>NC_042960.1:65090096-65392596 GCF_901001165.1 Salmo trutta
AGACAAAAAGCCAAATAGTTCCATTACCGTTCGTAGAAACATGTCAAACGATGTTTACAATCAATCCTTAGGGTCTTTTTAACATAAAAGGTCGATAATATTCCAACCATACGATAGCGTATTCATTACAGAGGAAAAAGAAGGAGCGGTGCGCCTACGTGAGCGGTAAACAACTCACTGGTAACTCTTATTCTCTCCCCAGTAACAGTAGAAGCATGAAACAACGTTCTAAAGACTGTTGACATCTAGTGGAAGCCTTAGGAAGTGCAAAATGACCCCACAGACACTGTAGTTTGGAAAGGCAATCAGTTGAAAAACTACAAACCACTTCCTGGTTGGATTTTTTCTCAGGTTTTTGCCTGCCATATGAGTTCTGTTATACTCACAGACATCATTCAAACAGTTTTAGAAACTTCAGAGTGTTTTCTATCCAAATCTACTAGTAATATGCATATTCTACCTTCTGGGCCCGAGTAGCAGGCAGTTTAATTTGGGCACGTCATTCATCTGAATTTCCGATTACTGCCCCCTGTCACTAAAAAGTTAATAAACTATAGTTTTGACAAGTCGGTTAGGACATCTACTTTGTGCATGACACAAGTAATTTTTCCAACAATTGTTTAGAGACAGATTATTTAACTTAAACAGATTGGAAAATTCCTGAAAATTATGTCACGGCTTTAGAAGCTTCTGATAGGCTAATTGACATCATTTGAGTCAATTGGAGGTGTACCTGTGGATGTATTTCAAGGCCTACCTACAAACTCAGTGCCTCTTTGCTTGACAACATGGGAAAATCAAAAGAAATCAGCCAAGACCTCAGAAAAAAAATTGTAGACTTCCACAAGTCTGGTTCATCCTTGGGAGCAATTTCCAAACGCCTGAAGGTACCACGTTCATCTGTACAAACAATAGTACGTAAGTATAAACACCATGGGACCAACGTACTTTGGTGCGAAAAGTGCAAATCAATCCCATAACAACAGCAAAGGACCTTGTGAAGATGCTGGAGGAAACAGGTACAAAAGTATATTTATCCACAGTAAAACAAGTCCTAAATGCCGCTCAGCAATGAAGAAGCCACTGCTCCAAAAGCGCCATAAAAAAAGCCAGACTACGGTTTGCAACTGCACATGGGGACAAAGATAGTACTTTTCGGAGAAATGTCCTCTGGTCTGATGAAACAAAAATAGAACTGTTTGGCCATAATGACCATCGTTATGTTTGGAGGAAAAAGGAGGCACGGGGGTGGCAGCATCATGTTGTGGGGGTGCTTTGCTGCAGGAGGGACTGGTGCACTTCACAAAATAGATGGCATCATGAGGGAGGAAAATGATGTGGATATATTGAAGCAACATCAAGACATCAGTCAAGAACTTAAATCTTGGTCGCAAATGGGTCTTCCAAATGGACAATGACCCCAAGCATACTTCCAACGTTTTGGCAAAATGGCTTAAGGATAACAAAGTCAAGGTATTGGAGTGGCCATCACAAAGCCCTGACCTCAATCCTATAGAACATTTGTGGGCAGAACTGAAAAAGTGTGTGCGAGCAAGGATGCCTACAAACCTGACTCTGCCAGGAGGACTGGGCCAAAATTCTCCCAACTTATTGTGGGAAGCTTGTGGAAGGCTACCCGAAACGTTTGACCCGTTAAACAATTTAAAGGCAATGCTACCAAATACTAATTGAGTGTATGTAAACTTCTGACCCACTGGTACTGTGATGAAAGAAATAAAATCTGAAAGAAATAATTCTCTCTACTATTATTCTGACATTTCACATTCTTAAAATAAAGTGGTGATCCTAACTGACTTAAGACAGGATTAAATGCTAGGATTAAATGTCAGGAATTGTGAAAAACTGAGTTTAAATGTATTTGGCTAAGGTGTATGTAAACTTCCGACTTCAACTGTATATCATATGTATATAATTTCAGCCCGTTTTACCCACAGAGAGGCATCTACTGCTATATCTCCACTCTGCCCTCCCTCCCTCCCTCCCTCTACTTCACTCCTGCCGCTCTCTTCTCCCTCCCTCCACTCCTCCCTCTCTCTCTCCACTCCTCCCTCTCTCTCTCTCTCTCCTTTTCCTCCCTCTCTCTCCTACCTGCTGAGGAGTGGCGGACATCTTGAACCCGGACGGGTCAATGCAGTTGGCCGGGTCATGCTGGTATCCAGAGTAACCGCCAGACGAGGGGTCCTGGATGACTGGCGGGTCCTCTCTGACTGGCTCTGAGGAGCGGGTGATGGCTGGCTCCGTGGGTAGGCCAACCTAATGGGATTTCAAAACTGGAGTTACAACAAACAGACGTTTTAAAATGAAAATGAGGTGCACTATATATATACAAAAGTATGTGGACACCCCTTCAAATTAGTGGATTAAGCTATTTCAACCCCACCAGGTGTATAGAAATTGAGCACACCGCCATGCAATCTCCATAGACAAACATTGGCAGTAAAATGTCCTTACTGAAGAGCTCAGTGACTTACATCGTGGCACCGTCATAGGATGCCACCTTTCCAACAAGTGAGTTTGGCCCTGGTAGAGCTGCCCCGGTCAACTGTAAGTGCTGTTATTGTGAATTGGAAACGTCTAGGAGCAACAACGGCCCAGCCGCGAAGTGGTAGGCCACACAAGCTCACAGAATGGGACCGCCGAGTGCTGAAGCGCGGAGCACGTAAAAATCATCTGTCCTCAGCTGCAACACACACTGCCAAGTTCCAAACTGCCTCTGGAAGCAATGTCAGCACAAGAACTGTTCATTGGTAGCTTCATAAAATGGGTTTCCATGGCCGAGCAGCCGCACAGAAGCCTAAGATCACCATGCGCAATGCCAAGTGTCGGTTCGAGTGGTGTAAAGCTCACCGCCATTGGACTCTGGAGCAGTGAAAACGCGTTCTTTGGAGTGATGAATCACCCTTCACCATCTGACAGTCCGACTGACTGGGTTTGGCGGATGCCAGGAGAACTCTACCTGCCCGAATGCATAGTGCCAACTGTAAAGTTTGGTGGAGGAGGAATAATGGTCTGGGGCTGTTTTTCATGGTTGGGGCTAGTGCCCTTAGTTCCAGTAAAGGGAAATCTTAACGCTACAGCATACAATGACATTCTAGACGATTCTGTGCTTCCAACTTTGTGGCAACAGTTTGGGGAAGGCCCTTTCTTGTTTCAACATGACATGAGATGTTTGACGAGCAGGTGTCTTAATGTAACTGAATTCTTCATAATTCATAGTTCGCAGTCTTTTTGACTGCGAACATGAATGAAATCAAATCAAAAATCTATTTCCGAAATAAAATGATCTAATATTTTTTTTTTTTTTTTTTAAACAATCGGACCGACCTCGTCATTGAGCGTCTCGTCTAGTTCCTGGTCAGTGTAGGCCCCGCCCTCTGTGTCCGTGTCCTCGTAGTCAGAAGTGTGGCGGCTGTCCGTGCTGTACATGGAGTACTCACTGCCCGGGGCTGACAGATATGACAGACGGTCATCATGGATGTCTAGGTCATCGTCCGGCGCACCGTCCGCCTGGGGAGAGGAAGAGGAGGAAGAGATGGGAGTGGTGGATGGGAAGAAATATGCAGTTTTTTTAGGGTTGCTTCAGCGGGTGAGTCAGAAATGATTAGATGTTATTCAAAAGAAAAAAAATGCGCAATGCTTTTGGAAAGATATTTATGAGCGACTTTTTTTCTTTTTTTAAACCGTGAAACTACAATTGAGTGTTTCTCTCACCTTGCCCTCTGACACCCAGACCAACTGGTTCTGTTGCTGCTGGATAGTCTCCTTCAGAGCTCCGTACCAGCCATCGTTCATGTTGTTCATGTTGATGGTAGCTAACAGAGGACAGAAGGGTTACCATGTTACTGGTTAGCATGAGAACAATTCAACATGAATGGATCCCTGAGGAATTCCACCAGATATAGTGGCCTTATTACACGGAACAAAAATGTAAACGAAACATGCAACAATTTCAAAGATTTTACTGAGTTACAGTTCATATAAGGAAATCAGTCAATTTAAATAAATAAATTATGGATTTCATGACTGGGAATGCAGATATATGTTGGTCGCAGATACCATTAAAAAAAAGGTAGGGGTGTGGATCAGAAATTGTATTAATTGTCCGTAGCTTATGTCTGCCCATACCGTAACCCCACCTCTACCATGGAGCACTCTGTTCACAACGTTGACATCAGCAAACCGCTCACTCACACGACACCATACACTTTGTCTGCCATCTGTCCTGTACAGTTGAAACCGGGATTCATCTGTGAAGAACACACTTCTCCAGGGTGCCAGTGGCCATTGGAGGTGAGCATTTGCCCACTGAAGTCGGTTACAACGCCATTCTGCAGTCAGGTCAAGACCCTGGTGAGGACGACGAGCACACCGATGAGCTTCCCTGAGACAGTTTGTGTAGAAATTCTTCTTTTGTGCAAATCAACAGTTTCATCAACTGTCCGGGTGGCTGGTCTCAGATGATCCCACAGGTGAAGAAGCTGGATGTGGAGGTCCTGGGCTGGCTTGGTTACATGTGGTCCGTGGTTGTGAGGCCGGATGTGGAGGTCCTGGGCTGGCATGGTTACATGTTGTCTGTGGTTGTGAAGCTGGATGTGGAGGTCCTGGGCTGGCTTGGTTACATGTGGTCTGTGGTTGTGAAGCTGGATGTGGAGGTCCTGGGCTGGCTTGGTTACATGTGGTTGTGAAGCCGGATGGACTTACTGACAAATTCTCTAAAACGACGTTGGATGCTGCTTATGGTAGAGAAATGAACATTCAATTATCTGGCAACAGCTCTGGTGGACATTCCTGCAGTCAACATGCCAATTGCACGCTCCCTCAAAACTAGAGACCTCTGTGGCTTTGTGCTGTGTGACAAAACTGCACATTTTAGAGTGGCTTTTTATTGTCCCCAGCACAAGGTGAAAATGTGTAATAATCATGCTGTTTAATCAGCTTCTTGATATGCCACACCTGTCAGGTGGATGGGTTATCATGGCAAATTTGTGCACACAAAATGAGAGAAAAGCTTTTTGTGCGTATGGAACATTTCTGGGATCTTTTATTTCAGCTCATGAAAACATGGAACCAACACCTAACATATTGCGTTGATATTTCTGTTCAGTGTAGACACCCGTGTGAATCATTCACATTTATTAACATGCTACTTTCATGACCAAGCAATCAAAATGGTTCCAGAATCAAAATGGTTCCAGAATCAAAATGGTTCCAGAATCCAAATGGTTCCAGAATCCAAATGGTTCCAGAATCATGCTTATGAGCAGTATGTGTGTGAAAATGGCTGGGTATTTAACAGGGCCAAAGATATCTTGTGGACTTCCTCTGGGATCTATTCCTGAACCCTTGTTCTTTGAACAACATCTCATAACACCGTCATAATATAGACCCATTTCCCAGCCACGTCATGAATAGTTGTGCAGGTTCTCACCAGAAAGATGTAATCATATGACTTCAAATGCAGCAAATGAATAAACACGTGGCTGAAGAATTGCAACATTTACCTGGACCTAACTCTGCAGATAGTGCTACTGGGTGATTTGAAAAGTCTTAGTCAATCAATCAATAATATAATAATACTTTTAGCAAAAAAAATGTATCTTTAACTTACAATATGTAAAAGCTATGAGAATAGAAAGGTTCAAAACTTTTGTGAAGCATCACAGCACAATTGAAAAATATATGGCAAATAGAAATCCAATATGGATGGTGTTACGAGATAGATGGGAGGGGTTGAACGGAGCTGAAGGGTGGGACTAATAACAAACAAAAGATAACTAACATAAAATATACTGTGTCTGTAAAATGTATATAGTATGTAGAAGCTGGAAGCAGAAGCCTAAGTATTGTTGTCCATAAGTTTACTCCAATTATGGGAGGGGTGGTAGGGTTAGGGGAAAATAATGATGGAAAATATATTTTAAAAAGCTGTGTGTGTGTGTGTGTGTGTGTGTGTGTGTGTGTGTGTGTGTGTGTGTGTATATATATATATATATATATATATATATATATATATATATATATATATATATATATATATATATATATATGGGGGATTGGAAATTATGCAGACAATTACATTGCTAGAAGCTACATCTGCAATAGTAAAGCTGATCGACCCACTAATCAACAAACACCTAATCAGTTGATTACTCTACAACATGGCAGATGTCATCGGAGGGTTGATTACCTAGAAGCTGGCAAGCCTGCGAGGCAATGTAAAACATCCCAAATAAAGCTAGACAAAGCCAGAAGAATAATCTACGTGTTGGTATAGCATCAGTCTGGTGTTTTCAGGTCAACGTCACCGTTAAGTTAGTCAAGGTTCAGTCATCAGGGTTAGCTATCCTGCTATAGTCAAGGTTCCGTCATCAGGGTTAGCTATCCTGCTATAGTCAAGGTTCCGTCATCAGGGTTAGCTATCCTGCTATAGTCAAGGTTCCGTCATCAGGGTTAGCTATCCTGCTATAGTCAAGGTTCAGTCATCGGGGTTAGCTATCCTGCTATAGTCAAGGTTCCGTCATCAGGGTTAGCTATCCTGCTATAGTCAAGGTTCCGTCATCAGGGTTAGCTATCCTGCTATAGTCAAGGTTCAGTCATCGGGGTTAGCTATCCTGCTATAGTCAAGGTTCAGTCATCGGGGTTAGCTATCCTGCTATAGTCAAGGTTCCGTCATCAGGGTTAGCTATCCTGCTATAGTCAAGGTTCCGTTATCGGGGTTAGCTATCCTGCTATAGTCAAGGTTCCGTCATCAGGGTAAGCTATCCTGCTATAGTCAAGGTTCCGTCATCAGGGTAAGCTATCCTGCTATAGTCAAGGTTCCGTCATCAGGGTAAGCTATCCTGCTATAGTCAAGGTTCCGTCATCAGGGTTAGCTATCCTGCTATAGTCAAGGTTCAGTCATCGGGGTTAGCTATCCTGCTATAGTCAAGGTTCCGTCATCAGGGTTAGCTATCCTGCTATAGTCAAGGTTCCGTTATCGGGGTTAGCTATCCTGCTATAGTCAAGGTTCCGTCATCAGGGTTAGCTATCCTGCTATAGTCAAGGTTCCGTCATCAGGGTTAGCTATCCTGCTATAGATATTTTCGGTACGAGGATGTGGGCACATCACTCGTACGTGCCGACTGCTTGTAAATTAAAAAAAAAAAAAAATTGGTAAACACCATAAAGGTGACATTTTAAATGCCTCAGTACTTACTGGTGAAGAGATGGAGGTTGTTCTTAGTTTCAAGATTCTCTCCTCTCCCTTCCCTCAGTACTTACTGGTGAAGAGATCTCTCTCTCTCTCTCTCTCTCTCTCTCTCTCTCTCTCTCTCTCTCTCTCTCTCTCTCTCTCTCTCTCTCTCTCTCTCTCTCTCTCTCTCTCTCTCTCTCTCTCTCTCTCTCTCTCTCTCTCTCTCTCTCTCTCTCTCTCTCTCTCTCTCTCTCTCTCTCTCTCTCTCTCTCTCTCTCTCTCTCCTCTCTCTCCTCTCTCTCCTCTCCTCTCTCTCCCTCTCTCCTCTCTCTCTCCTCTCTCCTTCTCTCTCTCCCGCCCTCCCGCCCTCCCGCCCTTCAGTACTTACTGGTGAAGAGATGGTGGTTGTTCTTCCTTAATTTCAAGGCTCTCTCGTAGAGTTTCCGGGCTGACTTTCTGGACTCGGAACAGAGCCTGGTTCTCATGTTCTTGACCCCCTGCTTGCTGTCCGGGTTGAGGAACACCACGATGGGATACCACTGGGCGTAGTTCAGACGATCCACCGCGTTGGGGGTGATGTCCAGGACTGCATGTTTATCCTACACCAGACAAGACACCATAACTTAGTTGACTTAGCCATTCCTTTTAGCGACTAGTGGAGCAGAGGGCCTCAGACAGACCGTCAGTGCATCTTCAGTGAATCCTGTTCTTGGCAGTTCTCTTTGCATCGTCAGTGGAATCGCATTGGACAAAGGCTACATTTGAAATAGTCATTCTGACCGCATCACAAAAATATCGAAAACCGTACATCACCAACACCACAACAGTTTTACAATAATAAAAAAAACTGTCCTATTGAAACGAGCGACTGTATGTTTAAAAGAAAACTCACTCTGTCGATGATCTGCTTGATGGTGTGGAGACGGATGATTCCTGAACTACGCTGGTCTGTACCTGCGTCTCTAGGTTCACTCTCTGGAACACAGGGGAAAGAACGGTTTCAGCATTCTACAATCAAACTGTTAACAGAGTTCTACAATCAAACTGTTAACACATTTCTACAATCGTCAGAGCATTTGCACGTCATTCTGATACACCGTGTTACTCACTTGCAAGTTCAAACAGATCAGGCTCCTCCCGGGAGATTTTCTCACGTGCCACGTCTGCGATGGGTCCAAATACCACCACAGGTCTGAGGAAACCAGCTGGACAAAGGAACAAAGGACAGACAGAGAGGATGGTGTAGCAGTAGTGTTCCATCCTACCCTACAGGTCATCAGAGGACAGACTGTGAGAGGATGGTGTAGCAGTAGTGTTCCATCCTACCCTACAGGTCATCAGAGGACAGACTGTGAGAGGATGGTGTAGCAGTAGTGTTCCATCCTACCCTACAGGTCATCAGAGGACAGACTGTGAGAGGATGGTGTAGCAGTAGTGTTCCATCCTACCCTATCATAAGGTTCTTGGCTCTATAGCCAGTGATCTAGTAGAGCCTTTCCAACTTTCTACATTTACTGAAAATTAGAAAAAGTTGGTGGTGCGTTAAGACATATGAAAACGGTGCTCTGTTCTCCTTTAAATAAAACACTAAAAACTCACCACTATTAGATGAAGAGTTAGAGACAGACGGAGGAGGGGTTAGGGAGGAGGGGTTAGGGAGGAGAGGTTAGGGAGGAGGAGCTAGCGAGGAGGGTCAAGCGAGGAGGGGCTAGCGAGGAGGGGTCACTATCAGAGTTGTCGGTCCTCACCCTCTCTCAGCACCACCCTCTCGTAAGCGGGAAACTTGGTCTGTACGGGCTGGGCCGACAGGTCCTCTCTGCTTTTCCTCAGGTTCCTTTTGGAGCTCCTCAGGCCCCTGAACCTCCAGAAGTCTGCCCTGTCGCCCCCTGCTGTCTTAGGGAGGGTGTACTGCATGCTGGACAGCTGCTCCGCTCTGGAGACACCAGAGAACATTTGTTATATTATCTTTTTCTCCGTAACAGAGAATGACATGTAGCTCTCTGTAAAACCCAGATGGAGGTCTAATGAGATGTAGCTCTCTGTAAAACCCAGATGGAGGTCTAATGAGATGTAGCTCTCTGTAAAACCCAGATAGAGGTCTAGTCTATTGAGATGTAGCTCTCTGTAAAACACAGATGGAGGTCTAGTCTAATGAGATGTAACTCTCTGTAAAACCCAGATGGCGGTCTAATGAGATGTAGCTCTCTGTAAAACCCAGATGGAGGTCTAATGAGATGTAGCTCTCTGTAAAACCCAGATGGAGGTCTAGTCTTTTGAGATGTAGCTCTCTGTAAAACCCAGATGGAGGTCTATTGAGATGTAGCTCTCTGTAAAACCCAGATGGAGGTGTAATGAGATGTAGCTCTCTGTAAAACCCAGATGGAGGTCTAATGAGATGTAGCTCTCTGTAAAACCCAGATGGAGGTCTAATGAGATGTAGCTCTCTGTAAAACCCAGATGGAGGTCTAGTCTAATGAGATGTAGCTCTCTGTAAAACCCAGATGGAGGTCTAGTCTAATGAGATGTAGCTCTCTGTAAAACCCAGATGGAGGTCTAGTCTAATGAGATGTAACTCTCTGTAAAACCCAGATGGCGGTCTAATGAGATGTAGCTCTCTGTAAAACCCAGATGGAGGTCTAATGAGATGTAGCTCTCTGTAAAACCCAGATGGAGGTCTAATGAGATGTAGCTCTCTGTAAAACCCAGATAGAGGTCTAGTCTAATGAGATGTAGCTCTCTGTAAAACCCAGATGGAGGTCTATTGAGATGTAGCTCTCTGTAAAACCCAGATGGAGGTCTAGTCTAATGAGATGTAGCTCTCTGTAAAACCCAGATGGAGGTCTAATGAGATGTAGCTCTCTGTAAAACCCAGATGGAGGTCTAATGAGATGTAGCTCTCTGTAAAACCCAGATGGAGGTCTAGTCTAATGAGATGTAGCTCTCTGTAAAACCCAGATGGAGGTCTAGTCTAATGAGATGTAGCTCTCTGTAAAACCCAGATGGAGGTCTAGTCTAATGAGATGTAACTCTCTGTAAAACCCAGATGGCGGTCTAATGAGATGTAGCTCTCTGTAAAACCCAGATGGAGGTCTAATGAGATGTAGCTCTCTGTAAACCCAGATGGAGGTCTAATGAGATGTAGCTCTCTGTAAAACCCAGATGGAGGTCTATTGAGATGTAAATCTGTAAAACCCAGATGGAGGTCTATTGAGATGTAGCTCTCTGTAAAACCCAGATGGAGGTCTATTGAGATGTAGCTCTCTGTAAAACCCAGATGGAGGTCTAGTCTAATGAGATGTAGCTCTCTGTAAAACCCAGATGGAGGTCTAATGAGATGTAGCTCTCTGTAAAACCCAGATGGAGGTCTAGTCTAATGAGATGTAGCTCTCTGTAAAACCCAGATGGAGGTCTAATGAGATGTAGCTCTCTGTAAAACCCAGATGGAGGTCTAATGAGATGTAGCTCTCTGTAAAACCCAGATGGAGGTCTAATGAGATGTAGCTCTCTGTAAAACCCAGATGGAGGTCTAATGAGATGTAGCTCTCTGTAAAACCCAGATAGAGGTCTAGTCTAATGAGATGTAGCTCTCTGTAAAACCCAGATGGAGGTCTATTGAGATGTAGCTCTCTGTAAAACCCAGATGGAGGTCTAGTCTAATGAGATGTAGCTCTCTGTAAAACCCAGATGGAGGTCTAATGAGATGTAGCTCTCTGTAAAACCCAGATGGAGGTCTAGTCTAATGAGATGTAGCTCTCTGTAAAACCCAGATGGAGGTCTAGTCTAATGAGATGTAGCTCTCTGTAAAACCCAGATGGAGGTCTAGTCTAATGAGATGTAACTCTCTGTAAAACCCAGATGGCGGTCTAATGAGATGTAGCTCTCTGTAAAACCCAGATGGAGGTCTAATGAGATGTAGCTCTCTGTAAAACCCAGATGGAGGTCTAATGAGATGTAGCTCTCTGTAAAACCCAGATGGAGGTCTATTGAGATGTAAATCTGTAAAACCCAGATGGAGGTCTATTGAGATGTAGCTCTCTGTAAAACCCAGATGGAGGTCTAGTCTAATGAGATGTAGCTCTCTGTAAAACCCAGATGGAGGTCTAGTCTAATGAGATGTAGCTCTCTGTAAAACCCAGATGGAGGTCTAATGAGATGTAGCTCTCTGTAAAACCCAGATGGAGGTCTAGTCTAATGAGATGTAGCTCTCTGTAAAACCCAGATGGAGGTCTAATGAGATGTAGCTCTCTGTAAAACCCAGATGGAGGTCTAATGAGATGTAGCTCTCTGTAAAACCCAGATGGAGGTCTAATGAGATGTAGCTCTCTGTAAAACCCAGATGGAGGTCTAGTCTAATGAGATGTAGCTCTCTGTAAAACCCAGATGGAGGTCTAGTCTAATGAGATGTAACTCTCTGTAAAACCCAGATGGCGGTCTAATGAGATGTAGCTCTCTGTAAAACCCAGATGGAGGTCTAATGAGATGTAGCTCTCTGTAAAACCCAGATGGAGGTCTAATGAGATGTAGCTCTCTGTAAAACCCAGATAGAGGTCTAGTCTAATGAGATGTAGCTCTCTGTAAAACCCAGATGGAGGTCTATTGAGATGTAGCTCTCTGTAAAACCCAGATGGAGGTCTAGTCTAATGAGATGTAGCTCTCTGTAAAACCCAGATGGAGGTCTAATGAGATGTAGCTCTCTGTAAAACCCAGATGGAGGTCTAGTCTAATGAGATGTAGCTCTCTGTAAAACCCAGATGGAGGTCTAATGAGATGTAGCTCTCTGTAAAACCCAGATGGAGGTCTAATGAGATGTAGCTCTCTGTAAAACCCAGATGGAGGTCTAATGAGATGTAGCTCTCTGTAAAACCCAGATAGAGGTCTAGTCTAATGAGATGTAGCTCTCTGTAAAACCCAGATGGAGGTCTATTGAGATGTAGCTCTCTGTAAAACCCAGATGGAGGTCTAGTCTAATGAGATGTAGCTCTCTGTAAAACCCAGATGGAGGTCTAATGAGATGTAGCTCTCTGTAAAACCCAGATGGAGGTCTAATGAGATGTAGCTCTCTGTAAAACCCAGATGGAGGTCTAGTCTAATGAGATGTAGCTCTCTGTAAAACCCAGATGGAGGTCTAGTCTAATGAGATGTAGCTCTCTGTAAAACCCAGATGGAGGTCTAGTCTAATGAGATGTAACGCTCTGTAAACCCAGATGGCGGTCTAATGAGATGTAGCTCTCTGTAAAACCCAGATGGAGGTCTAATGAGATGTAGCTCTCTGTAAAACCCAGATGGAGGTCTAATGAGATGTAGCTCTCTGTAAAACCCAGATGGAGGTCTATTGAGATGTAAATCTGTAAAACCCAGATGGAGGTCTATTGAGATGTAGCTCTCTGTAAAACCCAGATGGAGGTCTAGTCTAATGAGATGTAGCTCTCTGTAAAACCCAGATGGAGGTCTAGTCTAATGAGATGTAGCTCTCTGTAAAACCCAGATGGAGGTCTAATGAGATGTAGCTCTCTGTAAAACCCAGATGGAGGTCTAGTCTAATGAGATGTAGCTCTCTGTAAAAACCCAGATGGAGGTCTAATGAGATGTAGCTCTCTGTAAAACCCAGATGGAGGTCTAATGAGATGTAGCTCTCTGTAAAACCCAGATGGAGGTCTAATGAGATGTAGCTCTCTGTAAAACCCAGATGGAGGTCTAGTCTAATGAGATGTAACTCTCTGTAAAACCCAGATGGCGGTCTAATGAGATGTAGCTCTCTGTAAAACCCAGATGGAGGTCTAATGAGATGTAGCTCTCTGTAAAACCCAGATGGAGGTCTAATGAGATGTAGCTCTCTGTAAAACCCAGATAGAGGTCTAGTCTAATGAGATGTAGCTCTCTGTAAAACCCAGATGGAGGTCTATTGAGATGTAGCTCTCTGTAAAACCCAGATGGAGGTCTAGTCTAATGAGATGTAGCTCTCTGTAAAACCCAGATGGAGGTATAAAGAGATGTAGCTCTGTAAAACCCAGATGGAGGTCTAGTCTAATGAGATGTAGCTCTCTGTAAAACCCAGATGGAGGTCTAGTCTATTGAGATGTAGCTCTCTGTAAAACCCAGATGGAGGTCTAGTCTTTTGAGATGTAGCTCTCTGTAAAACCCAGATGGAGGTCTATTGAGATGTAGCTCTCTGTAAAACCCAGATGGAGGTCTAATGAGATGTAGCTCTCTGTAAAACCCAGATGTAGGTCTAGTCTAATGAGATGTAGCTCTCTGTAAAACCCAGATGTAGGTCTAGTCTAATGAGATGTAGCTCTCTGTAAAACCCAGATGGAGGTCTAGTCTAATGAGATGTAGCTCTCTGTAAAACCCAGATGGAGGTCTAGTCTAATGAGATGTAACTCTCTGTAAAACCCAGATGGCGGTCTAATGAGATGTAGCTCTCTGTAAAACCCAGATGGAGGTCTAATGAGATGTAGCTCTCTGTAAAACCCAGATGGAGGTCTATTGAGATGTAACTCTGTAAAACCCAGATGGAGGTCTATTGACATGTAGCTCTCTGTAAAACCCAGATGGAGGTCTATTGAGATGTAGCTCTCTGTAAAACCCAGATGGAGGTCTAGTCTAATGAGATGTAGCTCTCTGTAAAACCCAGATGGAGGTCTAATGAGATGTAGCTCTCTGTAAAACCCAGATGGAGGTCTAGTCTAATGAGATGTAGCTCTCTGTAAAACCCAGATGGAGGTCTAATGAGATGTAGCTCTCTGTAAAACCCAGATGGAGGTCTAGTCTAATGAGATGTAGCTCTCTGTAAAACCCAGATGGAGGTCTAATGAGATGTAGCTCTCTGTAAAACCCAGATGGAGGTCTAGTCTAATGAGATGTAGCTCTCTGTAAAACCCAGATGGAGGTCTAGTCTAATGAGATGTAGCTCTCTGTAAAACCCAGATGGAGGTCTAGTCTATTGAGATGTAACGCTCTGTAAAACCCAGATGGAGGTCTAATGAGATGTAGCTCTCTGTAAAACCCAGATGGAGGTCTATTGAGATTGAAACGTTTGTGAAAAATCTTATATTTTTGGGGCATCAAAATCACCCGTGCTTGAGTTTCTTTTCTACTCAGGAGAATGAGAGGGACAGACAGAGCTCTTAGTAGAGACACCTCTAAAGGGCTTTGGTGTGTCTGTGACACTGTCCAGGAAACTTGGCATGGCTAACGTTAATACTGTCAACAGAGGCACTTACATGGCAATGATAATCATAACAAATGTGGTTAAAGCTATGAGAGGACAACGTGACATTAACATTGTTATGATAAATTGTGACCAGTGCGAATCTTGTTCCTCTATTATTTTAATGTATTTATATGATTGTCTTAACCAGGTAAGTTATATGGAACACATTCTCTTTACAAATAAACAAACTGACTTCTGTGATACAAACACCTAGAGGAGCCAAATGGGTAGGATCGAAGAAGACAGAATAGCAGGAGGAGACAGAATAGCAGCATTTTTTACATTTTTTGTACATTTTAGTCATTTAGCAGACGCTCTTATCCAGAGCGACTTACAGTAGTGAATGCATACATTTCATACATTTTTTCTCCGTACTGGTCCCCCGTGGGAATCGAACCCACAACCCTGGCGTTGCAAATACCATGCTCTACCAACTGAGCCACAAGGGACCGTGTGCAGAAGAAGAGGACAGAATAGCAGCAGAAGAAGAGGACAGAATAGCAGCAGCAGGAGGAGACAGAATAGCAGCAGAAGAAGAGGACAGAATAGCAGCAGAAGAAGAGGACAGAATAGCAGAAGAAAAGAGTGTCATCATCACCTGTTCTTGTTAGGTATGATGCCTCTCTCCACCTCCTGGTGGTTCTTCCCGATGCGGATGGCCAGCCAGGAGCCCAGCTTGCCGTTGTACAGGGTGTCCACCACTCTGAACACCTCTCCCTTGTTGAAGCTCAGGCCGTACGGAGACTCCTTCTCATACTCAAAGTGGGTCCGGATGTAGAACGAGTCGCCCACATCAGACTCCACGATTCGCCGGTACACTGGAGCCAAACACAGACAGAGTCAGAGGGAGAAGAAGAAGTCCAATACATATACATCTCTGGTAGTAGTTCAACCGGTCCCAATTCACTTCCCTTACCCTGACCCTAATATACTGGGATTGCAGATCTGTAAAGTGGAAGCAATATGGTGGAAGCTTCACCCCTAAACTGATCATACCTATCCAGACCCTTCAGAGTGGGGGGAGGGTAGTGAGTGAAGGGGACAAGCTCAGTTTATTTTCATCCAGTTTCCTCTCGTCCTCCTGCACTCACCATCCTTCTTCTTCTGGGCCAGGATGGTGACCTCTTCACCTTTAGGGAGGTCAAGGAGGAACAGCACCGCCTCTTCTCGGATTATATTAGCAAAATCCACATTATTAACCTGGGAAAAAAAACAGGGAGCTGTACGATTATTCTTTTCATTTGTTTAACGTTTTTTGTGGACATATGTATCAAAGAGATGAAGAGGATTAAAGTAAGTAGGTATTTTCAATGTGTTTTTGTTGTCGAATCTATATTTGACAACGGATGATACCACCACAACAACACAGCCTCCTTGTTATCCTGTTGACTATGTATCCTTGGAAACCATTGTGGACATCTAAAGTGTTGGATAAGTGTTCACTCGTGAGCTGGGAAAAGGTTATGGGTTCAATTACCCCCAGGGATCAGATACACTTACTAAATGTAGGCACTGACAGAACTGACATAGAGCTGAAGTCAGAAGTTTACATACACCTTAGCCAAATACATTTAAACTCAGTTTTTCACAATTCCTGACATTTAATCCTAGTAAAAATTCCCTGTCTTAGGTCAGTTTGGATCACCACTTTATTTTAAGAATGTGAAATGTCAGAATAACAGTAGAGAGAATGATTTATTTCAGCTTTTATTTCTTTCATCACATTCCCAGTGGGTCAGAAGTTTAAATACACTCAATTAGTACTTGGTAGCATTGCCTTTAAATTGTTTAACTTGGGTCAAACGTTTCGGGTAACCTTCCACAAGCTTCCCACAATAAGTTGGGTGAATTTTGTCCCATTCCTCCTGACAGAGCTGGTGTAACTGAGTCAGGTTTGTAGACCTCCTTGCTCGCACACGCTTCTTCAGTTCTGCCCACAAATGTTCTATAGAATTGAGGCCAGGGCTTTGTGATGGCCACTCCAATACCTTGACTTTGTTGTCCTTAAGCCATTTTGCCACAACTTTGGAAGTATGCTTGGGGTCATTGTCCATTTGGAAGACCCATTTGCGACCAAGTGAATGTAAACGTTTGACCCACTGGAATTGTGATACAGTGAATTATAAGTGAAATAATCTGTCTGTAAACAATTGTTTGAATAATTACTTGTGTCATGCACAAAGATGTCCTAATCGACTTGCCAAAACTATAGTTGGTTAACAAGAAATTTGTGGAGTGGTTGAAAAATGAGTTTTTATGATTCCAACCTAACTGTTTGTAAACTTCCGACTTCAACTGTATATTACACATGTCAGCTGTGGTTAATAGTGCTGATGGTCTACATGTCGAAATGTTTATACAACATCAGCGTTTAAAAGACATTCTCCGGTACTTTTGTATACTTTTTAGCCAGTAGTTCTGAAAGTAGTGCTCATGAGCCAAAAGTGGTCCCCCAAAATGGCGTACTACGTCACATCATGTGCACCATGTCATTTCTCTCTCTCCCAAGCTGAAGCTCATTGGTGGAAATCAAATTACTAGGAAGCTGACTAATTGAGTGGATTTCCTGGCTAATTGAGGTAAGACAGTAATTCTGATCATATATGATGCATGCATGAACTACACATTGACACATCCAGCCCAAAACGAGACGTTTAAAAAATACTTAGCAGTTGCCAAAGTTCTGGAGCGTGTCTTTAAAATAGCGCTGATGATCTACAACCTCTAAAATGTTTACATAACATCCTTTAGCGTATCCCCTGGTGATTACAACCCTGACAGAGTTTTACTGCACTCTAAACTAAAATCCAAGCCATTACTAAGACCCACGCCATTACACATTTACGCTCGCAGAGAGAGGAGGCGGAGTGTAAACAGAAAAAGATATACAGCTCGGAGGGAGGAAGAGAAATGGGGCAAACAGAGAAAGAAATGTAAACAGTTTTTGTAGTGATGCCCGTTGCTAGGAGACAGACTCCAAAAGGAGCAGGAATCTTGGAGCAGCCGGGTTTAAAAAACCATTAATAAATCACAGAAGACAAGCTTTTTGGATATGTCCCCTATGGGCCCTGGTCACAACTTGTGCACTATGTAGAGAGTAGGCTGCCATTTGGGACGCAGACTTTGAGATACAAACTAAGGCCCTGTGAAAAACACGGCTACCGTTACAGACACTGTTAACCACGCTGTAAAAAACAACCACAAACAATGAATAGAGTGTAGCATCTTGTTGTTGTTGTTAAGGCGGCCATTTTACTGTGGTATCCTCTGCAGCATCTTGTTGTTGTTGTTAAGGCGGCCATTTTACTGTGGTATCCTCTGTAGCATCTTGTTGTTGTTGTTAAGGCGGCCATTTTACTGTGGTATCCTCTGCAGCATCTTGTTGTTGTTGTTAAGGCGGCCATTTTACTGTGGTATCCTCTGCAGCATCTTGTTGTTGTTGTTAAGGCGGCCATTTTACTGTGGTATCCTCTGCAGCATCTTGTTGTTGTTGTTAAGGCGGCCATTTTACTGTGGTATCCTCTGTAGCATCTTGTTGTTGTTAAGGCGGCCATTTTACTGTGGTATCCTCTGTAGCATCTTGTTGTTGTTGTTAAGGCGGCCATTTTACTGTGGTATCCTCTGTAGCATCTTGTTGTTGTTGTTAAGGCGGCCATTTTACTGTGGTATCCTCTGTAGCATCTTGTTGTTGTTGTTAAGGCGGCCATTTTACTGTGGTATCCTCTGTAGCATCTTGTTGTTGTTGTTAAGGCGGCCATTTTACTGTGGTATCCTCTGTAGCATCTTGTTGTTGTTTATGCGGCCATTTTACTGTGGTATCCTCTGTAGCATGTTGTTGCTGTTAAGGCGGCCATTTTACTGTGGTATCCTCTGTAGCATCTTGTTGTTGTTTATGCGGCCATTTTACTGTGGTATCCTCTGTAGCATCTTGTTGTTGTTTAGGCGGCCATTTTATTGTGGTATCCTCTGTAGCATCTTGTTGTTGTTTAGGCGGCCATTTTATTGTGGTATCCTCTTTAGCATCTTGTTGTTGTTTAGGCGGCCATCTTACTGTGGTATCCCCTGCAGCATCTTGTTGTTTAGGCGGCCATTTTACTGTGTTAACACATATTTGCTAGTATATGCAACATCACCCTTTCTTCTTCAATTCCAGTGGCAACTCAAATGGGATTTCTGTGCAATGAAATTCAGTAGCTGCTAGCATCGATTCAATTTGTGTAGGCATTCACTCACACGTTAGGCTACACAGCATGTCATTTTGATGAGGAGAATTTTAACACAGCAAACGATTTTATCCTATGCAATTTACAGTACAGTGAGTGCATACATTGTGGATGTGATCCCTGTGGAAATTGAACCGACAACCTTTGTGTTGCTGTAGTGAGTGTGTAGTTGCTGCTGTATCGTGTCTCACCCTGAGAATTTGGTCCCCCTCCTCCAGACCCTCCTTAGCTGCTGGGCTATCCTCCAGGACTCCTGCTACAAAGATGCCCACATCGTTCCCCCCTGCCAGCCTCAGACCCACACTCTCCCCCTTCTTAAATTTCACCAGCTTCATACTCGGCCTAGGGAGAGAGGAGACAGGGTGGGACGGGGAGAGAGAGAGAGGAGACGGTGTGGGACGGGGAGAGAGAGAGGAGACGGGGTAGAACGGGGAGAGAGAGAGGAGACGGGGTAGAACGGGGAGAGAGAGAGGAGACGGGGTGAGACGGGGAGAGAGAGAGGAAACGGGGTGGGACGGGGAGAGAGAGAGGAAACGGGGTGGGACGGGGAGAGAGAGGAGACGGGGTGGGACGGGGAGAGAGAGAGAGGAGACGGGGTGGGACGGGGAGAGAGAGGAGACGGGGTGGGACGGGGAGAGAGAGAGAGGAGACGGGGTGGGACGGGGAGAGAGAGAGGAGAGGGGGGGGGTGGGACGGGGAGAGAGAGAAGGGACGGGGTGGGACGGGGAGAGGGAGAGAGAGAGAGAGGAGACGGGGTGGGAGGGAGAGGGAGAGAGGAGACGGGGTGGGACGGGGAGAGAGAGAGGAGACGGGGTGGGACGGGGAGAGAGAGAGGAGACGGGGGGTGTTAGAACGGGGGAGGGGGAGAGAGAGGAGGAGGGAGACGGGGTGGGCGGGGAGAGAGAGGAGGAGAAGGTGTGGATCGGGGACGGAGAAGAGAGGAAGAAGGGTGGGGACGGGGGGAGAGAGAGAGGAGACGGGGTGGGACGGGGAGAGAGAGGAGGAGCGGGGGGGGGATGGGGAGAGAGAGGAGACGGGGTGGGACGGGGAGAGAGATAGGCGACGGGCGGTGGGGAGAGAGGAGAGGATACGGGGTGGGTGATGGGTAGAGAGGGAGACGTGGGGGGATGGGGGAGAGAGAGGAGACGGGGGGGGACGGGAGAGAGGAGACGGGGACGGGGTGGGGAGAGAGAGAGAGGGACGGGGTGGGACGGGAGAGAGAGAGAGGAGACGGGGTGGGACGGGGAGAGAGAGAGAGGAGGAGGGGGGTGGGACGGGGGGAGAGAGAGAGGAGAGGGGGTGGGGGGGGGGGAGGAGGAGAGGGGGGGAGAGAGAGGGACGGGGTGGGGAGGGGAGAGAGAAGGGAAGGGGTGGGACGGGGAGGAGGAGAGGAGACGGGTGGGAGGGGAAGAGGAGGACGGTGGAGGGGAGAGAGAGAGAAGGAGACGGGGTGGGACGGGGAGAGAGGAGACGGGGAGGAGGAGGAGAGAGGGGAGACGGGGTGGAGGGAGGAGAGAGGGAGAGGGGTTGGACGGGGAGAGAGAGGAGGAGACGGGGGGTGGGACGGGGAGAGAGAGGAGACGGGGTGGGGAGAGAGAGAGAGGAGGGAGGGACGGGGTGAGGAGGACGGGGAGAGAGAGGGAGAGGAGACGGGGTGGGATGGGGAGAGAGAGGAGACGGGGTGGGGAGAGAGAGGAGACGGGGTGGAACGGGGAGAGAGAGGAGACGGGGTGGGACGGGGAGAGAGAGAGGAGACGGGGTGGGACGGGGGAGAGAGAGGAGACGGGGTGGGACGGGGAGAGAGAGGAGACGGGGTGGGACGGGGAGAGAGAGGAGACGGGGTGGGATGGGGAGAGAGAGGAGACGGGGTGGAGTGGGGAGAGAGAGGAGACGGGGTGGGATGGGGAGAGAGAGGAGACGGGGTGGGGAGAGAGAGGAGACGGGGTAAGGATGGGGAGAGAGAGGAGACGGGGTGGGGAGAGAGAGGAGACGGGGTTGGACGGGGAGAGAGAGACGGGGTGGGACGGGGAGAGAGAGAGGAGACGGGGTGGGACGGGGAGAGAGGAGACGGGGTGGGACGGGGAGAGAGAGGAGACGGGGTGGGACGGGGAGAGAGGAGACGGGGTGGGACGGGGAGAGAGAGGAGACGGGTGGGGCGGGGAGAGAGAGGAGACGGGGTGGGACGGGGAGAGAGGAGACGGGGTAGACGGGGAGAGGAGACGGGGTGGGACGGGGAGAGAGGAGACGGGGTAGGACGGGGAGAGAGAGGAGACGGGGTAGGACGGGGAGAGAGGAGACGGGGTGGGATGGGGAGAAGAGACGGGGTAAGACGGGGAGAGAGAGGAGACGGGGTAGAACGGGGAGAGAGAGAGGAGACGGGGTAGGATGGGGAGAGAGAGGAGACGGGGTGGACGGGGAGAGAGAGAGGAGACGGGGTGGAACGGGGAGAGAGAGGAGACGGGGTGGGACGGGGAGAGAGAGAGGAGACGGGGTGGGATGGGGAGAGAGAGGAGACAGGGTGGGACGGGGAGAGGAGACGGGGTGGGACGGGGAGAGAGGAGACGGGGTGGGACGGGGAGAGAGAGGAGACGGGGTGGGATGGGGAGAGAGAGGAGACGGGGTAGGATGGGGAGAGAGAGGAGACGGGGTGGGATGGGGAGAGAGAGGAGACGGGGTGGGATGGGGAGAGAGAGGAGACGGGGTAGAACGGGGAGAGAGAGGAGACGGGGTGGGATGGGGAGAGAGGAGACGGGGTGGGATGGGGAGAGAGGAGACGGGGTGGGATGGGGAGAGAGGAGACGGGGTGGGATGGGGAGAGAGGAGACGGGGTGGAAAGGGGAGAGAGGAGACGGGGTGGGATGGGGAGAGAGAGGAGACAGGGTGGGATGGGGGAGAGAGAGGAGACAGGGTGGGATGGGGAGAGAGAGGAGACAGGGTGGGATGGGGGAGAGAGAGGAGACAGGGTGGGATGGGGAGAGAGAGGAGACAGGGTGGGATGGGGAGAGAGAGGAGACAGGGTGGGATGGGGGAGAGAGAGGAGACAGGGTGGGATGGGGGAGAGAGAGGAGACAGGGTGGGATGGGGAGAGAGAGGAGACAGGGTGGGATGGGGAGAGAGAGGAGACAGGGTGGGATGGGGAGAGAGGAGACAGTTAAAGAACCACTCTGTGATATTTATGTTTTTGGAAATAAGGAGTATCACCCATAGAAAGATACTTTCTAGAATGGCTATTCCCATTCAAGTCAGTGGTCTGTTGGGCTTTGTCCCTTCTAGAAATTCAAATTCTATGATGTCACCTGCCAAAGATCAGTGAAGTTTAAACGTTATATAGTCATGGCTGGTCATGGCTCACATCAACACCATTATCCCAGAAACCCTAGATCCACAGATGATGCAATCCTCTATTGCACTCCACACTGCCCTTTCCCACCTGGACAAAAGGAACACCTATGTGAGAATGCTGTTCATTGACTACAGCTCAGTGTACAACACCATAGTACCCTCAAAGCTCATCACTAAGCTAAGGAACCGGGGACTAAACACCTCCCTCTGCAACTGGAACCTGGACTTCCTGATGGGCCGCCCCCAGGTGGTAAGGGTAGGTAACAACACATCCGTCACGCTGATCCTCAACACAGGGGCCCCTCAAGGGTGCGTGCTCAGTCCCCTCCTATACTCCCTGTTCACTCATGACTGCACGGCCAGGCACGACTCCAACACCATTATTAAGTTTGCCGATGACACAACAGTGGTAGGCCTGATCACCAACAACTTGCCGACACCGCATGGCAAGCGGTACCAGAGCGCCAAGTCTAGGTCAAAGAGGCTTCTAAACAGCTTCAACACCCAAGCCATAAGACTCCTGAACACCTAATCAAATGGCCACCCAGACTATTTGCATTGCACCCCCTCGTAGGATACTGTTAGAGACAGGTGAACAGATACTTCTACATACCGTAGGATGCTGTCATCATGAGCAGCGCTGGGCACAGGGGCATCAGCGGGGCTGACTGGCAGGTCCACATCAGGCTGGCCTGGCTGGGCATATACTGGCTTGGGTTCTGAGGAAAAACACACACGCACACAGAGAGAGAGAGAGAGTGAGACAATATCAACTGCACTATTCATACAAGAGGATGTACTGAATGGTCAGATGCAGGTCAGACACCACAATATACCTTTATACTGACACCTCTCAACACAGACCATGAGGCAAATCCTCAACGAAGAAAATGTGTGCATACACTCTCTCACACATGGAAGCACACGAACACACACCCACACAGAGACACTCAGCTGTCTGCAGGGCAGTAGGGGAACGTCAGAGTCCATCAACTCACACTAGTCTAACTACAGGCTGCAGCCTCAACCAAGCACAGCTCAGCACAGAGCACACAGCACAGCACAGCACACAGCACAGCACAGCACAGCACACAGCACACAGCACAGCACACAGCTCAGCACACAGCACAGCACAGCACACAGCACAGCACACAGCTCAGCACACAGCTCAGCACAGAGCACACAGCACACAGCTCAGCACAGAGCACACAGCACAGCGCACAGCACAGCACACAGCTCAGCACAGAGCACAGCGCACAGCACACAGCACAGCACACAGCTCAGCACAGAGCACACAGCACAGCGCACAGCACACAGCACACAGCACTGCGCACAGCACTGCGCACAGCACACAGCTCAGCACAGAGCACACAGCACAGCGCACAGCACAGCACACAGTACAGCACAGCTCAGCACAGAGCACACAGCACAGCACACAGCACAGCACACAGCTCAGCACACAGCTCAGCACAGAGCACACAGCACAGCGCACAGCACACAGCACAGCACACAGCTCAGCACAGAGCACACAGCACAGCGCACAGCACACAGCTCAGCACAGAGCACACAGCACAGCGCACAGCTCAGCACAGCACACAGCTCAGCACACAGCACAGCGCACAGCACACAGCACAGCACACAGCACAGCACACAGCACAGCACACAGCACAGCACAGCAAGCGTCTAGATTTAATCTTGCTAGCTGGGCTCAAACCTTTGTACATGTTAAGTGTATTGCTCAAGGGCACAAAGGCAGTATGCATCTAGCGTAGCTAAAATCCCCATAAATGGTATCCTGTTGGACTTGGGATTCAACCCTGCGACCTTCTAGTTGAACTATCTAACATTCAGGTTACCTGCCACCCTCTAAAAGGTTACCGGTTAAGGTTAAATAGTTAGTTGTTCTGACCTGGTAGAGGAGGGACCGGTTTCTCCTCCCTGGTGACAGACTTCTCCAGGGGTTTGGGCAGGGCAGGAGCCTCTTCTGCTAGCTTGGGTGGCACCGCTGTCGGCTTCGAGATCCTCTCCTCCTCCTCACGACTTCTGTGACTGGTGACAAAAAAAAAAAATAAAAGGTATTTTAAATTGTTTTTATTTCATACATTTGATCCAAAGCGATTACAGCACAGGAAGTGCATACCTTTTCAATATGTGCAAGTGATCCGTGTGGGAATTGAACAAAGAAACTATACATCTGGCCTTGTTAGTGCCAAGCTCTTATCAACAGAGCCTCAGAACCAGGGATGTGGTACAATTCAACAAACACTGTATATCAATAAATATGCAGAACTGGTTTGAGCCTTTGCCACATATGCTAACGGC
The DNA here is from genome assembly GCF_901001165.1 of Salmo trutta. NCBI lineage: Eukaryota > Metazoa > Chordata > Actinopteri > Salmoniformes > Salmonidae > Salmo > Salmo trutta. The sequence continues at coordinate 65,114,389 of NC_042960.1, forward strand.
TAGTTACATGCTAAGTGCTTTGAGCTAGATATGCTAAGTGCTTAGGGCTAGTTACATGCTAAGTGGTTAGGGCTAGTTACATGCTAAGTGGTTAGGGCTAGTTACATGCTAAGTGGTTAGGGCTAGTTATATGCTAAGTGGTTAGTGCTAGTTATATGCTAAGTGTTTAGGGCTAGTTACATGCTAAGTGTTTAGGGCTAGTTACATGCTAAGTGGTTAGGGCTAGTTACATGCTAAGTGGTTAGGGCTAGTTACATGCTAAGTGGTTAGTGCTAGTTATATGCTAAGTGGTTAGTGCTAGTTATATGCTAAGTGGTTAGTGCTAGTTATATGCTAAGTGGTTAGGGCTAGTTACATGCTAAGTGGTTAGTGCTAGTTATATGCTAAGTGGTTAGGGCTAGTTATATGCTAAGTGGTTAGTGCTAGTTATATGCTAAGTGGTTAGTGCTAGTTATATGCTAAGTGGTTAGGGCTAGTTATATGCTAAGTGGTTAGTGCTAGTTATATGCTAAGTGGTTAGTGCTAGTTATATGCTAAGTGGTTAGTGCTAGTTACATGCTAAGTGGTTAGTGCTAGTTACATTGCATTCGGAAAGTATTCAGACCCCTCAACTTTTTCCACATTTTATTATATTACAGCCTTATTCTAAAATGGATTAAATAGTTTTTCCCCCCCTCATCAATCTACACACAATACTCCATAATGACAAAGCGAAAACAGGTTTTTAGAAATTTTTGCAAATGTATAAAAAATTAACTGAAATATCACATTTACATAAGTATTCAGACCCTTTACTCAGTACTTTGTTGAAACACCTTTGGCAGCAGTTCTAAACGTCTTCCATTTAAGAATGACGGAGGCCACTGTGTTCTCGGGGACCTTCAATGCTGAAGAAATGTTTTGGTACCCTTCCCCAGATCTGTGCCTCGACACAATCCTGTCTCAGAGCTCTAAGGACAATTCTTTCGACCTCATGGCTTGGTTTTTACTCTGACATGCACTGTCAACTGTGGGATCTTATATAGACAGGTGTGTATCTTTCCAAATCATGTCCAATCAATTGAATTTACCACAGGTGGACTCCAATCAAGTTGTAGAAACATCTCAAGGATGATCAATGGAAACAGGATGCACCTCATAGCAAAATGGTCTGAATACTTACGTAAATAAGCTATCTGGGTTTTTTTTTTTGCAAAAAAAATCTAAAAAACTATTTCCACTTTGTCATTATGGGGTATTGTGATGTCATGATGGGGTATTGTGATGTCATGATGGGGTATTGTGATGTCATGATGGGGTATTGTGATGTCATTATGGGGTATTGTGTGTAGACTGATGAGAAAAATGATGTATTTAATCCATTTTATAATAAGACTGTAACACAACAAAATGTGGAAAGAGAGAGAGAGAGAATTCTGTGTACCCCTGGTGCACTTCACTGTGTGCCTCTGGCCAAGAACCAGGAAAGGTTGGACTTAAAACAAACACAGACTACTAACACCGAGGTCACAATAAATCATCCAAAACTGCAACAAATATATAACCTGGTCCAAGAGCTGTTTGTACTGTCTTGCCAACTCTGATGGTCATTGCCATGCCAAATACAAACAAGTTATGCAATGACCATAAGAGTTGGCTATAGAACACATTTAATGACCATAAGAGTTGGCTATAGAACACATTTAATGACTATAAGAGTTGGCTATAGAACACATTTAATGACCATAAGAGTTGGCTATAGAACACATTTAATGACCATAAGAGTTGGCTATAGAACACATTTAATGGCCATAAGAGTTGGCTATAGAACACATTTAATGACTATAAGAGTTGGCTATAGAACACATTTAATGACCATAAGAGTTGGCTATAGAACACATTTAATGACCATAAGAGTTGGCTATAGAACACATTTAATGGCCATAAGAGTTGGCTATAGAACACATTTAATGACCATAAGAGTTGGCTATAGAACACATTTAATGACTATAAGAGTTGGCTATAGAACACATTTAATGGCCATAAGAGTTGGCTATAGAACACATTTAATGACCATAAGAGTTGGCTATAGAACACATTTAATGACTATAAGAGTTGGCTATAGAACACATTTAATGACTATAAGAGTTGGCTATAGAACACATTTAATGGCCATAAGAGTTGGCTATAGAACACATTTAATGACTATAAGAGTTGGCTATAGAACACATTTAATGACCATAAGAGTTGGCTATAGAACACATTTAATGACCATAAGAGTTGGCTATAGAACACATTTAAAAACACACTATGAAGAAATAGCTCAGCCATTTCGTAGTTACTAAAATTCTAATAGTCGGCCTAATTTCAGTTTGTGACAAAACAAGGAAGTACGGTGCAAAGAATTATTGTATAATCTAAACCACTCTGAACTATATTTTCCATAACCACATTTTTTCCCCCCCAGCTGTTTGAAGCTGGTGTACAAAACTGAAACCATAGAAATATCCCAAATAGAACAGATCTACCTCTTCTTAGCCTGGCTTTCAATGAGAATGACAGATCTATAGCACACGCTAGCTGTCCTGCAGGGTACTGTCGTTGGGAAACAGAGCAGAGGCCTGGTAAGTGGTGCTAGCTGTCCTGCAGGGTACTGTCGTTGGGAAACAGAGCAGAGGCCTGGTAAGAGGTGCTAGCTGTCCTGCAGGGTACTGTCGTTGGGAAACAGAGCAGAGGCCTGGTAAGAGGTGCTAGCTGTCCTGCAGGGTACTGTCGTTGGGAAACAGAGCAGAGGCCTGGTAAGTGATGCTAGCTGTCCTGCAGGGTACTGTCGTTGGGAAACAGAGCAGAGGCCTGGTAAGAGGTGCTAGCTGTCCTGCAGGGTACTGTCGTTGGGAAACAGAGCAGAGGCCTGGTAAGAGGTGCTAGCTGTCCTGCAGGGTACTGTCGTTGGGAAACAGAGCAGAGGCCTGGTAAGTGATGCTAGCTGTCCTGCAGGGTACTGTCGTTGGGAAACAGAGCAGAGGCCTGGTAAGTGGTGCTAGCTGTCCTGCAGGGTACTGTCGTTGGGAAACAGAGCAGAGGCCTGGTAAGAGGTGCTAGCTGTCCTGCAGGGTACTGTCGTTGGGAAACAGAGCAGAGGCCTGGTAAGTGGTGCTAGCTGTCCTGCAGGGTACTGTCGTTGGGAAACAGAGCAGAGGCCTGGTAAGAGGTGCTAGCTGTCCTGCAGGGTACTGTCGTTGGGAAACAGAGCAGAGGCCTGGTAAGAGGTGCTAGCTGTCCTGCAGGGTACTGTCGTTGGGAAACAGAGCAGAGGCCTGGTAAGTGGTGCTAGCTGTCCTGCAGGGTACTGTCGTTGGGAAACAGAGCAGAGGCCTGGTAAGTGATGCTAGCTGTCCTGCAGGGTACTGTCGTTGGGAAACAGAGCAGAGGCCTGGTAAGAGGTGCTAGCTGTCCTGCAGGGTACTGTCGTTGGGAAACAGAGCAGAGGCCTGGTAAGAGGTGCTAGCTGTCCTGCAGGGTACTGTCGTTGGGAAACAGAGCAGAGGCCTGGTAAGAGGTGCTAGCTGTCCTGCAGGGTACTGTCGTTGGGAAACAGAGCAGAGGCCTGGTAAGAGGTGCTAGCTGTCCTGCAGGGTACTGTCGTTGGGAAACAGAGCAGAGGCCTGGTAAGAGGTGCTAGCTGTCCTGCAGGGTACTGTCGTTGGGAAACAGAGCAGAGGCCTGGTAAGTGGTGCTAGCTGTCCTGCAGGGTACTGTCTTTGGGAAACAGAGCAGAGGCCTGGTAAGAGGTGCTAGCTGTCCTGCAGGGTACTGTCGTTGGGAAACAGAGCAGAGGCCTGGTAAGAGGTGCTAGCTGTCCTGCAGGGTACTGTCGTTGAGAAACAGAGCAGAGGCCTGGTAAGAGGTGCTAGCTGTCCTGCAGGGTACTGTCTTTGGGAAACAGAGCAGAGGCCTGGTAAGAGGTGCTAGCTGTCCTGCAGGGTACTGTCGTTGGGAAACAGAGCAGAGGCCTGGTAAGAGGTGCTAGCTGTCCTGCAGGGTACTGTCGTTGAGAAACAGAGCAGAGGCCTGGTAAGTGGTGCTAGCTGTCTTGTAGGGCAGGAGTCAGCAGGGGTCAGCAGGGGTCAGCAGGAGTCAGCAGGGGTCAGCAGGGGAGTCATTGCATACCTTAGAGAGCTATTTATTACTTGTTAGAAATATCCAGATCAACTAGCCCATGTCAGCTATTTTTTTTTTAGCTAGGTTTTTTAGGGCATAGATTTTGTAGTAATGTTCGAGTCACTCAAATATCACATGAACACACATTAGACATGGCAAAATGTATAGAATTGCAAGAAAATTTGCTTTAAAACTGCAAAATTGTATCTGCATCCCATGACAAAATGCGTAGTATTGCAGGAAATAAGCTTAAAAACGTCCTAGATTTTCTCTCTGTCAACAAGAGGGGATGGGAACAGTTTGAGTCATGAATAAGGCTGTGGTTGTCATGACATTCTGTCAGCCGGTGATCATCAAGCAAATAACTGTCAGTCTCACGGTAACTGACCGTTAACATAAACACATTTAGCATCATGGCTTCCACACAGCCTACAAGCCACTGATGCAGACCTTTTGGAACATCTACAGTTTAAAAAGTGTAATAAATCCATGTAATATAGCTGACACCATCACCATAAATCCTTTATTCATTTTAGGCAGATCTAAAGAAACATGATATGAAATGTAGTCTATTTCAGAAGAACAGAATAGCATACTCTGAGTTGTCCTTATGTTAGGTCCTGATCTGGCTATGCCATATGGCTGTGGGCTACACTAGTTCATTTAGCAGACAAGATTTGCTTAGAATTCCATGGCATTATTTTATAGTATGAAGAATAAAATTTAACAAAGCTGAATAAAATAGAAGGGATATTTTCTCCAAATGAGGCTATTCTGTGTTGAGCGGTTAACAAAGAAACAGGTCCTTATATTTGCTTAATTTAGTTATTTATGCAACTTTAGATGTTTTACAAACACTGGACTATATATATGTTTTGATTTTTAGTACATTCTAAGGCTGCATGATGCGATGAAGATTTGAAAAAAGTCGTATGAAAGGCATGAGCTCTGCTTTGTTTTTTTTGCGCAGGCTGTACACACTTCATCAGTCACTCATTCACAATTTGACAAGCACTTGATAACGCCTCAAATCGCCCGGCTGCATCCCCTTTGTGTGGTCATAATCCCCCTAAAAAAAATCCATACCTTTTGCGGCCAGTGGCCATCGGGCTGAATATAATTCCCTTCTCCAAGCCCCTCATCACATGACTGGCACAACTACAACTCTACTGGCAAACCCCTGCCTATTGACAGGACAGGGGGAAGTGAGTGTGTGTGAGCACCTAAAAACACACACACACACACACACACACAGGGTTTTTCCTGGATCAAAATGGGGTTTAGGTGGTGGGGGTGGCCAATTTAGAGGCCCTCTTCTTGGTATCAGAGACAAAATTGTGCTGTTTTAAAACAAACATTCTGCAATTCCTCTTCTCCCATCGCTGCAACTCCCGTACGGACTCGGGAGAGGTGAAGAGCCATACGTCCCCCGAAACACGACCCTGCCAAGCCGCACTGCTTCTTGACACACTGCTCGTTTAACCCGGTAAGCCAGCCGCACCAATGTGTTGAGGAAATACTGCACAACTGGTCGACCGTGTTAGCGTGCATGCACACGTCCCGCCAAAGGAGTCGCTACAGTGCGAGGGAACAAGGACATGCCGGCCGGCCAAACCCTCCCCTAACCCCGGATGACGCTGGGCCAAATTGTGCGTCGCCTCATGGGTCTCCTGGTCGCGGCCGGCTGCAACACAGCCCGGGATCAAACCCGGATCTGTACTGAGGCCTCAAGCACAGCAGTGCCTTAGACCGCTGCGCCACTCGGGAGGCTATTTTTTTGTTTTTCCATGTATGAATCTGTTATTCGGGCGGCAGGGTAGCCTAGTGGTTAGAGCGTTGGACTAGTAACTGAAAGGTTGCAAGATTGAATCCCCGAGCTGACAACATAAAAATCTGTCGTTCTGCCCCTGAACAAGGCAGTTAACCCTCAGTTCCCCTGTAGGCCGTCATTGAAAATAACAATTTGTTCTTAACTGACTTGCCTAGTTAAATAAAAGGTCAAATAAAAAATATGCAATGCGTTTCTATGGGCTAATAGCAGTAAGGTCAAATTCAATGTTTCATCAAATATTTTTGTTATACCTAAAGGGGTCCTTAAAACAATTCCCCTCCCCAGCCTTAAACTCTAGGGCAGGGGTATTCAACTCTGACCCTACGAGGTCCAGAGCCTTCTGGTTTTCTGTTCTACCTGATAATTGATTGCACCCACCTGTTGTCCCAGGTCTAAATCAGTCCCTGATTAGAGGGGGAACAATGAAAAAGCGCAGTGGAACTGGTTTGGAGGTCCAGATTTGAGTTTGAAGGCTCTAGTCTGGGTGTTTGAAGCTACTTTCCTGCAATTCTACACATTTTGCCATGGCTTATGCCATCTGAGTGACTCATAATAACAAAATCAAATCGTTGCCCCATGCCATGACATTTTTTACATTTTGTTTAAGTCATTTTAAGTTTACACTGAAAATGTTTTACCGTTGCAATTTTCTTCTCGCTCTAAAATAAATAATCATAATGTTGTTTTAACATCCACTAAACACGGGCGACCAATAAAATTTGATAAAACACATTTATATGCAGAGAAAGCCCTGCGCACGCACGCACGCACGCAGGCACGCACGCACACACACACACACACACACACACACACACACCCACGTAACCGCGAAGGAATGAGCTCTACACAATGAGTCTGCTCAAACAGGCCGGAGAGAGGAAAAAACGCTTTATTCAACACATCCTGAAAGAACCTTTCACTGCCAACTGATCTCCTGGAACTGACTGGTCATTCACAGATCAGCTAGATACATCTATCTGCCCTAATCTCTCCTCTATGTCAATAACTTAACATAACTATCTGATCTCAATCTCCTTTAAATGCTACACAGCCAAAACACCGCTGCCTTGTTTTCTCTCATCACCAATGCTTTTTGAAAAAGATGAACATTTCCTGGTATTTGTGTTTTAATCAGCTTTCACCACACACACACACACACACACACACACACACACACACACACACACACACACACACACACACACACACACACACACACACGTGTGATATTTACAGTAAGTAATAGCCTGTTATTAGCCCACTGTTAGAAGGAATATTCTCCTTGTGCCAAACACGCAGTCTTTCTTCACAATCCACACAGATCATGTGACACTACTTCCACAGGCTGTGTTCTGTGTGACTGTGACACTACTTCCACAGCTGTGTTATGTGTGACTGTGACACTACGTCCACAGGCTGTGTTCTGTGTGACTGTGACTCTACTTCCACAGGCTGTGTCCCTACTGGAGCCCTGAGCCAGAACAAGACCTGACACTCAATAACTGATGCACAGCATGTACATCACAATACTATCAGTCAGTGTGTGTGTGTGTGTGTGTGTGTGTGTGTGTGTGTGTGTGTGTCCGTCCTTGAAGCCAAATTAATACTGCAGTGTTTGACAGTGTAAAGCCATGGCTGCTAACTGAGCACTGATTTCCTGATATCAGCATCAATGTCAAACATAAAGGGCACATCTAGGATTCATAAAACATTTATCAAATTCAAAAACACACACGACACACACGACACACACACACAATTATAGCCAAGAGTATTCCGGGCACAGATGTATTCTTTAGGGAAATGGCTTTGGTTTAGTGGTCCTAAGTAATCCTTATCGGTAGGAAGGGGAGAAATATATGGGTATTTTGAATTCATCTACATGAACACAGGGTACTATCCATTTAATGTACCCTATGTCTACATTTATTCACTGTTCTGTCATCTGACAAGTACAGCGGGGCTCTACACAGCGGAGGCTCTACACAGCGGGGCTCAACACAGCGGGGCTCAACACAGCGGGGCTCAACACAGCGGGGCTCAACACAGCGGGGCTCAACACAGCGGAGGCTCTACACAGCGGGGCTCTACACAGCGAGCTCCTAGGGAACGGGCTGTCCAACTTACGTTATTCTCCAACTGAAGAGTCTTTGTTAAGTGGCCAAAAAAAACAAAAATAGGAAAATAAAGACACTTAACAAACCCTTAAAAACATTTAACATTTCCAGCAGGTCAAAACGGTTTGTTATGCAGTTCGTATTGAGGCCAGTTCAACTAGTTTTGCCCACTGGGTGAGAATTTCAAAAAAGTTCAAAGGCTGCCTTTACACAGGAAGTCAATCCTGATATTTTGCTAAATTATTGTCAAAAGATCTGATCTGATTGGTCATAAGACCCATTAGTGGAAAACGATCAAACTTCAGGTGCCTGTGAGCCTGTGAGTTTGAGTGTGTAGCAGCCAGATGGTGTGGTGTTTACCTGCCGTTGCTGATCTGTGGAGGGGAGTGTCTGGAGTGGTCGGAGGGTTCAGACCGTCTGTCAGGGGAGCGCGACCGCCCGCTACGATGTCTGTCATGGGATCGGTTGGAATGGTCGGATGCCACCGAATGGATATCTGAAATGTCTGTTGTTCAGACACACACACACACACCCCACCATATTCAACTACATAATGTACACTGAAAAAAAAAAAAAAAAAAAAAACGCAACATGCAACAATTTTAAAGATTTTACAGAGTTACAGTTCATATAACAAAATTAGTCAATTTAAATACATTCTTTAGGCCTTAATCTATGGATTTCACATGACTGGGAATACAGCTATGCATATGTTGGTCACAGATTCCTTAAAAAAAGGTAGGGGTGTGGATCAGAAAACCAGTCAGTATCTGGTGTGACCATTTGCCTCATGCAGCGTGTCACATCTCCTTCACATAGAGTTGATCAGGTTGTTGATTGTGGCCTGTAGAATGTTGTCCCACTCCTCTTCAATGGCTGTACGAAGTTGCTGGATATTAGCGGTAACTGGAACACGCTGTCGTATGCATCTATCCAGAGCGGATGAATGGAACGACACTGAGCCTCAGGATCTCGTCACGGTATCTCTGTGCATTCAAATTGCCTTCAATAAAATGCAATTGTGTTCATTGTCCGTAGCTTATACCGGCCCACACCATAACCCCCACCATTGGGCACTCTGTTCACAACATTGACATCAGCAAACTGCTCGCCTACACGATGCCATACACTCCGTCTGCCATCTGCCCTGTACAGTTGAAACCAGGATTTATCAGTGAAGAACACACTTCTCCGGGGTGTCAGTGGCCATTGGAGGTGAACATTTTCCCACTGAAGTCGGTTACGATGCCGAACTGTAGTCAAGTCAAGACCCTGGTGAGGACGACGAGCACGCAGATGAGCTTCCCTGTGACGGTTTGTGACAGTTTGTGCAGAAATTCTTCAGGTGTGCAAACCCAGTTTCATCAGCTGTCTGGGTGGCTTGTCTCAGATGATCCCACAGGTGAAGAAGCCAGATGTGGAGGTCCTGGGCTGGTGTGGTTATACGAGGTCTGCGGTTGTGATGCCGGTTGGACGTACTGCCAAATTCTCTAAAACAACGTTGGAGGCGGCTTATGGTATAAAAATTAACATTAAAAACAGCTTTGGTGGACACTCCTGCAGACAGCATGCCAATTGCATGATGGCCTTGAGATCGAAGCTGTTTTTCAGTCTCTCGGTCCCCGCTTTGATGCACCTGTACTGACCTCGCCTTCTGGATGATAGCGGGGTGAACAGGCAGTGGCTCGGGTGGTTGTTGTCCTTAATGATCTTTTTGGCCTTCCTGTGACATCGGGTGGTGTAGGTGTCCTGGAGGGCAGGTAGTTTGCCCCCGGTGATGTGTTGTGCAGACCTCACCACCCTCTGGAGAGCCTTACGGTTGAGGGCGGTGCAGTTGCCGTACCAGGCGGTGATACAGCCCGACAGGATGCTCTTGATTGTGCATCTGTAAAAGTTTGTGAGTGTTTTTGGTGACAAGCCGAATTTCTTCAGCCTCCTGAGGTTGAAGAGGCGCTGCTGCGCCTTCTTCACCAAACTGTCTGTGTGGTTGGACCATTTCAGTTTGTCCGTGATGTGTACGCCGAGGAACTTAAAACTCTCCACCCTCTCCACTACAGTTCCGTCGATGTGGATAAGGGGGTGCTCCCTCTGCTGTTTCCTGAAGTCAACAATCATCTCCTTTGTTTTGTTGACATTGAGTGTGAGGTTATTTTCCTGACACCACACTCCGAGGGCCCTCACCTCCTCCCTGTAGGCCGTCTCGTCGTTGTTGGTAATCAAGCCTACCACTGTAGTGTCGTCTGCAAACTTGATGATTGAGTTGGAGGCGTGCATGGCCACGCAGTCATGGGTGAACAGGGAGTACAGGAGAGGGCTGAGAACGCACCCTTGTGGGGCCCCAGTGTTGAGGATCAGCGGGGTGGAGATCTTGTTACCTACCCTCACCACCTGGGGGGCGTCCCGTCAGAAAGTCCAGGACCCAGTTGCACAGGGCGGGGTCGAGACCCAGGGTCTCGGGCTTGATGACGAGTTTGGAGGGTACTATGGTGTTAAATGCTGAGCTGTAGTCGATCAACAGCATTCTTACATAGGTATTCCTCTTGTCCAGATGGGTTAGGGCAGTGTGTAGTGTGATTGCGTCGTCTGTGGACCTATTGGGGCAGTAAGCAAATTGGAGTGGGTCTAGGGTGTCAGGTAGGGTGGAGGTGATATGATCCTTGGCTAGTCTCTCAAAGCACTTCATGATGACGGAAGTGAGTGCTACAGGGCGGTAGTCATTTAGCTCAGTTACCTTAGCTTTCTTGGGAACGGGAACAATGGTGGCCCTCTTGGAGCATGAGAGGACAGCAGACTGGGATAGGGATTGATTGAATATGTCTGTAAACACACCAGCCAGCTGGTCTGCGCATGCTCTGAGGACGCGGCTGGGGAGGCCGTCTGGCCTGCAGCCTTGCGAGGGTTGACACGTTTAAATGTTTTACTCACATCGGCTGCAGTGAAGCCCGCAGGTTTTGGTAGCGGGCCGTGTCAGTGGCACTGTATTGTCCTCAAAGTGAGCAAAGAAGTTGTTTAGTCTGTCTGGGAGCAAGACATCCTGGTCCGCGACAGGGCTGGTTTTCCTTTTATAGTCCGTGATTGACTGTAGACCCTGCCACATACCTCTTGTGTCTGAGCCGTTGAATTGCGACTCCACTTTGTCTCTATACTGACGCTTAGCTTGTTTGATTGCCTTGCGGAGGGAATAGCTACACTGTTTATATTCAGTCATGTTTCCAGTCGCCTTGCCCTGATTAAAAGCAGTGGTTCGCACTTTCAGTTTTGCGCGAATGCTGCCATCAATCCACAGTTTCTGGTTGGGGAATGTTTTAATATGGGGCGTACATATGGGTGGTCCCAGAATATGAAAGTACGGGGCTTCCCTTTCAGTAAAATGCATGCACACCCATGACCCTACAGCATTAGCCTTTTTCCAGCATTATGAAACAACGCGCACACACACCTATGTAGTGTCCCTCACCGTCTCTGTCGGAGGCGTTGGCTGATGGGATGCTGTCGTCCAGGTCTGGTATGTTCAGCAGCGTAGCTCTCTCGTCTCTCTGCACCACCATCTTTAACTTGCCCTTTGACCTCTCAATCAGCTTCTTAGCATCTATCAACGACAGGTTTTCTGTCACTGTGCCGTTAATCTGAGAGGAAACAACCAATTAGCTGATTATAGAACAATGTGCAGGAGACAGTGGGGAAAAACATTTATTTGGCCTTCTTTCTTCTTCTCTCTCTCCCTCCGTCCTTCCCTCCTCTCCCCATCTCTCGCTCCTTTCACCTTCAGTACAACGTCTCCCTCCTGTATATTTTCTGGCCCGGGCCACCTCCCTCTCTCGCTCTCTCCCCCTCTCCCAGGTCCCTCCCCTCCTCATTACCACAACTCCCTTCTCTCTCTCTCTCTCTCTCTCTTAGTTAAAGATTCACTTCAGGCTTCTCACCTTCAGTACTACGTCCCCTTCCTGTATGTTTCCGTCCCTGGCCGCCAGGCTCTCAGGTGAGATGTCCTTCACGAAGATGTGGCTGGCCAGGCGAAGGCCATATTCTGCTTACGGAGTGAACGAACAGCAACAAAGAGAGTGTTAGCATAGCATAGCATAGTATGGTATGATATAGCATATTAGCACAGTATAACATGCTATAACATGTTAGCATAGTATGTTAGCAGTATAGCATGCTATAGCATGTTAGCATAGTATAGTATATTGACAAATATAATATAGCAAAAAAAAAAGTATATTTCCCCAAAACAAACTATTGCTGAGTGTCGCGAGTGAAATATGTAGAACAGCGCTTATTCTACAAAAAAAGTGCTATTCTGAAACAGCCCCCATCTGCCCAATATTGAGAGTTGATTTGGCTCTGTACTCCAGCACTTTGGATTTGAAACGATACCATGACTACGGAGGTTAAAATGCAGACTGTCAGCTTTCATTTGAGGGTATTGTCATCTATATCTGATGAACCTTTTAGAAATTACAGAACTTTTTGTACATAGTCCTCCCATATTAGGGGACTAAAAGTATTGGGACAAATTTACTTATACAGTATGTGTATTAAAAATATTAAAAAGTAAGTACTTGGTCCCATATTCATAGAACACAATGACCACATCAAGCCTGTGACTCTGAAAATTGGTTGAATGTTTGCTGTTTGTTTTGGTTGTGTTTCAGATTATTTTGTGCCCAATAGAAATTAAATGGTAACTAATTTGTGTCATTCAGGAGTCACATTTATTGTAAATAAGAATAAAATATGTTTCTAAACACTTATACATTAATGTGGATGCTAACATGATTACATACAATCCTGAATGAATTGTGAATAATGATAAGTCAAAGTTACAGATGCACAAATATTATACCCCCCCAAAACTGCTAACCTCCCCTGTTATTGTAATGATGAGAGGTTAGCATGTCTTAAGGGTTTGATAAAAAATGCTAACATCCCCTGTTATTGTAATGGTGATATATTAGCATGTCTTGAGGGTTTGATATAAAATGCTAACATCCCCTGTTATTGTAATGGTGAGAGGTTAGCGTGTCTTGAGGGTTTGATATAAAATGCTAACCTCCCCTGTTATTGTAATATGTTAGCATGTCTTGGGGTATGATATAAAATGCTAACCTCCTCTGTTATTGTAATGGTGAGAGGTTAGCATGTCTTGAGGGTTTGATATAAAATGCTAACCTCCCCTGTTATTGTAATGGTGATATGTTAGCATGTCTTGGGGTATGATATAAAATGCTAACCTCCCCTGTGATTGTAATGGTGAGAGGTTAGCATGTCTTGAGTGTTTGATATAAAATGCTAACCTCCCCTGTTATTGTAATGGTGAGAGGTTAGCATGTCTTGGGGGTATGATATAAAATGCTAACCTCCCCTGTTATTGTAATGGTGAGAGGTTAGCATGTCTTGAGGGTTTGATATAAAATGCTAACCTCCCCTGTTATTGTAATGGTGAGAGGTTAGCATGTCTTGAGGGTTTGATATAAAATGCTAACCTCCCTTGTTATTGTAATGGTGAGAGGTTAGCATGTCTTGAGGGTTTGATATAAAATGCTAACCTCCCCTGTTATTGTAATGGTGAGAGGTTAGCATGTCTTGAGGGTTTGATATAAAATGCTAACCTCCCCTGTTATTGTAATGGTGAGAGGTTAGCATGTCTTGAGGGTTTGATATAAAATGCTAACCTCCCCTGTTATTGTAATGGTGAGAGGTTAGCATGTCTTGAGGGTTTGATATAAAATGCTAACCTCCCCTATTATTGTAATGGTGATATGTTAGCATGTCTTGGGGTATGATATAAAATGCTAACCTCCCCTGTGATTGTAATGGTGAGAGGTTAGCATGTCTTGAGGGTTTGATATAAAATGCTAACCTCCCCTGTTATTGTAATGGTGAGAGGTTAGCATGTCTTAGGGGTTATGATATAAAATGCTAACCTCCCCTGTTATTGTAATGGTGAGAGGTTAGCATGTCTTGGGGGTTTGATATAAAATGATAATGTGTTTGGGCGGGAAGATGAAGAGAGAGAGTGGTGGGAAAGGGATATACATATTTATCATCAAAGAACAATTGTCAAAGACATTTTTTATTATAATTGTATAATTTGTTTTTAGTTACTCGTCTATTCGATCGTGTTTTGCATGTTGATTTTGTGTATCCCCACCGAATGTGTTCATGACATGCAGGTTGGGATACCAAGGCCAACTGTGAACCAAGTCTATTCATTTGGGAACAGGTCGAAACACATTTAGCTAGCTTGCTTTAGCTAGCTAATTTGTCATGGGAGATGATCATGGGTTGTTATTTTACCAGAGGTGCATTATGGTCCCTTTTCTTGTTGTTGCTGGATCTTTGTGGAGTTTTGACACATTTTGTCACACAACACAATGCTACAGATGTCTCAAGTTTTGAGGGAGCGTGCAACTGGCATGCTGACTGCAGGAATGTCCACCAGAGCTGTTGCCAGAGAATGTAATGTTAATTTCTCCACCATAAGCCACCTCCAACGTAATTTTAGAGAATTTGGCATACTGTCCAACCGGCCTCACAACCGCAGAACACATGTAACCACGCCAGCCCAGGACCTCCACATCCGGCTTCTTCACCTGTGGGATCGTCTGAGACCAGCCACCCAGACAGTTGATGAAACTCTGGGTTTGCACACCTGAAGAATTTCTGCACAAACTGTCAGAAACCATCTCAGGGAAGCTCAACTATGTGCTCGTTGTCTTCACAAGGGTCTTGACCTGACTACAGTTCGGCATCGTAACCGACTTCAGTGGGCAAATGCTCACCTCCAATGGCCACTGGCACCCTGGAGAAGTGTGCTCTTCACAGATGAATCCCGGTTTCAACTGTACAGGACAGATGGCAGACAAAGTGTATGGTGTCGTGTGGGCGAGCGGTTTACTGATGTCAACGTTGTGAACAGAGTGCACCATAGTGGGGTTATGGTGTGGACAAGCATAAGCTACGGACAACGAACACAATTGCATTTTATCGATGGCAATTTGAAAGCACAGAGATACCGTTACGAGATCCTGAGGCTCAGTGTCGTTCCATTCATCCACCCTCCATCACTTCATGTTTCAGCATGATAATGAATGGCCCCATGTCGCAAGGGTCTGTACACAATTTCTGGAAGCTGAAAATGTCCCAGTTCTTCTATGGCCTGCATATTCACCAGACACGTCACCCATTGAGCATGTTTGGGGTGCTCTGGATAGATGCATACGACTGCGTGTTCCAGTTACCGCCAATATCCAGCAACTTCGTACAGCCATTGAAGAGGACTGGGACAACATTCTACAGGCCACAATCAACAGTCTGATCAACTCTATGTGAAGGAGATGTGTTGCACTGCATGAGGCAAATGGTCACACCAGATACTGACTGGTTTTCTGATCCACACCCCTACCTTTTTTTAAAGGAATCTGTGACCAACATATACATATCTGTATTCCCAGTCATGTGAAATCCATAGATTAGGACCTAATGAATTTATTTAAATTGACTGATTTCCTTACATGAACTGTAACTTAGTAAAATCTTTGAAATTGTTGAATGTTGTGTTTATATTTTGGTTCAGTGTAGATCCAAACTAACCCTAACCCCGACTAGACAACACATATCACCACTAACCCTAACAACACATATCCCAACTTTGTGATGCTCACCTTCATTCTTTCGGGACTTTACGAGGGTGACTTTGGCGGGCCGCGGGGGCTGGTTGAGTGAGCGCCGGTCGGCACGCGGGGAGAGACTCCTCTCCCGTGAGCCACTGCGTTCCCGCTCTCTGTCCTTGTCCCGCCTTCCGGCGCTCCTCCCGCTGCGCCGGGCCGAGGCCCCACCCACGGCGCTGTAGGCGCTGGGGCCGCTGCGTGCGGAGCGCGTCTCGTATATCTCCTCGTCGTAGCTATCTTCCTTATCCTCCTCCTCATCGTCGTGCTCCGACATGGTCGCCCTCTCCCCCAGACGACCCATGGGTACATGCACCTTCCGTTTCCGTCTGATCGTCTGAAGAGGAAGAAGACAACTTTAGCACGATGTCACTAGATTACACCCCCATTCCTTCCCCCCCATTCCTTCCCTCTCTTCCTCCCTCCCTCTCTTCCTCCCTCCCTCTCTAACTCCCTCCCTTCCTCCCTCCCTCTCTTCCTCCCTCCCTCTCTTCCTCCCTCCCTCTCTAACTCCCTCCCTCTCTAACTCCCTCCCTCTCTAACTCCCTCCCTCTCTAACTCCTTCCCTCTCTTCCTCCCTCCCTCTCTAACTCCCTCCCTCTCTAACTCCCTCCCTCTCTAACTCCCTCCCTCCCTCTCTTCCTCGCTCTCTCTCACGACAAGACATTAGCCCCATAGAGACAAAATCTAATACATAATAATTGTTGTAATTTAGTCTGTGGTAAGCCCCATATCACTACATTATACCCGAAACTTCTAGTTCTCCCTCTGGGGCATTCCATGCCTATTGGCGGTGCTAAGATATGACCCCCAGGTTTTAGCAGATGAAAGGTTAGTCCCAAGCGTGCTATGCTCCAGGTATTAAAGATAAAGGAACTGCCCAATTCAGATGTTCATACATTAGTAAGAGCTGGATTCTATCAGTGGACATCATACACCTTGTTTTGTTTGGGCGACAAAACAAAACCCAGGCAAGACATAATGTAAAACAAACCCAAGCAAGTCCCAACGTAAACAAACCCAGGCAAGACCTAATGTAAACAAACCCAAACAAGACCTAATGTAAACAAACCCAAGCAAGTCCCAACGTAAACAAACCCAGTCAAGACCTAATGTAAACAAACCCAAGCAAGTCCCAATGTAAACAAACCCAGGCAAGACCTAATGTAAACAAACCCAAACAAGACATAACGTAAACAAACCCAAACAAGACCTAACGTAAACAAACCCAGGCAAGACCTAACGTAAACAAACCCAAACAAGACATAACGTAAACAAACCCAGGCACTTTTTCATTGAAAACAATATACTGCAGTACAACGATAGCGCCATAACCTGCTTTTCCTGCAAACACTTGTCTGGAAAAGTCAACCCTTAGAAATAGCATATAGTGTTAAATTATAAAATAAATGGGTCATCAAAAGCATAGTAAACTCAACATCCAGGATGAAAACCAATCAGCCAGCTAACATCTCCAGCAAAGTTTCAGAGTCTCTCTTGTTGTGATGTGTGTTTTGTCCTATATTTATATTGTATTTATTTTCTATTTTTAATCCCAGGCCCCCGTCCCCGCATGAGGCCTTTTGCCTTTTGTTCTTAACTGACTTGCCTAGTTAAATAAAAGGTAACATAAAATAAATAAATAAATACATGTTTTATTTGTCAGTATAGAGTAAGTACAGGTTTTATTTGGCAGTATAGCAGGGCTACACCACCGGTATGCACATTTAGCAATGCGTGTGTGGATCTATCGGCTGTTTGCTAGCTAGCTTGCTAACTAGCGACGCCTACCAGCAGTAGACAGCTAGCTGGCTCTCGTGATTATCAGACCTTGGCACGGTCCAGAGCAGCATGTGGCTACTATCACTAGAATAGCCGTGAGTGACGAGTCTTAGCAAGTTGAAAATAATAAAAATCCCTTGCTGAATGAAAAATCACCGCACAATTCCCATTTCATTCCAAAACTCATGTTAGCAACAGAAAACTTTGTAACACTCCCGGTCAGTGTTTTCAAATCTGCACTACTATAGCACAGAAGGACAGGCAGACAGCCAGGAGACATTATATGAATCACAAGGATTTGTCAGCTAAATTACACTTTTATTCCATATCACTCAACTCTAATTTTTGAGTCTTGTTTAAAATAAGAGAGATATAGATCCGCCTATTTGTATTGTTGATGTGTTGCTGTTGTCGTGGATGGATCAGAGGAACAGATAGGCCTAGAACGGGAGCGATAAAATGATCAATAGCATAGGCTATGCATCATAATTACCTGGAGAATTCCGACCTACAATTTGTAAACAAACCTGCTGTACTCATAACACGTAAAAACTTAATTTGTATCACTTTGAAGTGACACAAATGGCAAATTAAGCTTTCATTTATCAATTTTGAGATATATTAAACAAAAAAAGTTTTATTTCTGACTTACTGCGTCTGGCTTTAAAATAGGACTTTTAAATTTTAGGTTCCTCAAAATGATACTCACAATTTTAGCATTCTTGCCACTTTTCCGTAGTTGCTGGACTGCGTATGCATGTTCCACGTTGTCCATGGAGACAGCGTTGACCATCGTGACTCTGTCATTCTCCCTGGAAGGAAAGGAGGAGAGAGCAACTTGTAAAACAATGTAAACAATGTCTTTGTAAGCAACCAAATGTAAAAAAAAATATATATATTTAATACTATAATTTTGCACCATCCATAGCACCTACTATGAATTTGAGAGAGGTTACATTTTCTCTAAGCCACATCCCTTAGCCTTATATCAAACCAAGAGAGCCCATGTGGTAACTCATCCCAAGAGAGGAGAGGATGATCTTACTGCAGTAGGCCCTCGGCTGGACCTCCCTTCAGGACGTCGGAGATGACGATGGAGGTCTCACCACTCTGGAAATGAGGGTTATCTCGACCTCCCGAGATGGCTATCCCAAAGCCAAACCCTGGTGCCTGCACAGAGATGGAAAATGGCATGTTCACTGGCTACCCTGGTGCCTGGTGATACAGAGACCCAGAGAGAGAGAGAGACTCAGGAGACTCGCATGTGACGTCAGAACACAATAGTATTCACCACAAAGAGAGAGATAGGGAGGAAGAGAGCAAGAGAGAGAGAGAGAGAGAGAGGGGGGGGAAAGAGAGCAAGAGAGAGAGCGAGAGAGTGTGAGCGAGAGAGAGAGAGAGAGCGCAAGTGAGAGAGAGAGAGAGAGAGAGCGCAAGTGAGAGAGAGAGCGAGAGAGCGCGAGCGAGAGAGAGAGAGAGAAGCATGTTAGAACACAACAACTGTATTCATCACAACCACTGAGAACTATCACAGACCTCTCCAGATCCAACAATTCCACTACTACGTCACCTTCTAAACAAAGCACTGTATTGGTTTGATAGGGGAGAGTAGTAAACAGCTAGCAAGTTAGCTACTATTTAACAAGTGAGCCGTTTCTGCTGAGAACTAAAGTCTGGAGGTAGACTAAGTGATAACCTCATAACCATAGCTACCTTGCAACCGTTTATCCTCTTCAAAACAGTGACAGAGTTATTTACAGTTTCTACATTAGGTGAAGGTGAAACGGACAGACAAGGAAATAGGAGGAGTGTAGGAGGGAGGGGGATGGGACATGACAGACAGTGATTTGTATTGACAATCTATGCTTGTGTTCATATGCCCGACGCTTGACCTGTATGGAAGGTCAAGTTGTGACCTTGTGCTCTACAGCCTGGTGGAAGAATCATGAGCACTTTTAAAGCGCAAAACAGACCGTGTCCACGAGTGGTTAAAAGCAGCGTCCTATCGCCTATGACCACAGAACATCGGCCATTGATCCTCAACACTGGAGCTCCCCAGGGGTGCATGCTCAGTCCACTCCTGTACTCCCTGTTCACCCACGACTGCATGGCCAGGCACGAGTCCAACACCATCATTAAGTTTGCAGACGACACAACAGTGGTAGGCCTGATCACCGACAACGACGAGATAGCCTATAGGGAGGTCGTCAGAGACCTGGCCGGGTGGTGCCAGAATAACAACCTCTCCCTCAACGTAACCAAGACTAAGGAGATGATTGTGGACTACAGGAAAAGGAGGACCGAGCACGCCCCCATTCTCATGGACGGGGCTGTAGTGGAGCAGGTTGAGAGCTTCAAATTCCTTGGTGTCCACATCAACAAGGGAAGGAGACTGGAAGGGCATCAAGGAATCTTTGGGTTGTCTGAGAATTTATAGCACGACTTTTGATGCTCCTTGGTTGGGGTCTGAGCAGATTATTTGTTGCGATTGCAAACATAATAAAATGGTGGTCCGATAGTCCAGGGTTATGAGGAAAAACATTAAGATCCACAACATTTATTCCATGGGACAAAACTAGGTCCAGAGTATGACAGTGGCAGTGAATAGGTCCAGAGACATGTTGGACAAAACCCACTGAGTCGATGATGGCTCCTGAAAGCCTTTTGGAGTGGGTCAGTAGACTTTTCCATGTGAATATTAAAGTCACCAAAAATTAGAATATTATCTGCTATGACTACAAGGTCCGATAGGAATTCAGGGAACTCAGTGAGGAACGCTGCATATGGCCCAGGAGGCCTGTAAACAGTAGCTATAAAAAGTGATTGGGTAGGCTGCACAGATTTCATGACTAGAAGCTCAAAAGACGAAAACATATATTTTTTTTGTAAATTGAAATTTGCTATCGTAAATGTTAGCAACACCTCCGCCTTTGCGGGATGCACGGGAGATGTGGTCACTAGTGTAAACAGGAGGTGAGGTTAGTAAATTCAGTAAATTCATCAGGCTTAAGCCATGTTTCAGTCAGGCCAATCACATCAAGGTTATGATCAGTGATTAGTTAATTGACTATAACTGCCTTTGAAGTGAGGGATCTAACATTAAGTAGCCCTATTTTGAGATGTGAGGTATCACGATCTCTTTCAATAATGGCAGGAATGGAGGAGGTCTTTATTCTAGTGAGATTGCTAAGGCGAACACCGCCATGTTTAGTTTTGCCCAACCTAGGTCGAGGCACAGACACGGTCTCAATGGGGAAAGCTGAGCTGACTACACTGACTGTGCTAGTGGCAGACTCCACTAAGCTGGCAGGCTGGCTAACAGCCTGCTGCCTGGCCTGCACCCTATTTCATTGTGGAGCTAGAGGAGTTAGAGCCCTGTCTATGTTCGTAGATAAGATGAGAGCACCCCTCCAGCTAGGATGGAGTCCGTCACTCCTCAACAGGCCAGGCTTGGTCTTGTTTGTGGGTGAGTCCCAGAAAGAGGGCCAATTATCTACAAATTCTATATTTTGGGAGGGGCAGAAAACAGTTTTCAACCAGCAATTGAGTTGTGAGACTCTGCTGTAGAGCTCATCACTCCACCTAACTGGGAGGGGGCCAGAGACAATGACTCGATGCCGACACATCTTTCTAGCTGATTTACACGCTGAAGCTATGTTGCGCTTGGTGACCTCTGACTGTTTCATCCTAACATCGTTGGTGCCGACGTGGATAACAATATCTCTATACACTCGCCAGTTTTAGCTTTAGCCAGCACCATCTTCAGATTAGCCTTAACGTCGGTAGCCCTGCCCCCTGGTAAACAGTGTATGATCGCTGGATGATTCGTTTTAAGTCTAATACTGCGGGTAATGGAGTCGCCAATGACTAGGGTTTGCAATTTGTCAGAGCTAATGGTGGGAGCCTTCGGCGTCTCAGACCCCGTAACGGGAGGAATGGCAGTGAATGTCAGTGAAGACACCTGCCAGTTGGTCAGCACATGCCCGGAGCACACGTCCTGGTAATCCGTCTGGCCCCGCAGCCTTGTGTATGTTGACCTGTTTAAACGTCTTACTCACGTCGGCTACGGAGAGCGTGATCACACAGTCGTCCGGAACAGCTGATGCTCTCATGCATGCCTCAGTGTTGCTTGCCTCGAAGCGAGCATAGAAGTGATTTAGCTCGTCTGGTAGGCTCGTGTCACTGGGCAGCTCGCGGCTGTGCTTCCCTTTGCAGTCTGTAATAGTTTGCAAGTCCTGCCACATCCGACGAGCGTCGGAGCCGGTGTAGTATCCCACAGGGATAGAGGAGAAGGTGCTTCAACCATCCCACAGAGATAGGAGAAGGTGCTTCAACCATCCCACAGCGATAGGAGAAGGTGTTTCAACCATCCCACAGCGATAGGAGAAGGTGTTTCAACCATCCCACAGCGATAGGAGAAGATGTTTCAACCATCCCACAGAGATAGAAGGTGCTTCAACCATCCCACAGAGATAGGAGAAGGTGCTTCAACCATCCCACAGCGATAGGAGAAGGTGCTTCAACCATCCCACAGAGATAGGAGAAGGTGCTTCAACCATCCCACAGAGATAGGAGAAGGTGCTTCAACCACCCCACAGAGATAGGAGAAGGTGCTTCAACCATCCCACAGAGATAGGAGAAGGTGCTTCAACCATCCCACAGAGATAGGAGAAGGTGCTTCAACCATCACACAGCGATAGGAGAAGGTGTTTCAACCATCCCACAGCGATAGGAGAAGGTGTTTCAACCATCCCACAGAGATAGGAGAAGGTGCTTCAACCATCCCACAGAGATAGGAGAAGGTGCTTCAACCATCCCACAGAGATAAGAGAAGGTGCTTCAACCATCCCACAGCGATAGGAGAAGGTGTTTCAACCATCCCACAGAGATAGGAGAAGGTGCTTCAACCATCCCACAGAGATAGGAGAAGGTGCTTCAACCATCCCACAGAGATAGGAGAAGGTGCTTCAACCATCCCACAGAGATAGGAGAAGGTGCTTCAACCATCCCAGAGATAGGAGAAGGTGCTTCAACCATCCCACAGAGATAGGAGAAGGTGCTTCAACCATCCCACAGAGATAGGAGAAGGTGCTTCAACCATCCCAGAGATAGGAGAAGGTGCTTCAACCATCCCACAGAGATAGGAGAAGGTGCTTCAACCATCCCACAGAATGTCACAAGTTGAATGTCTCTTGCTCAGTTGCGACAAGCAATGGTGATATAAAAGGCAAATGCCGACAAGAATGTTGAAAAGATGCGACAGACAAGGAGAGAGAGAGAGAGAGAGAGAGAGAGAGAGAGGAGAGAGAGAGACACACACAAGGAGAGAGAGACACACACAAGGAGAGAGAGAGACAAGGAGAAAGAGAGAGACAAGGAGAGAGAGAGAGACAAGGAGGGGGAGAGAAGGAGAGATAGACAAGGAGAGAGACAAGGAGAGACAAGGAGAGACAAGGAGCAAGAGACAAGGAGAGACAAGGAGAGAGAGAGAGAGAGACAAGGAGGGGGAGACAAGGAGAGATAGACAAGGAGAGAGACAAAGAAAGAGAGACAAGGAAAGAGAGACAAGGAGAGAGACAAGGAAAGAGAGAGAGAGACAAGGAGAGATAGAGGTATCCTATGCACTACTCACCCTGTGTAGAGTTACAGTGTGCTGTTCCCATATGACGGTCTCCTCCATAGCTGCACTCTGTAGAAATAAATCCTTATTTTCATCATCATCACTCCAATTAATGTCAGTAGCCCCCAGGCTTTAGATGTACTCATTTAGCAAAATAAACTTTCCAGCCTCAATATCTAAAAATACATTTCAGAAACCCCCACAAAAAACAACACACTATTGTGCCAGTATTTTAGACGAGCCCGTCATGGATCGGCTCGTGACGGATTAGCGGTTTTCCTTGTATCAGGGGTTCATACACATTTTGGCAGATGGAATTCTCCATGATTTTTAACCACATTTCCATGACCAACAATTGGCGGCGTCTCCATGTACAGTTGAAGTCTGAAGTTTACATACACTTAGGTTGGTGTCATTAAAACTAGTTTTTCAACCACTCCACAAATTTCTTGTTAACTTCTTTGGGATAGGGGGCAGTATTTTCACGGCCGGATAAAAAAACGTACCCGATTTAATCTGGTTACTACTCCTGCCCAGAAACTAGAATATACATATAATTAGTAGATTTGGATAGAAAACACTCTAAAGTTTATAAAACTGTTTGAATGGTGTCTGTGAGTATAACAGAACTAATATTGCAGGCCAAAACCTGAGAAGATTCCATGCAGGAAGTGCCCTGTCTGACAATTTGTTGTCCTTCTGTTCCATCTCAATCGAAATAACAGCATCTGTGCTGTTACGGGACACTTTCTAAGGCTTCCATTGGCTCTCTAAAGCCTTCAGAAAGCAGAATGGGGTGTCTGCTGTCTCTGGGCAAAGTATAGGAGCAGAGTTTGTAAGTGGTCAGCCTGGGGACAGTGAGACTGGAGATGCGCTGTCACGAGAACTCGCCATTTTTTTCTCTCTCTCTTTGAATGAATACAACGTTGCCCGGTTGGAATATTAGCGCTATTTTACGAGAAAAATAGCATAAAAATTGATTTTAAACAGCGTTTGACATGCTTCTAAGTACGGTAATGGAATATTTTGAATTTGTTTGTCACGAAATGCGCTCGCGCATTACCCTTCGGATAGTGACCTGAACGCACGAACAAAACGGAGGTATTTGGATATAACTATGGATTATTTGGAACCAAAACAACATTTGTTGTTGAAGTAGATGTCCTGGGAGTGCATTCTGACGAAGAACAGCAAAGGTAATCCAATTTTTCTAATAGTAATTCTGAGTTTACTGAGCCCCGACGTTGGCGGGTCTGAATAGCTAGCCTTGATGGCCGAGCTATGTACTCAGAATATTGCAAAATGTGCTTTCGCCGAAAAGCTATTTTAAAATCAGACATAGCGATTGCATAAAGGAGTTCTGTATCTATAATTCTTAAAATAATTTATGTATTTTGTCAACGTTTATCATGAGTAATTTAGTAAATTCACCGGAAGTTTTCGGTGGGTATGCTAGTTCTGAACGTCACATGCTAATGTAAAAAGCTGGTTTTTGATATAAGTATGAACTTGATTGAACAAAACATGCATGTATTGTATAACATAATGTCCTAGGAGTGTCATCTGATGAAGATCATCAAAGGTTAGTGCTGCATTTAGCTGTGGTTTGGGTTTATTTAACATATATGCTTGATAAGTGCGTGAATTTCACTATTTTCCTGTCCTGCTAAGCATTCAAAATGTAACAAGTACTTTTGGGTGTCAGGGAAAATGTAGTGAAGTAAAAGTAGTCAAAAATATAAATAGTAAAGTACAGATACCCCAAAAAACTACTTAAGTAGTACTTTTAAGGTTTTTTTACTTAAGTACTTTACACCACTGCTAAAAAGGACCCTAGTTCAGCCGCCTACGCTAGATACTGCTGCAGATACTGCTTCATTGTGTCAAGGAGAGGGGTAAGAAGGGAGAGGGGAGGGGGGACAGGGGAGAGGTAAGTAGGGAGAGGGGAGACAGGGGAGAGGAGAGGGGTAAGAAGGGAGAGGGGGGACAGGTAAGAAGGGAGAGGGGGGACAGGGGAGAGGAGAGGGGTAAGAAGGGAGAGGGGAGGGGGGACAGGGGAGAGGTAAGTAGGGAGAGGGGAGACAGGGGAGAGGAGAGGGGTAAGAAGGGAGAGGGGGGACAGGGGAGAGGAGAGGGGTAAGAAGGGAGAGGGGGGACAGGGGAGAGGGGGGACAGGTAAGAAGGGAGAGGGGGGACAGGGGAGAGGAGAGGGGTAAGAAGGGAGAGGGGGGACAAGGGAGAGGAGAGGGGTAAGAAGGGAGAGGGGGGACAAGGGAGAGGAGAGGGGTAAGAAGGGAGAGGGGGGACAGGGGAGAGGAGAGGGGTAAGAAGGGAGAGGGGGGACAGGGGAGAGGAGAGGGGTAAGAAGGGAGAGGGGGGACAGGGGAGAGGAGAGGGGTAAGAAGGGAGAGGGGGGACAAGGGAGAGGAGAGGGGTAAGAAGGGAGAGGGGGGGACAAGGGAGAGGAGAGGGGTAAGAAGGGAGAGGGGGGGACAAGGGAGAGGAGAGGGGTAAGAAGGGAGAGGGGGGACAAGGGAGAGGAGAGGGGCAAGAAGGGAGAGGGGGGACAAGGGAGAGGAGAGGGGTAAGAAGGGAGAGGGGGGACAAGGGAGAGGAGAGGGGTAAGAAGGGAGAGGGGGGACAAGGGAGAGGAGAGGGGTAAGAAGGGAGAGGGGGGGACAGGGGAGAGGAGAGGAGAGGGGTAAGAAGGGAGAGGGGGGACAAGGGAGAGGAGAGGGGTAAGAAGGGAGAGGGGGGACAAGGGAGAGGAGAGGGGTAAGAAGGGAGAGGGGGGACAAGGGAGAGGAGAGGGGTAAGAAGGGAGAGGGGGGACAAGGGAGAGGAGAGGGGTAAGAAGGGAGAGGGGGGACAGGGGAGAGGAGAGGGGTAAGAAGGGAGAGGGGGGACAAGGGAGAGGAGAGGGGTAAGAAGGGAGAGGGGGGACAAGGGAGAGGAGAGGGGTAAGAAGGGAGAGGGGGGACAGGGGAGAGGAGAGGGGGGACAGGGGAGAGGAGAGGGGTAAGAAGGGAGAGGGGGGACAGGGGAGAGGAGAGGGGTAAGAAGGGAGAGGGGGGACAGGGGAGAGGAGAGGAGTGGGAAGAGAGGAGAGAGGGAAGAGAGGGATCTCAGGGTGATCTGCACCAGAGCCAGCTGAGGTGTTGAGGAGCGATGGTTTTATTTATTTATTTGCATGGGTCCTGCAATGCAGCGAAAGAGAGATGGGATCTGCTGAGCCACATTCCCTAAAGTCAGTATTGTCACAACTACACCACTAGGCTAAACCTCTGGATAGCTTCTGTAGCATTCACTGTATCCTAGCAGCATTGTCACAACGGACCAGACCACTACTGTACATCTCATTCTCAGGTAGCTACTCATACTGGCTGTATCCTAGTCAGCAATGTCAATACAACCAGGAAATCTTAAGGTAGCTCAAATTCACAGATACTGAAACTAAAAATAAAACCATACTGACACTGCACCAGCAGCAGAGCCAGCATTCACAGACACTATATACCATAGCCAGCATTCACAGACGCTATATACCATAGCCGGCATTCACAGACACTATATACCGTAGCCAGCATTCGCAGACACTATATACCGTAGCCAGCATTCATAGACACTATATACCACAGCCAGCATTCACAGACACTATATACCATAGCCGGCATTCACAGACACTATGTACCGTAGCCGGCATTCACAGACACTATAAACCGTAGCCATCATTCACAGCCACGATGTACCATAGCCATCATTCACAGACACTATATACCATAGCCAGCATTCACAGACACTATGTACCGTAGCCGGCATTCACAGACACTATAAACCGTAGCCATCATTCACAGCCACTATATACCGTAGCCAGCATTCACAGCCACTATGTACCATAGCCGGCATTCACAGACACAATATACCATAGCCAGCCTTCCCAGACACAATATACCATAGCCAGCGTTCACAGACACTATATACCATAGCCAGAATTCACAGACACTGTATACCATAGCCATCATTCACAGACACTATACCATAGCAATCATTCACAGACACTATACCATGGCCACTTTAGACTGCATTGTCAAGCCAGACCCAGTAGATCTCAAATACATGATACTATAAATAAAGATGAAACCATCCTGATACTGAAAGATAAAACAATCCTGCTGCTGGTGGTGGCATACACAGGCACACACACAGGCACACACACACAGGCACACACACACAGGCACACACAGGCACACACGACACTGTGACCACAAATCAAAACAGACCACACTCTCACGCAGAGGAAGTTAAAGGTATTTTAAACACCTCTTAACAGTGTATGAATGAGTGTGATACAAATTGTGGAAATGGGGTAGGAGGAGACTTGAGTCTCTTCCTTTGTGACAGGAGCTGGGCTGCATCTGCATATACCGGGCACTCCACTTTACAGTCCACAGAATACAATGGGCTTGTTGCTGGCGACATAATGCCACCACTATGAAGAGGTAGGTTGAGGAAGTGTGCCGAGTGACTTTATTAAGCATGCCTGGAATGTCTTTACACAGTAACAACTGGGCCTACGTGCAGCAAAGCAGGGGCTACAAAATGCAGGACAATCCCAAGCTGTCAGCCCAGTATTCATTAGTGCACACCGTAGCAAAACAATTTGTAACAGGAAACATTTTGAACCCCAAAAAATTAAAATATGTTTCTATATGAAAAATGCAGGTCGACTGGTTGATTGTTTGGTCGCCAGGCTGTTGGTCGAACAAAATGGTGCAACACCAAAAAAAGTATTATTACATAACAGATAAGCTTTTTCCCGCGTTGGATAGTGGTCGCTGTCCACAGCTCTAAAACCACAGGTGCGCTGTTGAATTGGCACCTTTTCCTAGACCATGTTGCTATGTGCATAATGGGGCAGCAGGTAGCCTAGTGGTTAGAGCATTGGGCCAGTAACCAGAAGGTTGCTGGATTGAATCCCCGAGCTGACAATGTAAAAATCTGTTGTTCTACCCCTGAACCAGGTAGTTAACCCACTGTTCCCCGGTAGGCTGTCATTGAAAATAAGAATTTGTTCTTAACTGACTTGCCTAGTTAAATAAATAACAAAATTAATAATAGCAATGTTAGCATCTTGGTGTTGAGAACAATGCGGCGGAGGCAGCAGTGGAATTAGAAGACGAGAAAGCAGCCTTTGCCTTAATTGTCTAAGAATAGTGAGAGAGGAAACCCCAACTTTAATGGCTCTAAAATCAACAACATAACTGTTAAATGTGCCTGGCTTTAGAAATCATCCATATATCCGTTGAAGTGGGAAGTTTACATACACTTAGGTTGGAGTCATTAAAAGTCATTTTTCAATCACTCCACAAATTTCTTGATAAACTAGTTTTGGCAAGTCGGTTAGGACATCTACTTTGTGCATGACACAAGTCACTTTTACAACAATTGTTTACAGACAGATTAATTCACTTACAATTCACTGTATCACAATTCCAGTGGGTCAGAAGTTTACATACACTAAGTTGACTGTGCCTTTAAACAGCTTGGAAAATTACAGAAAATGTCATGGCTTTAGAAGCTTCTGATAGGCTAATTGACATAATTTGACTCAATTGGAGGTGTACCTGTGGATGTATTTCAAGGCCTACCTTCAAACTCAGTGCCTCTTTGCTTGACATCATGGGAAAATCAAAAGAAATCAGCCAAGACCTCAGGAAAAAATATTGTACACCACTTAGGGATTCCGTGAGCACCAAGCCTCAGGCAACCACAACGTCTGATAAATAACAAGCTTTACAAGAACAGTCTCTCTGGTATTAATTAACATTTATTTAGTGTCACTGTTCCAAATTGTCAGAAATATTTATTATAGTAATAATAATAATAATAATAATAATAATCCCTCCTTTTTCTTGATCTCCTTATTGTTATTATTATGATGATCATTATAATAAGTAATGTCATTATCATCAGTAGGCTTGTATAACCACCATTGAGCTGTAGGCCAAAGAGCGCATCCTGTTTAGACTTAACACCGTAACTTAGGCCTATACTTCGTTGGCTAAGTAAAAAAAAATGCAATACTTACAGTATATAGGTTACTGTATAATAAATAAACCGTTCACGAATGCATGCAACTGTTTTTAGTCTTTGTTGTAATAAAGCCCCCCCCCCAAAAAAAACAGTTAACAGAATCTCTGGTACGCTTATAATTTATTTAGTGTTGTTTACATTGTTCCAAATGGTCCCAAAATGTTTTATTGTAATCTAACAGCACCTGTTTGGCACAGATAATATGCAGACAGCGCTTGCTCCTTACCTTATTTTTCTTGATCTCCAGAACTTTCCACAACTAGTCAAATTTATTCCACACACCTGACTTCCCCTTTACCTCCTGAGCAACCAGTAAAACATTCCCCCGTTTCGAGTCACGTCCTCTGCATCCATTTTACTGTCACATGTGTTCCGGTGTTCAGAGTTTGTTATAACCACTTTACTAATGTGATTATGATATGCTATAAGGTCAGGCCCTATTGGCCACGTGCATTCGATGCACACGTGTCACATAAAGAGATCCAGGGTTGAGGGAATATTTTCCTAAATAAATTAGGGAATTCGGTAAACAGAACTTTTCAATGAGAAATGGCTGTAATTATGTTGCAGTTCAGCAACAAGGACAGCGTGATAAACACTGTGGATGTTCTGTGGTGGTCGCTGCAGCAGAGACAGCGTGATAAACACTGCTGATGTTCTGTGGTGGTCGCTGCAGCAGAGACAGCGTGATAAACACTGCTGATGTTCTGTGGTGGTCACTGCAGCAGAGACAGCGTGATAAACACTGCTGATGTTCTGTGGTGGTCGCTGCAGCAGAGACAGCGTGATAAACACTGTGGATGTTCTGTGGTGGTCGCTGCAGCAGAGACAGCGTGATAAACACTGCTGATGTTCTGTGGTGGTCGCTGCAGCAGGGAGGACAGAGAGACAACGGGTCACCAAGTCCCTCGCTGTCTTTTTTTCTTTTTTTACACAGCGCAGCAAGTCTGAGTCCGGCCCGGCACAATCAAATCAATTGCGGTCGGATTCCCTCTAGCCATCTGTGTGTATTAATTATTTAATCAAACAGTGCACTTGAAGTATCAGACAAGGTCAGTGCATAAAGTTGATTTGATTAAAACACATAGGATGTGTCTATAAAAAACGATTGGTCGAAAGTACAGACAACTCTCGGTCGACCAAGATTTTCTCTAGTCGGGGACAGCCCTACTTCAAAGCCTCTCATTGACCAATAAATAGCTTCAGCAATCCAGGGTTTATATACATCATTGGTCCTAACCCAGAAAGCATCCCTGTCTGCATCCAGCCTCCCCAGCACATAGTCAGAGTGAGGTCTATCCACGGAGCAGAGCACATAGTCAGAGTGAGGTCTATCCACGGAGCAGAGCACATAGTCAGAGTGAGGTCTATCCACGGAGCAGAGCACATAGTCAGAGTGAGGTCTATCCACGGAGCAGAGCACATAGTCAGAGTGAGGTCTATCCACGGAGCAGAGCACATAGTCAGAGTGAGGTCTATCCACGGAGCAGAGCACATAGTCAGAGTGAGGTCTATCCACGGAGCAGAGCACATACAGTGTGTCAACCTGACACAGATGGTACCACACTGAAACAAACACCTCCTGTGAAATATCAGTCTGAAAAACGATATATTCGGACTGACACAATTGATTCCGTGTTGTGTCGGTGAACACAGAGAACACCTCAACATAGACGGTAAGGTAGGTAGCTAGCTCACCATGAGCAGATAGCCAGATACTGGAATTTAGTCCGTTCTACATTCACCGTCCCTTCGCTTCCCCTAATTTCTACTCCAAACCCAGGACCACCTAGGGCCTCCGCAGAGAACACTTTGGCCAAATCATGAGCTTATGTTGAGGAGGCACATTAAAGCATAATGGACCATGAGGGGGATTAGCTAAAGGGTTTAGCCTGATTATTTATTAAAAGCAGCAGCACCAGTTACTTAGGAAACAGGACAGGCAGAGTGGAGCGAGAGGAGAAGGGGCACTATTTCGACTAGTTCAAATATCAATTCCTCTTGTCATCTCCTCCGCTTCATGCAGCACTGATGGTTGAAGCTCATCATTAGGCTGGCTTTCACCTGGACAGATCGTTTGGATAATTGAGAAAGAGCCAGGGCAGGGCGACTGGACTCTCCCAAATCCCTGCTGCCAAACCCTCCTCCAAAATTACCCTCATCACGGCTCCCATGGCAACTATAGCCTTGTTCACACCGCAGGCCTTAATGCTCAAATCAGTTGTTTTTCAAATACGTTTTGGAATACTGACTGTCCGAACAGCAAGTTACATGTGACCAGATCAGATGTGTGTGTGTGTTCAGACAGCAGTCATTAGCTGACATTGCTAAACTGCCTGAGAGCCGTTAGCCTTTAACTAAAAAACACAAAAAGCTGCAGGGCAAACAAAAAAGTTTAAAACAACAGGAAACTCCCTCTGGCATTTTACAGTAAACTGAATAGGCCTAAAAGAAGAAACTCCCTCTGGCATTTTACAGTAAACTGAATAGTCCTAAAAGAAGAAACTCCCTCTGGCATTTTACAGTAAACTGAATAGGCCTAAAAGAAGAAACTCCCTCTGGCATTTTACAGTAAACTGAATAGGCCTAAAAGAAGAAACTCCCTCTGGCATTTTACAGTAAACTGAATAGGCCTAAAAGAAGAAACTCCCTCTGGCATTTTACAGTAAACTGAATAGGCCTAAAAGAAGAAACTCCCTCTGGCATTTTACAGTAAACTGAATAGGCCTAAAAGAGGAACCTTCTCTGGGATTTTACAGTAAACTGAATAGGCCTAAAAGAGGAAACTCCCTCTGGCATTTTACAGTAAACTGAATAGACCTAGTAGGCCTACACACTAACTGTACTTTTAAAAGGAGAGAAAGTGATTTTTAAAAATATTTTAAAGATGGAAACGGGGCCTGGGACTGAAATAAAATCCCTCTAGAACAGTTTTCTGTTTAATGTCTTGAAGCTGATCAGCGCTGTAAAAACGCTGATGCAACATTACTCTGCACCATACTGTCTGAATTTATAGCTGTGTATTTTTTACCAGGGCTGAACTGAACAGTGAATAAAAGAGCTGCTTGACTCCAGTTGACACTAAATCTGTCAGCTTTTTTTGTTGACCATTTACTTGTTCAAAAACACACACACACACACACACACACACACACACACACACACACACACACACACACACACAAAGCTCTTTCAGATTCTTGTATAGTGTGCAATGCATGTTCTACGGTAAATCTATTTCATTGTGGTGCAGCAGAAGAGATGCAATTTGGGTTCTAGAACATATTTCTCCTTCTCAATCTGTCTACGGTAACCAGAGCAACAAGGTCATTCAGTCAATGACCTGAGTTTCCAGACCCATACTTTCCTGGATGGGAGCAGAAAGGACACCGTGAAGAGAGTAATGTACGGTCCATTTCAATCCCCAGGCACCACATGTACTAGATAAGAGCACAAACACCTTCCTTACCACTCAAAATCAACAAAAATGTAGAGCGCAACTGAAGGCAATAAACAACTTCTCTGACTGGAAAACGGCCAATGTGGCAATGATATTAGTCAGAAACATTGTATACATAAGGATAATTTTGGTCATAAAATCAGTCTCGTCCAAAACTGAGTTTTGTAAGTTAGTTCGTAATGACTTATTTGAGAATTGGGTTTTGATTTCCACAATGCTCACTTGTCCAATAATAACACGGGATAGACACACAGCGGCGGTGCCGGTGCTCCATCCAATCCAATAATTTATTTTGCTCCTTTGCACCATATTATTTATATTTTAACTTTGAACTTTCTTCAAATAACAAATCTACCATTCCAGTGTTTTACTTGCTATATTGTATTTACCTCGCCACCATGGCCTTTTTTGCCTTTACCTCCCTTATCTCACCTCATTTGCTCACATTGTATATAGACTTATTTTTCTACTGTATTATTGACTGTATGTTTGTTTATTCCATGTGTAACTCTGTGTTGTTATATGTGTCGAACTGCTTTGCTTTATCTTGGCCAGGTCGTAATTGTAAATGAGAACTTGTTCTCAACTTGCCTACCTGGTTAAATAAAGGTGAAATAAAAAATTAAAATAAATAAATAAAATCCTACCGCTGAACACACCGACAGTGAGAGAGACCTGTCCGCAGCGCAGCGGACTACACGTCACACAGGTTTTTTTTTGGTTTTTTTAAACATGAGAAATACTGCACTAAAACACCTTAGTCAGATGTAAAAAATTGCGGAACTAAAAACGTCCCTGTCAAAAAACATCAACATTAATTACACCTTTCTTGAGTTATTTTAGATTCATCCGGAGTATTTTGAGGAAGTGACGCTTAGCTTTGTCGCCATGGTGTCTCGTTAAACGAACAGCAGTAACTGCCACATAGAACCACACCCCCAAGACCCCCAAGACCGGAATCTCATTTTTCTCAATGAGCAAAAGAGAAACACGTCGAAATTTAACTTGTTCAGAAATGTATGCAGATTCTTGGTTTTAAATTTGTTCGTTACCCTAAACTAAGTTTTCAATATCAAAGCCACAGAATAAATTCAGGCACCGATTCCCAGATAGTCGGTTAACAACCAGCTATAAGCTAGAAGGACAGAGTTAAACAAATAGATGTATTTAGCCATTGGTGTTATTCCCCGCTGAGGGATTCTTTTGCAATCTGCAGTGGCCCTGGTGCACCATTCGTGAACACAATCCCTCAGTTTGTGGTCAGGAACCCAGTAATCAATGGGGTTTGTTTGTGCCACTGACTCCCTAGTGTGTGGATGTGTGTCCTTTGTGGCCAGGCAGCAACTCTAACAGACTGTGCCAGCAGAAGTAAGCTCCACTCTGCAGGTTTGGAGGGCTTGGCAGGGCTGGAGGGAAGCTGACCATCGCTATGTTCCAAATGCCACCCTATTGCCTTAACCGTGAAAACTAGTGCACTAAATAGGGAATAGGGTGCCATTTGTCAGACTGGCCATGTCGGTTGGCTCATGCTTGGAGGATTAGCGTAAAAATACAATTACTGGAACAGGCAAAGTCCCTTGGTTCACAGCAATTAGACTGGTTCACCAACTGGTACTCATGGGAAGTGGGTACACTCAATATGGCTGCCAGCCCCCCATCACAGAACTTTGACATGAATGAGGATGTCGGTTGATTAGAACCCATGCAGCTTGGGAGAGGAGAGTCTGCAGCTGTCTACAACACAGATTCTCTCTCTCTCTAACTGAAATGTGTCTTCTGCATTTAACCCAATCCCTCTGAACCAGAGATGTGGGGGGGGGGGGCTGCCATAATCGGCATCTACGTCTTCGGGCGCCCGGGGAACAGTGGGTTAACTGCCTTGCTCAGGGGCAGAACGACAGATTTTTATCTTGTCAGCTCGGGGGAATCGATCCAGCAACCTTTCGGTTACTGGCCCAACGCTCTAACCACTAGGCTACCTGGCTATCTGATGGTAGACCACGCATCAACGATAGCAGACCATGCGTCAACGATAGTAGGCCAAAAAAAAACGTCTCTGCATATTGCCTTTAATGTTGCCTGATAATTGGTCCATGACAAACAGGGTTTTTAGGCAACAAGTTACAGCCTAATCAGCATTATCGTCAACGTTATAATAGTGATTTTGGAGACCAAAAAGACCCTGATGTTATTACCCAATTCAAAAACATCAGTGTTATCATCAAGCAATAGGAGCATATGACAGGAACTAAAAGCCCCTGATGTTATTTCTTTAATCAGAAATGAGGCAATGCGACAGGGGGCTGTTTAACTCGCTGTGGTTGAGGTGTGCGTGTGTGTGTGTGTGTATGCATGTGTGTGTGTAAAGGCGTCCGCATGCTTCCCATCCGAAACAGTTCGGAAGAGTTTGTGCATATATTACAAAGACATTTTGTGACGTTTTTGTTCGTTTTTGACTTCCGTAAGGGTATTTTCACCTGTAGCCTGAAGTCTAAGCCCCTTCGTCGGTGATTGGTCGACAGTAGGGATTCTTCAATAAAGTATTATTGTCATTTAATGTTTTCATGCACATTTTTTTCACCTGATAAATACTGCACCAAACATCTTAGTTAGATGTAAAATTGCAAGACTAAGTTCTCCTCTGCAAAAAAACGCCAAAATGAATGACTGGTTTGTTTTGAGGAAGTGTATACTGGCTACGGCGTCTCAAAATGGACAAACAGTACTATTGCTGCTTTTTTCTAATCTTTCAAGTGAAGGACCTATTTTTTTTTATCTTACCCTTTTTTCCCCTCCAAATTTCAATATTGTTTCATCGCTGCAACTCCCCAACGGGCTCGGGAGAGGCGAAGGTCGAGTCATGCGTCCTCCAAACCTCGCTCCTAAACAACCGCCTACTTAACCCGGAAGCCAGCTGCACCAATGTGTAAGAGGAAACACTGTTCAACTGACGATCAAAATCAGCCTGCAGGCGCCCGGCCCGCAACAAGGAGTCGCTAGAGCACAATAAGCCAAGTAAAGCCCCAGCAGGCCAAACCCTCCCCTAACCCGGACGATGCTGGGCCAATTGTGCGCCGCCCTATGGGACTCCCGGTCACGGCCGGTTGTGACACAGCCTGGGATCGAACCCGGGTCTGTAGTGACGCCTCAAGCACTGCAATAAGTGAAGGCCTTTTAACCTCTCTTGGGCAGGTGGGACGCTAGCGTCCCACCCACGGTTCACACTATTCAACAGCCAGTGAAAAATCAGAGCGCCAAATTCAAATCAAGAAAATGTCATAATTCAAAGTTCTCAAACATATGACTATTTTACACCATTTTAAAAAGGTACACTTCTCCTTAATGTAACCACATTGTCCGATTTCAAAAAGGCTTTACGGCGAAAGCATAAAGTTAGATTATGTTAGGACAGGTACAACACAAGAAAAACCACACAGCCAAAAGTTTAAAAAAGTTATATTTACGTTCGTTGAAACATTTCAAACGTTGTATAGCATCAATCTTTAGGGCCTTTTTAACATAAAACTTCAATAAAATTCCAACCGGACGATTCCAATGTCTTGAAAAACGTTTTGGAACACAGATACCTCATCACGTGAACGCGCGCCACAAAACTCATGTCACTTTCTGAGTCACCAACTTCCCGGCCTTCTTGTTCGCTCTCTGTTCACTGCAAAAGCCTGAAACTAGGTTCTAAAGACTGTTGACATCTAGTGGAAGCCTTAGGAAGTGCAAAATGAACCCTAAGTCACTGTGTGTTAGATAGGCAATGACTTGAAAAGACTACAAGAACCAGAATTCCCACTTCCTGGTTGGATTTTTCTCAGGTTTTTGCCTGCCATATGAGTTCTGTTATACTCACAGACATCATTCAAACAGTTTTAGAAACTCCAGAGTGTTTTCTATCCAAATCTACTAATAATATCCATATTCTAGTTTCTGGGCCCGAGTAGTAGGCCGTTTAATTTGGGTACATTTTTCATCCGGCCGTGAAAATACTGCCCCCTACCCAAGAAAGGTTAAGGGAGTATGGAGCACATTTGTTCGGTTCGTCTAGCCGAACTGAAGTGTGCTGACGCCTTAAGAGAGACCGACAGAGAGAGACAGAGTCAGACAAAGAGACAAACAGAATCAGACAGACAGTCAGAATCAGACAGACAGAGAGACAGACAGACAGAGACA
Organism: Salmo trutta; assembly: GCF_901001165.1. Classification (NCBI taxonomy): domain Eukaryota; kingdom Metazoa; phylum Chordata; class Actinopteri; order Salmoniformes; family Salmonidae; genus Salmo; species Salmo trutta. The sequence goes on from NC_042960.1 coordinate 65,151,284, forward strand.
GTCAGATGAGAGAAGTGATGATGCAGCAAAGAAATGTAAAAAAGAATGCCTTCAAAGATCAGGCCTGACAATGCAAAACTGTCACGAGGAACATCTTGTACGTGGTCAGGACCATAAAAAGTGCAGCCAGATCTGACTGTGGAGAACAGCTTTATGACATTGCCAGAATAATTCTGATACTCCCCAGACTTCACTCTGAGAACACCGTTACAGACTAACCTAACGTAGAAGGCGGTAAAAGATGCCTGAGCGGAGTACCCACAACCGTTTTTCAAGGGAAACAGAAGTTAGGTTGAAAATACTGTATCCCTGAAAAACTGGAAACATCGGATTTCTTTCCGAACACACGGAGAGTGGTTACAGACAGACAGGTTAAAATGTATCTAATAACACCAGCAAATGATCTTAACAGTGTTGATCGCTGTCGACACAATGACAAAGAACAGAGCACCAACCAACCAACCAACCAACCAAATGTACTACTTTGAGGGAACATTGTGTAAGTTGTACTGCAGCCAAACAAAAGGAGAGCGAGAGAGAGACAGCAGAACAGTGTTGGATGGAGGAACCAGGATGACAGTATCACAGGCCTTCCACCTTGGGGCCTGGCTGGCACAGAGGCAGACAACAAGCAGCATAACCAGATGATTCATGACTTCAAAAATGGAAAATGACGCGTCGAGGGGGAGCGAGTGCTGACAACTGCTAAAACTCCCCTCCGACTCAGAACAACGAATTCAAGTGCTGATGAGAGAGAGACAGAGACAGAGAGACAGGAGAGAGAGAAGAGAGACACAGAGAGAGAGACAGAGGAGAGAGAGACAGAAAGAGAGGAGCGAGAGAGAGTCCCAAGAGAGTTTGGTGACATTCTGCACATAGCATAGTGCTAGACCACCACTGCAACTAGTAACACTGCAGATCCGTAATGGATGAGAGAGATACCAATAGCGTTTGCTGGCCGAGAGTACTTATCACCTCTGAACATAATTTGCAAACCGAGTGTGCACCGATTTTACATGTAGAATTGCGTGAAAAATGTTGGCAGTCAGATATCGAAAGTGGACGGTCCTTAAAACACGCTGAGTGATCGGCAGACGAAAGCTAGATCGGTGCGATGTGTGCAAGCCTTAAAACTCCCTTGAGTCGATGTCCGCACCACCGTGGAAATCTAATTAGCATAATAAATACAAAAATCCCCATCAAAATCCATCTGTTTAAGCTTGAGATATCTATATTTTTTTGCATGGGCTGTGTCTCAATCCACCCCATCCACCAATGGCGGCCTTTCGCATTTGCGGTGGAAGGTTGCCGAGCTACAGAGGTGTTTGTCAGACCACGAGACATCCCGAAAACCGGTCTCGTCACAAAAACGTCATGAGACAAGCGTCACGGGACTCGCCTGTAGTCGGATACTTCAATAAAAAAAAAATGTATTTCCTGATATTTTTATATCTCTCAGATTTAGGACAGACACTTTAAAACAAACTTTCTTTTGATTTATTTTTGGACTATCTGTTATTCCATGTATGAATCTGTTATTCAATTTGTTTCTATTGGCTAATAGCAGTACACCATGCTCAAACCAGACGTCCGCGTGTGCCATCGTGCCCAAATTGATTTTGTCCCCCCCCCCACCAAACGCGATCACGACATGCAAGTTGAAATATCAAAAAACTGAATCAATTATGTTAATTTGGGGACAGGTCGAAAAGCATTAAAGGTGTATGGCAATTTAGTTAGCTAGCTTGAAGTTGCTAGCTAATTTGTCCTATTTAGCTAGCTAGCTTGCTAATTTGTCATGGGATATAAACGTTGAGCTGTTATTTTACCAGTAATGCACAAGGTCCTCTACCCCAACAATTAATCCACACATAAAACAGTCAACCGAATTGTTTCTAGCCATCTCTCCTCCTTCCAGGCCTTTTCTTCTTTGGACTTTATATGGCGATTGGCATCTAACTTTCATAATAAGGTGTATTACCACAACCGACCGACTGACCTCTGTTCATCTTTCAATCACCCACCTGGTTATAACCAATAAGGAGATGGCACGTGGGTATATGCTTCTAAAAGCCAATGAGGAGATGGGAGAGGCAGGACTTGCATCGCGTTCGGCGTCACAAATAGAAGCAACTTCTATTTTAGCGCCTGGCAACGCAGATGCTCGTTGGCACCCGCGAGCAGTGTGGGTGCAATGATTGAATAACACGTATGTGTACATTTATTTTGGTTTGGGTAGCGTGTAAGGCCAAATTCAATGTTTCATCAAATAACTGTTATATATATATATATATATATATTTGTTTATACCTAAACAGGCCCTAAAATTCAGCTCATACAGTAGAAGGTCATGAGATCTTATTAGCCGAATGTTAATGGCAGACCATTGGGCAATTACTATGATGTATTCAACACCACATACTGTACATGTACCGTACAACTACTACATACTGTACATGTAATTCAAACAAAAACTGCATTAGTAGTAGTAGTAGTAGTATCACAGTCAGTCAGTAAAATGGTGTTACAGAATACAGAGCTTTCTCTTTCCTCACAAGGATTGGCCTAAACCTAAATTAGATTCATTTTCCAAATAATCAATATTGATAAGCAAGCAGTAAACCTACTGACTGATCGGCTAGGCCTAGGCTAAGCAGCAACACTGATTTGTGTAGAGAAGCTAGGCTAAATACTGGCTAAGCTAAATAGAGCTAGTCAGAGTACAGTACTTACAGCAATAGTTCATCCTGGTCATCACAGATAAACAGAGGACACCTGACAAAAACCTCTCTCCAGTCCAGTTCAGTCCCAGTCCCACCTCCAGCTCTGCTATTTCCTTTTATTTGGATGTATTTTTAACTAGAGTGCTCTAGCTGCTCCTCCTCGACAGCAGGAGATTCCTACAGACGCACATCAGCAGCAGCAGGCGCCGCCACCGTACTGTAGTGTGTGATGCCTCGTAACCAATAGGAGCAGAGAGAACACTCACACGGCCCCTCCCTTCCTTTCTCTGACTGACACAACTGGCTATCTATAGATTCTATAGTAGAGAGGCACAGGTGAGTTACGATGGAACGAAATCCCGTAATCAGAGAAAAGTCAACTCCACCTCAGCTACAACTCAATCCATCTCTAAATATGTTGCATATGGTTCTGTACTTTCCATTCCAACATCTCTCTCACTCTCCCTCCTCTACCACTCTTTCAGTCTCTCTCCATCCCTCTCTCCCCCTCTTTCAGTCTCCCTCCCCTCTCTCTCTCTCCCCCTCTCTCTCTCTCTCTCTCGCTCTCTCGCTAGCGAACAGAACAGCAAAGCCATCTGCACCGCAGTGGAAACTGCTGTATTGGACTTAACCCTCACAGCGCCAGAAGTAGGACTAGAGAGCTCACAAACAAACACACCATCACACAGACACACACACCCCATCACACACACACACCATCACACACACACACCATCACACACACACACACACTAGGAACCCTTCTGGGGTGCTGCATTACAGTACTATAGCATAACCTCCTGGGGCATTACAGTACTATAGTATAACCTCCTGGGGTGCTGCATTACAGTACTATAGTATAACCTCCTGAGGTGCTGCATTACAGTACTATAGTATAACCTCCTGGGGTGCTGCATTACAGTACTATAGTATAACCTCCTGGGGTGCTGCATTACAGTACTATAGTATAACCTCCTGGGGTGCTGCATTACAGTACTATAGTATAACCTCCTGGGGCATTGAAGTACTATAGCATAACCTCCTGAGGTGCTGCATTACAGTACTATAGTATAACCTCCTGGGGCATTGAAGTACTATAGCATAACCTCCTGAGGTGCTGCATTACAGTACTATAGTATAACCTCCTGGGGTGCTGCATTACAGTACTATAGTATAACCTCCTGGGGTGCTGCATTACAGTACTATAGTATAACCTCCTGGGGTGCTGCATTACAGTACTATAGCATAACCTCCTGGGGCATTACAGTACTATAGTATAACCTCCTGGGGTGCTGCATTACAGTACTATAGCATAACCTCCTGGGGTGCTGCATTACAGTACTATAGTAAAACCTCCTGGGGTGCTGCATTACAGTACTATAGTATAACCTCCTGGGGTGCTGCATTACAGTACTATAGTATAACCTCCTGGGGTGCTGCATTACAGTACTATAGTATAACCTCCTGGGGTGCTGCATTACAGTACTATAGTAGTCTATGGTTGTGTCTGACAGCATTCGGGCTACACTCCTAAACTGCCAACGAGACTCCAGTGTTTATCACTGCAGAAAGAAAATGGAGACACATTCCACTGCTGCCTTCCTCTCCATGCTGCCTTCCTCTCCATGCTGCCTTCCTCTCCATGCTGCCTTTCGCTCCACACCGTCCTGCTGCCTTCCTCTCCATGCTGCCTTCCTCTCCACACCGTCCTGCTGCCTTCCCCCTCCACACTGTCCTGCTGCCTTCCTCTCCACACCGCTCTGCTGCCTTTCTCTCCACACTGTCCTGCTGCCTTCCTCTCCACACCGTCCTGCTGCCTTCCCCTCCATGCTGCCTTCCCCTCCACACCGTCCTGCTGCCTTCCTCTCCATGCTGCCTTTCTCTCCACACTGTCCTGCTGCCTTCTCCTCCACACTGTCCTGCTGCCTTTCTCTCCACACCGTCCTGCTGCCTTCCCCTCCATGCTGCCTTCCCCTCCATGCTGCCTTCCCCTCCACACTGTCCTGCTGCCTTTCTCTCCACACCGCTCTGCTGCCTTTCTCTCCACACTGTCCTGCTGCCTTTCTCTCCACACTGTCCTGCTGCCTTCCTCTCCACACTGTCCTGCTGCCTTTCTCTCCACACTGTCCTGCTGCCTTCCCCTCCACACCGTCCTGCTGCCTTCCCCTCCACACTGTCCTGCTGCCTTCCTCTCCACACCGTCCTGCTGCCTTCCCCTCCACACTGTCCTGCTGCCTTCCTCTCCACACCGTCCTGCTGCCTTCCCCTCCACACCGTCCTGCTGCCTTCCCCTCCACACTGTCCTGCTGCCTTCCTCTCCACACCGTCCTGCTGCCTTCCCCTCCACACCGTCCTGCTGCCTTCCCCTCCACACTGTCCTGCTGCCTTCCTCTCCACACCGTCCTGCTGCCTTCCCCTCCATGCTGCCTTCCCCTCCACACTGTCCTGCTGCCTTCCCCTCCATGCTGCCTTCCCCTCCATGCTGCCTTCCTCTCCATGCTGCCTTCCCCTCCACACTGTCCTGCTGCCTTCCTCTCCATGCTGTCCTGCTGCCTTCCTCTCCATGCTGCCTTCCTCTCCACACTGTCCTGCTGCCTTTCTCTCCACACCGTCCTGCTGCCTTTCTCTCCACACGGTCCTGCTGCCTTTCTCTCCACACCTTTTTGCTGCTGTGCTCACTGCAAGTCAATGGGACTAAATAAATAAAATATTCTAAAATGGATTCAAAAATATATAAGGCTGTAACTTAACAAAATGTGGAAAAAGTGAAGGGGTCTGAATACATTGTGTTTATCTACTATCCCCCCATAGTATAAAAGATGACCCTTCTGTGTGAGAAATAATTATTCAAAACATGTTATTTAACTAGGCAAGTTAAGAACAAATTCTTATTTACAATGACGGCCTATTGGGGAACAGTGGGTTAACTGCCTTGTTCAGGGGCAGAACAATATTTTTACCATGTCAGCTCGGGGATTCGATCTAGCAACCTTTCTGGAACTGGCCCAACGCTCTAGCCACTAGGCTACCTGCCACTAGGCTACCTGCCACCAGGCTACCTGCCACCAGGCTACCTGCCACCAGGCTACCTGCCACCAGGCTACCTGCCACTAGGCTACCTGCCACTAGGCTACTCTGGGACAGTTGTGGGATGCTATAGATGGGTGATTCTGCAACCTCGGGCACTTTGGCTTTCAGAAATTAAAATGTAATGAAACACCATTTTACCAGTATTATAATTGTCTTTGATTTGTCTAGAAATAATACCTGATAATGGCTGCGATTGTACCATTCAGGAATTGATATATTTTTGTCGTTTTTCTTAGACAGCCATAGACAAAATGTTATTTCCATCACATCATTAAACATCCATTTTAGTTGAAAATGAAATATCCAACAATTATTTTATAACACATTTCTTATACATTTGTACATTAACTTGCATTGAATATTATTTTAAGTGCTTTTTAAGGTTTTCCTAAAACGAATAATTCAGCACAACGCCTCAATGTATAAACTTGCCTTTGTGAAGAGCTGAAAATATTTATCATAAAAAAGATATTTACACCCAACCTTTTTGTGAGATTATAACAACCATGACTTCCCTATCTAAAACAAATCAATCAATGTAAATTATACATAATATACTAATTTACCTAAGAATATGGGTGTGTTGGAAATGACATATGTAAAAATAATAATAATAATAATAATAATAATAATAATGAAAACAATATTTTATTGCAAACATTTTGAACAACAACCATTGTAGAACATTTCATTAATTTAAGAAAAAGCAAGATTCCAAAAGTGGACTGAGCTCAAGGAAGTAGCCAGTGTTTTTGAGAGATGAGCCCAGATTGCAGAGGGGTCATCCACATAGAAGAGCTCAGTGAGCAAAGTGAAACGGTATAATTTGTGGTATGTCCAACACAGGTGTGGAGGGTCACCTGCATGTGAGAATCACCAAAGTGAACTGCCTGGATTTCAACGGTGTATTTACACAGCTAGTTCTCTCAGTGGCACAACTTTGGTTTTAGAAGTGGGGGGGGGAAATAATTATTATAATTTGTTTTATCTAGTCGGATAAACACTCCAAAACAGCCTACCCGACCGCTCGGAGGTGTCTGCATGGTCCTAAAGCACACCGTTGCCTCATTTTGTATCACATTCAAATTATAAAACTGGGAGGGGACAAAAATGCAATTTCAGAATGTGAGGGGGACATGTCCCCCCCACGTCCCCAGTGAAAGTTGCGCCCCTGAGTTCTCTGCAAAGTCAATATGCACGATGATCTCCTTTTTCCGCAGATTGTCTTTTAATTCTCTCAGTTTGGAGTATTGGTGTCGAATGTTGTACATGCGTTTCCCCAACCTCTCTTTCAATCCTTTGGAGAAGTCCTCCAGTAGAATCTACAGTGTGCCACATACCTTTTCTTATACTGTCAAATGTACAGTGAACTTCTCCAAGTTTCCATCTTTGTTTTTCCTTCTCTCTCTCTCTCTCTCGCTCTCTTCAGCTTTGTTTTTCCACTCAAACCATCATGTCTGCTCACCAGAATCAAAGTCAAATGTTTTAAACTCTTTGGTTTGGCAAAACGAGAACTCTGTTTAAATGCACTCTTTCTTCAGGTTCTCACAACACAAAGACTCAATAAGGTTTGGTTGTTGCTGCAGCGGATCACTTTGTGATACTAGTTTATCCACCATGTACTGGAGGTTGGCGTGGGTTTTGCAGAGACATGTGTCCATATCCTGGACCGTTGGCTTGACAACCCAAAAATACGTATTTTAAAGAATTCATAGTAGGACATTTTAATCTCTGAATATTCCCTCTTAAACTTCTAATAAAGGTTCTGAATTGTGTCATTCAAGAAGCGCTTCTGCTTTATTTTCTCGTTCCTCGTTAGTGTGTCCTTTTCCCCTGTTGTTGCTCTACTGTTGTCATCACGTTCATAGAATCTAGTGATTTTCTCTTCTGTGGCTGTGCTGATTATGTTACACTCACTGCTTTTTCCTGGAGTATTGAAGACTTGATGGCCTGTTTTCATTTGCCCTCATTGCTTTTGCTTGAAAATCCAAATTCTCTGTTTGCAGCTTTGACCAGGCCATACTTTCTCAGGATGTTGCCTCTGAGCATTTTTGAAGCCACTTGTTTGTCCTTGGAACAGCACAATTTTTGATACTTTTGCTTTAATGATGGCATTTTGAAACAATAAAATCCTTCTCAAGTTCTTCGGAGTTCCCTTCATTTTCTCTTTTGTCTTTGGCGAATCTTGTCTATCCATTTTCTTCATCAGTTGATCATACCTTTTTTTGTATTTCTCAGTTTTCCGTTAAGCTTTATCAAGTTTGATATTTGTCATGCAAAGATCTCTATGTTTTTGAGCGACCGCTTCCAACCTTTTTCCTTCCAGCAAGTATTCGACTTCTCATTCCTGTTGTAGATGAGGAAGGGGTATCAGGGTGTGCATTAGGGGCAGGTAAGTTAGGGGCAGGTATGATAGCCTCATGTTCTGGCTGCAAGTCATCTGGTGACGGTGGTGTGTTGCCTGATAGGTAGGTCTCCATCTGGTGACGGAGGTGGTGTGTTGCCTGATAGGTGACGGAGGTGGTGTGTTGCCTGATAGGTAGGTCTCCATCTGGTGACGGAGGTGGTGTGTTGCCTGATAGGTAGGTCTCCATCTGGTGACGGAGGTGGTGTGTTGCCTGATAGGTAGGTCTCCATCTGGTGACGGAGGTGGTGTGTTGCCTGATAGGTAGGTCTCCATCTGGTGACGGAGGTGGTGTGTTGCCTGATAGGTAGGTCTCCATCTGGTGACGGAGGTGGTGTGTTGCCTGATAGGTAGGTCTCCATCTGGTGACGGAGGTGGTGTGTTGCCTGATAGGTAGGTCTCCATCTGGTGACTGAGGTGGTGTGTTGCCTGATAGGTAGGTCTCCATCTGGTGACGGAGGTGGAGTGTTGCCTGATAGGTAGGTCTCCATCTGGTGACGGAGGTGGTGTGTTGCCTGATAGGTAGGTCTCCATCTGGTGACGGAGGTGGTGTGTTGCCTGATAGGTAGGTCTCCATCTGGTGACGGAGGTGGTGTGTTGCCTGATAGGTAGGTCTCCATCTGGTGACGGAGGTGTTGTGTTGCCTGATAGGTGACGGAGGTGGTGTGTTGTCTGATGGGTGACGGTGGTGGTGTGTTGCCTGATAGGTAGGTCTCCATCTGGTGACGGAGGTGGAGTGTTGCCTGATAGGTAGGTCTCCATCTGGTGACGGAGGTGGTGTGTTGCCTGATAGGTAGGTCTCCATCTGGTGACGGAGGTGGTGTGTTGCCTGATAGGTAGATCTCCATCTGGTGACGGAGGTGGTGTGTTGCCTGATTGGGAGGTCTCCATCTGGTGACTGAGGTGGTGTGTTGCCTGATAGGGAGGTCTCCATCTGGTGACTGAGGTGGTGTGTTGCCTGATAGGTAGATCTCCATCTGGTGACTGAGGTGGTGTGTTGCCTGATAGGTAGATCTCCATCTGGTGACGGAGGTGGTGTGTTGCCTGATAGGTAGGTCTCCATCTGGTGACGGAGGTGGTGTGTTGCCTGATAGGTGACGGAGGTGGTGTGCTGCCTGATAGGTAGATCTCTATCTGGTGACGGAGGTGGTGTGTTGCCTGATAGGTAGATCTCCATCTGGTGACGGAGGTGGTGTGTTGCCTGATTGGGAGGTCTCCATCTGGTGACTGAGGTGGTGTGTTGCCTGATAGGGAGGTCTCCATCTGGTGACTGAGGTGGTGTGTTGCCTGATAGGTAGATCTCCATCTGGTGACTGAGGTGGTGTGTTGCCTGATAGGTAGATCTCCATCTGGTGACGGAGGTGGTGTGTTGCCTGATAGGTAGGTTTCCATCTGGTGACGGAGGTGGTGTGTTGCCTGATAGGTGACGGAGGTGGTGTGTTGCCTGATAGGTAGGTCTCCATCTGGTGACGGAGGTGGTGTGTTGCCTGATAGGTAGGTCTCCATCTGGTGACGGAGGTGATGTGTTGCCTGATCGGTAGGTCTCCATCTGGTGACGGAGGTGGTGTGTTGCCTGATCGGTAGGTCTCCATCTGGTGACTGAGGTGGTGTGTTGCCTGATAGGGGACGGAGGTGATGTGTTGCCTGATAGGTAGGTCTCCATCTGGTGACGGAGGTGGTGTGTTGCCTGATAGGTGACGGAGGTGGTGTGTTGCCTGATAGGTTGGTCTCCATCTGGTGACTGAGAAGGTGTGTTGCCTGATGGGTGACGGAGGTGGTGTGTTACCTGATAGGTAGGTCTCCATCTGGTGACGGAGGTGGTGTGTTGCCTGATCGGTAGGTCTCCATCTGGTGACGGAGGTGGTGTGTTGCCTGATAGGGAGGTCTCTATCTGGTGACGGAGCTGGTGTGTTGCCTGATAGGTAGATCTCCATCTGGTGACGGAGGTGGTGTGTTGCCTGATAGGTAGATCTCCATCTCGTGACGGAGGTGGTGTGTTGCCTGATAGGTGACGGAGGTGTTGTGTTGCCTGATAGGTAGGTCTCCATCTGGTGACGGAGGTGGTGTGTTACCTGATCGGTAGGTCTCCATCTGGTGACGGAGGTGGTGTGTTGCCTGATAGGTAGATCTCCATCTCGTGACGGAGGTGGTGTGTTGCCTGATAGGTAGGTCTCCATCTGGTGACGGAGGTGGTGTGTTGCCTGATAGGTAGGTCTCCATCTGGTGACGGAGGTGGTGTGTTGCCTGATAGGTAGGTCTCCATCTGGTGACGGAGGTGGTGTGTTGCCTGATAGGTAGGTCTCCATCTGGTGACGGAGGTGATGTGTTGCCTGATCGGTAGGTCTCCATCTGGTGACGGAGGTGGTGTGTTGCCTGATCGGTAGGTCTCCATCTGGTGACTGAGGTGGTGTGTTGCCTGATAGGGGACGGAGGTGATGTGTTGCCTGATAGGTAGGTCTCCATCTGGTGACGGAGGTGGTGTGTTGCCTGATAGGTGACGGAGGTGGTGTGTTGCCTGATAGGTTGGTCTCCATCTGGTGACTGAGAAGGTGTGTTGCCTGATCGGTAGGTCTCCATCTGGTGACGGAGGTGGTGTGTTGCCTGATAGGTAGATCTCCATCTCGTGACGGAGGTGGTGTGTTGCCTGATAGGTGACGGAGGTGTTGTGTTGCCTGATAGGTAGGTCTCCATCTGGTGACGGAGGTGGTGTGTTACCTGATCGGTAGGTCTCCATCTGGTGACGGAGGTGGTGTGTTGCCTGATAGGTAGATCTCCATCTGGTGACGGAGGTGGTGTGTTGCCTGATAGGTAGGTCTCCATCTGGTGACGGAGGTGGTGTGTTGCCTGATAGGTAGGTCTCCATCTGGTGACGGAGGTGGTGTGTTGCCTGATGGGTAGGTCTCCATCTGGTGACGGAGGTGGAGTGTTGCCTGATAGGTGACGGAGGTGGTGTGTTGCCTGATGGGTAGGTCTCCATTGTAACTGTTCTCTTTAAAGTCTGTCTTCTATTCCGTTGGTTACATTTCCATTGCCTTCTCTTGTTTCTTTGTTCTCGCTTTGTAAGCTCAGAGATTTCACTTCTCCCTTCTCCCTTCTCTTCCAGTATCTCTCCGTCTTTTTGTAGATGTTCCTGGTATCATATAGGACAATTTTATATTTTGTTTCTATGTCTGTGACCCCCGTGCTGTTTTATGTGGCATCTTCTAAAAACAAAGAAAAATACTACTTCAGTTTTCTAACTGTGCACACCTTTGAGCATTTTCTATATTCAAGTCATTTAAAACATGATTAAATAAGCCTACTTTTTTTTAAAGTAAAAAGTAATAACAATGGATTTTTGTCATTTCCACCCCATTCTGTCATTTCCATCACAGTTAACTGTGATGGAAATTACGCTTCTGCTGTTTTTGGAGAAAAATGACAGACTGCTTAGCATGCTTTGACCAGTATTACAGCTAGCATATGGTTTACACTAAATACATCAAATATATATTTTAAAAATCTAAATTCTACCACAAATTAAAGAAATTGTAGCCTGTTTGGAAATGACTGACAATAAAAAAATATTCTCTACACAAGCAATATTTACCTAGATTTTTCTTCAACTTCTGGACATCACATCAGGAACAACTGTCCCTCTGCAGCCATGTGCTTTCAGTGTCACAATACGTTTCCATGGTAACTAAATTAACATTCTCTTGAAAAAACTGAATTAAATGAGGAATTTGCCTTCAGTGGTGGAAATGACACCACTACCAACGGACAGGTATATTTTGTGTAAATAACAATATAAAAAGGGCATACTCACAATAAATATTGATATAGATTTTATTTAATTGACTCTTTCTCTAGAAGATAACATGAATAATTACACATTTATGTAATGCTTTCTCATAGAAAAACATAGCAGAAGCTCAAAAGTCTGGGTCAGGGACAAAGGGCAAAACAGTGAAATTGAGGTATAAAATGCATCTGAAAAGTAGCTAAAATACTTGATAGAGAGGTGTTGAAAAAAATATGTTGTGATTGTATTGTGAACTTAATACATAAAGAAAAAAAAATAAAACATTTTAAATCCCCAAAATGAACCCTAAGGACATAGAAGTTCCCGTAGTTGCATAATTACCCAGATCCCAAATGAATACAACTACTCGCATCAAAAACAGTTTTTAAAAGCAATGAGGCTGATGCAACAGGTCAGAACGTTTAGCTTAAAATATTGATAAACTATTAGGCTATTTCATCACATTATAAGTGCAGCAATGTGCACACGGCAGTAAGCGCAAATGTTCCAAAATGCAATCAACTTGCGGGAAAACACTGTTCTCAAAAGTGATCGCAAATGTGATTATGCATGTAATGCTTTATTACAAAAAGGTTCAATTAAAAAAAATGGTATAATAATTGTATCAATTTTAGAATAAGGCTGTAATGTAAGAAAACGTGGGAAAAGTCAAGTGGTCTGAATACTCATCTGATTGGCTGACAAAAAGTACACGTGGACAGTTCTCCTAACATCTTCAATATGCGCCTCAGAATTCGATAAGGACGCCTGCAGTTACATCCCGGATGTGTCCATCGGGGACACATCGAGGACGTCACGTGACGATCATAGACTAATAAGAATTTAGATATGAGAGAGCCATGTGAGTGAGTGGCGTTTGGCAGCCGGGAGAAGTGAATTGTAACCATTATATTCAGCCCAAGGGCACAACGGTCACACAAGGGGGATGTCAAATTGTGAACGCGAGCCTGATGAAGTGTTTGAAGCCTGCACCAGAAACAAAGCAGAGCTCATGCCTTTCATGTGACTTTATTCAAAATCATCAGTCACACCATGCAGCCTTAGAATGTATTAAACAATCTATACGCATCGCAGTAAATGCTGTATGGCCACTGCAGACTTTTGGATTGACCATGCAGAGCCTTTAATTCTCCGTGATTAGTTCACCGAGACGGGCGTGAAGAAGTGTACCATAAAATAAAACACACAAACCCCTCGCCCTCACCCGACCAGCAAACCCCTCGCCCTCACCCGACCAGCAAACCCCTCGCCCTCACCCGACCAGCAAACCCCTCGCCCTCACCCGACCAGCAAACCCCTCGCCCACACACGTCCAGCAAACCCCTCGCCCACACCCGACCAGCAAACCCCTCGCCCTCACACGACCAGCAAACCCCTCGCCCTCACACGTCCAGCAAACCCCTCGCCCTCACACGACCAGCAAACCCCTCGCCCTCACACGACCAGCAAACCCCTCGCCCTCACATGACCAGCAAACCCCTCGCCCACACCCGACCAGCAAACCCCTCGCCCTCACCCGACCAGCAAACCCCTCGCCCTCACCCGACGCCATACAGTTGAAACCGGGATTCATCTGTGAAGAGCACACTTCTCCAGGGTGCCAGTGGCCATCAATGGTGAGCATTTGCCCACTGAAGTCGGTTACGACGCCAAACTGCAGTCAGGTCAAGACCCTGGTGAGGATTATGAGTATGCAGATGAGCTTCTCTGAGACAGTTTCTGACAGTTTGTGCAGAAATTCTTCGGTTGTGCAAACCCACAGTTTCATCAGCTGTCCGGGTGGCTGGTCTCTGTGCTGGCTTGGTTACATGTTGAGAGGCCAGTTGGACATACTGCCAAATTCTCTAAAACAACATTGGAGGAGGCTTATGGTACATTCAATTCTCTGGAAACAGCTCTGGTGGACATTTCTACAGTCAGCAGCCCAATTGCAGGCACTCTCAAAACTTGAGACATCTGTGGCATTGTGCTGTGTGACAAAACTGCACATTTTAGAGTGGCCTTTTATTGTCCTCAGCACAAGGTGCACCTGTGTAATGATCATGCTGTTTAATCAGCTTCTTGATATGCCACACCTGACAGGTGGATGGATTATCTTGACAAAGGAGAAATTCTCACTTACAGGGATGTAAACTAATGTGTGCAGAAACATTGGAGAGAAATAAGCTTTTTTTTTTTATATGAGTATGGACCATTTCTGGGATATTTTATTTCAGCTCGTGAAACCAACACATGACATGTTGTGTTAATATTTTTTTTTTGTTCAGTGTATTTCCAGTATCCAGCCAGTGAGGAGGACTGGACGTAGAGGGTCAGTACAGTGATGCTAACCAGAGCCGGGGAGTCTGCCTGTTCTGAGACACACCAGCTGATCACCAGCAGCTGCTGACCTCAATCAACCCAGTTAATATATCAGTAGACCACACAGAGAGCAGGAATGTGTTGTGTGTCTGTCTTCTCTCCCTTTCACTGATTTGAAGTGAAGACCAAAAGGATCGCAATGAGAAACGATAGGCCCTATGTGGCGATTAAAAAAGGCAGGTATATAACCTGCAGTCTCCACCCTTACAAAGGGAGATTCATTCAAATGGTGAAATTGAATCGATCATAGGATGGTAGATGCAGGCTATTCACCAAGAGACGGTAGGCCCCTGTCTTGGCTATTGATAGTGCTTTCTTCCACGCCTCGGAGTCGTCACAAAAGTCAGGGCGATAGATTTATGATGAGTCTTGATTTATTGAAGGGTGAGCTGCTAGCAAGTCTAGGGTTGCCAGCAGCCAGGCAGATCTATAATAATTATACTGTAGATGGGAGATCCAGTAGACCTATAGTGCCTGGTAATCCCCGCGCTATGACTCACTGTGTACTGTAAGGCAGTGCTTATTCACATCCTTGAATGAGTCAGTCTTCTATAATACAGCAACATAGCCTACAGTTAGAGAAATCAACCTGCTTGACTTTGGGTTGCCTTCCACATCCAGTGGACTGATAACCTTTCCTATGAGTCCTATGTACATATTACCTCAAATTACCTCCACTAACCGGTGCTCCCCGCACACTGACTCTGTACCGGTACCCCCCTGTATATAGCCTCCACAATGACTCTGTACCGGTACCCCCCTGTATATAGCCTCCACATTGACTCTGTACTGGTACCCCCTGTATATAGCCTCCACAATGACTCTGTACCGGTACCCCCTGTATATAGCCTCCACATTGACTCTGTACCAGTACCCCCTGTATATAGCCTCCACACTGACTCTGTACCGGTACCCCCTGTATATAGCCTCCACATTGACTCTGTACCAGTACCCCCTGTATATAGCCTCCACATTGACTCTGTACCAGTACCCCCTGTATATAGTCTCCACATTGACTCTGTACCGGTACCCCCTGTATATAGTCTCCACATTGACTCTGTACTGGTACCCCCTGTATATAGCCTCCACATTGACTCTGTACCGGTACCCCCCTGTATATAGTCTCCACATTGACTCTGTACCGGTACCCCCTGTATATAGCCTCCACATTGACTCTGTACCGGTTACCCCCTGTATATAGCCTCCACATTGACTCTGTACCGGTACCCCCTGTATATAGCCTCCACATTGACTCTGTACCGGTACCCCCTGTATATAGCCTCCACATTGACTCTGTACCGGTACCCCCTGTATATAGCCTCCACATTGACTCTGTACTGGTACCCCCTGTATATAGCCTCCACATTGACTCTGTACCAGTACCCCCTGTATATAGCCTCCACATTGACTCTGTACCGGTACCCCCTGTATATAGCCTCCACATTGACTCTGTACCGGTACCCCCTGTATATAGCCTCCACATTGACTCTGTACCAGTACCCCCTGTATATAGCCTCCACATTGACTCTGTACCGGTACCCCCTGTATATAGCCTCCACATTGACTCTGTACCGGTACCCCCTGTATATAGCCTCCACATTGACTCTGTACCGGTACCCCCTGTATATAGTCTCCACATTGACTCTGTACCGGTACCCCCTGTATATAGCCTCCACATTGACTCTGTACCGGTACCCCCTGTATATAGCCTCACTACTGTTATTTTACTGCTGCCGTTTAATTATTTGTTACTTTTATTTTCAATTTTTTTACATAACACTTATTTTTCTTAAAACTGCGTTATTGGTTAAGGGCTCGTAAGTAATCATTTCACTGTAAGGTCTACACCTGTTGTATCTGGCGCATGTGACAAATAAAATGTGATTGGATTTGATGGTGGTAAATACCTAGGTACACAAGGCAGAGCCTGTCAGCCCGTCAGTTTGTAAAAACATGAGATAGAATATTGGCAGTGCTCCAGCAGTAGGCGACATCAGGCAGGAAATACTACACCAGGTACCAGGAAGTGAAGAGCAAAGGCTCATTAACCCCATTAAGGATAGGTTAGTCGATTTACTAGCTACTGTTTACTTGGACTGATTCAACCCGGGCTGGGGAAGCTGACTACAGCGTGTCATAATATCAACAGCCAATAAAGGCTAAAAGCTTGCCTGATCTGATATAGTCTAGCTTAGTGGTTTTACTAGCTAATGTTGACCTGGACTGACACTGGTTGCCAGGGGAAGCACAGCTACAGTAAAGTGTGAGAGCCTGATGTAGTCTAGCTTAGTGGTTTTACTAGCTAATGTTGACCTGGACTGACACTGGTTGCCAGGGGAAGCACAGCTACAGTAAAATGTGCGAGCCTGATGTAGTCTAGCTAGAACTTAGTAACTCCTTTAAAGGTTAAACTTGTGGTTTTACCTAAACTACTGTACTGAACTGACTGGGAAAGCTGTCTACAGTGACTGCCACTGGCTGGGCTTATGCATGCTAGTATAGTTAGCAAGGTTACAGTGTAAGGTGAGATCAACAACCAATAATTACTAGCTACTGCATCTTGCCTATGCCGTTCAGCCATCGCTCATCCACATATTTATATGTACATATTCTTATTAATTCCTTTACACTTGTGTGTGTGTGTGTGTATATAAGGTAGTTGTTGTGAAGTTGTTAGATTAATTGTTAGATATTACTGCACGGTCGGAACTAGAAGCACAAGCATTTCGATACACTCACATTAACATCTGCTAACCATGTGTATGTGACCAATAAAATTTGATTTGATTTACTGTTTACCTGGGCTGAACCGACCCCTGGGCTGAACCGACCCCTGGGCTGAACCGACCCCTGGGCTGAACCGACCTGGGCTGAACCGACCTGGGCTAGCTACAGTCATTGTGTGATCAACATCCAAATGTTTAGCTAGACTCAACTAGGCTGGCCTGGGTGAGAGGTCAATGTGAGGTCAAATCAACCCCCAACATAGGGTAACAGTATGACAGTAGCCTAGCACTAACCTGTGAGAGCTTTCCTTTAGCCATGAGATAACACAAGGTACCATGGGTGGGTGTTACATTTGTAATGAGTTAAGCTTTTATTTTTATAAATAATTGAGAAATGTCACTTCATTGGAGCCTGGGTGCACCGTACCGTGAAGATGAAACACTTCACTCCTCTATACCTTTGTGCTGAATAGTAACAGAATCAGCTAAAGGAGTGGAAAGGAAAGGAAAGAGACAGAGACAGAGACAGAGAGCGAGCGAGACAGAGAGCGAGACAGAGAGAGCGAGCGAGACAGAGAGAGCGAGCGAGCGAGACAGAGAGAGCGAGCGAGCGAGACAGAGAGAGCGAGCGAGCGAGCCAGAGAGCGAGACAGAGAGAGCGAGCGAGCGAGACAGAGAGCGAGCGAGACAGAGAGAGCGAGCGAGAGACAGAGCGAGCGAGAGACAGAGCGAGCGAGACAGAGAGCGAGACAGAGAGAGCGAGCGAGACAGAGAGAGCGAGCGAGCGAGACAGAGAGAGCGAGCGAGCGAGACAGAGAGAGCGAGCGAGACAGAGAGCGAGCGAGACAGAGAGAGCGAGAGACAGAGCGAGCGAGAGACAGAGCGAGCGAGAGACAGAGCGAGCGAGAGACAGAGCGAGTGAGAGACAAGTCTGACCACACTGTGTTGGAATGCAGTGTCTTTTCCTTTTCAGAACTCTTCAAATCAAACTCAGATCGAGGTGAAGCAGCTAGACGTCTCCTCAATTCAACATCGTCCTGAATGGAGAAGCAAACATCCTTTCTACCTTCACTGTGTGTGAGAGAGGGTAAACTTGTGTGTGAGATGGCGAACGTGTGTGAGAGGGTGAACGTGTGTGTGTGAGATGGCGAACATGTGTGAGAGGGTGAACGTGTGTGTTCTTCTCCAGCAGGTAGAGACTCAGTCAGCACAAAATAAAGAGACAGGAAACCTTGAAATAAACCATTAAGACTCCTCCAATTTCAATCTACCGGTCTGCTAAATCAAGAAATATCCAACTCGTTGATCCAACTAGTTGTAAATAAGTGTACACCAGGGAACCAACTGAGCGTCACAAAATTATCTAAAATAGACATTGCACACAACCAATCAAGGCTATAATGCCTAGCAACGCATATTAGAGCTTGCATAGATTTAGCCTACTAACTGTGAACCGTTAAGCTAACATTATAAAGCTTTTGAAACCATCATGATCCAATCTCTCGTGACTGAGGTCAACAGAAAAATGCAGACAAAAATGCAGACAATAAACTATAGACAATGGATGGATCTGCTTGTTTGATCTGTTCAAATCAAAATGTATTGGTCACATACACATACTTAAAATCAAACTTTATTGATTTGTCACACATGCGCTGAATACAACAAGTGCTTTATTCGGGTGCATTTAGCAGATGTTATTGCGGGTGTAGTGAAATGCTTGTGTTCCTAGCTCCGACAGTGCAGTAGTATGTAACAATTCAATCTGTCGATCCACAAACAGTGCATTTTAAAAGGCCCATGTAACAAATCAAGTCACCAGACATGAGCCTAGATCAACAGATGAACTTACTGTAGGGAATAATAAATAGCATTTCCTCTCCTAAGGATCCATCATGCACCATACAACTCTGATTCAGAGGTTAAATGCGGAAGACACATTTCAGTAGAAGGCATTCAGTTGTACAACTGACTAGGTATCCCCCTTTCCCTTGCCCTATTAGACATTTCCTGCCATTTGTTTACTCTCCCTTGTATAGGCTATGAAACACACACACACACACACACACACACACACACACACACACACACACACACACACACACACACATACACGACCAAAAGGTATGTGGACACCTGCTCGTCTAACATCTCATTCCAAAATCGTGAGCATTAATATGGAGTTGGTCCCCCCCCCCCTTTGCTGCTATAACAGCCTCTATTCTTCTGTGAAGGCTTTCCACTAGATGTTGGAACATTGCTGCGGGGACTGCCATTCAGCCACAAGGGCATTAGTGAGGTCAGGCACTGATGTTGGATGATTAGGCCTGGCTCACAGTCGGCTTTCCAATTCATCCCAATGGTGTTCGATGTGGTTGAGGTCAGGGCTCTGAGCAGGCCAGTCAAGTTCTTCCACACCAATTTCAACAAACCATTTCTGTATGGACCTCACTTTGTGCATGGGGGCATTGTCATGCTGGAACAGGAAAGGGCCTTCCCCAAACTGTTGCCACAAAGTTGGAAGCACAGAATCATCTAGAATGTAATCGTATGCTGTAACATTAAGATTTCCCTTCACAGGAACTAAGGGGCCTAACCCGAACCATGAAAAACTGCCCCAGACCATTATTCCTCCTCCACCAAACTTTACAGTTGGCACTATGCATTCGGGCAGGTAGCGTTCTCCTGGCATCCGCCAAACCCAAATTCGTCCGTTGGACTGCCAGATGGTGAAGCGTGATTCATCACTCCAGAGAACAATGTCAGCGAGCTTTACAACACTCCAGCCGACGCTTGGCTTGCGCATGGTGATCTTAGGCTTGTGTGCGGCTGCTTGGCCATGGAAACACATTTCATTAAGCTCCCGATAAACAGTTCTTGTGCTGACGTTGCTTGCAGAGGCAGTTTAGAACTCAGTAGTGTGTTGCAACCGAGGAAAGACAATTTTTACACGCTGCGTGCTTCAGCACTCAGCGGTCACATTCTGTGAGCATGTGTGGCCTACCACTTTGTGGCTGAGCCATTGTTGCTCTTAGACGTTTTCACTTCACAATAACAGCACTTACAGTTGACTTGGGCAGCCCTAGCAGGGCAGAAATTTGACAGACTGATTTGTTGGAAAGGTAGCATCCTATGACGGTGCCACGTTGAAAGTCACTGAGTCCTTCAGTACGGTTCATTCTACTGCAAATGTTTGTCTATACTTAAGGACAAACATACTTAGTCATATTGAGATGACAATGAAATGAATAAAAGCAGCCTATTTTGGAGACATTGCTAATCCAATGCTCCCCAATGCTCCCCAGTCTCTATTCCTGCTGTGAAGGTCAACCGTTGTTTACTTATTTATGAGATTGAAAAATTAAACATGACAACTCCATTACCGTGGTCGAAGGGCTTAGACAACAATACCAACAAAATCATTCTGCAACTGTAAGTACCAACACTTTTGCTGAGGGGGCTAACAAAAGTCACCAAGGTTATGCACTAAAATGTTATTGATGGTACAGCACAGAATGGAATAAAATGATTTTTACTTTTGAAATGTGTATAATGTCGGCTATTCTTTTGGTTTTCAGTGCTTTATCACCAGTTCAATCTCAAATAATCTAAGCAAAAGCATAGGATGACAAGTTCATGGTTGCTTTCCATATTGGTGGTTCATTCTGCTTGTGTGACAAAGAGCAATAAATACAGGTGCCATTACCATGTTACCTATACACATGCCACACCTCCAAAAGGTAATTTCTGTGTGGTGGCACATAATAGCTTACAAATAATGATGACCTTTAACTAAAATGTGTATTGTATGTGAATTCATCCTGTGTGATCATTTATAAGGCAAGGCTGGCAAAAAGGAAACGACTCTGAGTCACAGGCAATGATGTATGACCCTGAAGTTGATATCAGGAAAAGGGGTGGAGATTAGCACAGTACTAAGCAGTAAGAAAACCCTTCAAGTTCACACCAAACCAAAGTCAAAAAGGTCACAGTCACAAGCCCAGCCTCGCCACTTGTCCTCAGGGTAACCAAGCAGAATAGCGGTCTGTCCTCAATTTAACCTAACTAGCTATCTGATAACGTTACCGTGGCTCCAAGACAAAAGGACAGGTAGCTTATCTGGTCGGTGGTGGCTACCGACGACATGGACATCTAACTTACATTCAACAGGTCGGTGATGGAGGTAGCTAGACTTAACTTGCCATATAGAAAAGATCCCTGAACAAACATCACCAGCTCATAGTGATTTAAACAGCTGGCTGTGTGTAATTTAAGCCAGTTTGTTAACGTTAGCTAACCTGTTCTTACCGACGAGGCTATATTTTACTAGTTTATTCGTTTTATGTAGCTACAATGTCACTTACCAACTCAGTATCTGTATACAAACGTAGCACGCTAAAACACGACATAGGTAAAGTTGTTTTCATTCGTTGCTGCCTGAAATATGCAGCCAGACGGATAGCTACTCTATATTAGCTAGCAACCGCAATTCCTTAGCGTTACCGTCAACCCGAAACCAGCTGACATGAACAACAACACCGACAGTATCAAGCCGAGTGAGACAGGTGTTTGACTCCGGGGGTAAGACCTGCCACACACACACTGCTGGAACTGAGTAAAGAACCATAATTCAAGCATTATGAGAGGTGTCTTTGCCACACACAGTTAACAGCTAACGGGAGCTACCTTCGGTAATAATAAGGAACCGGGGTCGCCGACATTTTGTTACAGCCGGTGAAGCAAACTGTCCTGGCTATAAAAACGGCAACACTTCGTCTCCTAGCGTCACTTTTCAACACGCCACGCCAAGTGTTTTGATCTCCTCGACCGTTGGTTAATGAATCAACGTGAAAATGTCGTTATGTTTAGCCTAGACAGGTAACGTTAGCTATTTTTAGTAAGCTAGCTAGCGAGATAAACGAGTGGTGGTAGTAGTGTATACTCTCGCTAATCGCAGTCCACAGCGGGACTAAACACACTGGCTTTTCTCTCTCTAGCTAAAACATATCACATGAAATCCATATGTATTCACCTTATTCGGTGTACTGGTCCTTACAATGTATTGGGTGAAATCCTTTTAGGGAAAATAATGAATAAATCGTTTGGCGTGGCTCCAAAGCAGCCGCACTGCAATGGCAGGCACTGGTTGCCTTCCCCTCTCTACCAGTCCGGGTTTCTTCACAACGGCGGCACCGTGACAGGTCCTGCTTGGGTGGAGTAGCTACGTAAAAAGCATCATTCCACTGTAAAGGTTACCGGGTCGAGAACCAATGCCTCAGCATAATTATCGAGCATTGAGGTCAAATTTAATATGATTTCCAGTTCAATCATTAGACTATATTTCAAAGCTGAACATTAAAACCCTGCAATATGACATAATGTCATGATGACTTTATAAGGCAAAAGTGCGTGTGTGTGTATAGCTAACATTGCCCTTGATCATGACACTCAGTGCCATTACATTACACATAAGAGTAATTGGACCAAGGCGTCTTCTGTATGGGGGAGTTTTGTTAAGAGCTCTGATGCTTCGTCTGAACATCAACACACATTGTTTGCGGTATGGTTTTGGAAGCATAAGGCCCTTATATTTCATATCAGCGATTAAATTATTTTCAAGAAACAAAAGGTTAAATTGATACACACCTTTTTTTTTATAGGGCTATAGTTTTCTCCATTTATACATTCTTGAAATAGAGATTAAGATCTTTATTGGTCAATTGCACACAAAGTACAACCGAAATTTGACTTCAGCTTTTAACCTGACCCCTCTGAAAGAATATGGTGCTTTCAAGACAACTGGGAACTCTGGAAAAACTAGGTCGAATCATGACGTCAGTGATATTCAGGTTGGAAAGTCAGTTATATGCCGCGTTCAAGACAACTGGGGAACTCGGCATAGCTCGAAATAGCTCAGACTGGGGAAAAATCGTTTTGGCAGGTCATCCAACTAAGGAATTCCAAGTTGAGATCTCTGGCCTCTTTCTAGACCTCTGACTTGAAGATCGTTGGTGTCATGATTCTACCTCGTTTTTTCCAGAGTTCCCAGTTGTCTTGAAAGCACCACTAGAAGGATGCCAGAGTTTCCGACTTGGAATTCAATACAAACAATTTTCCCAGTCGGTTCCCAGTTGTCTTGAAGTCGGAGATTTCCAAGTTCCCAGTTGTTATAAAAGCAGCAACACATACAGGTAACTGCTAAAGAAGTATCTTAATCGGGCGTTGAGCCACCACGAGCCGCCAGAACAGCTTCAATGCGCATTGGTATAGATTCTACAAGTGTCTGGATTGTCTGGAACTCTATTGGAGGGATGCGACAGCATTCTTCCACAAGAAATTCCATAATTTTGTGTTTTGTTGATAGTGATAGAAAACGCTCAGGCACCACTCTCAGGCACCACTCTAGAATCTCCCATCAGTGTTCAATTGGGTTGAGATCTCATGACTGAGACACACCCTTTAAACCTCCCTATCCTCCTTTGAGATCCCTCTTTCAAAGTCACTGAGATCTCTTCTTGCCATGGTAGCCAAAATAATGGGCAACTGGGCATTTTTTATACATGATCCTAAGCACGATGTGATGTTAATTGCTTAATTAAATCATGAAGCACACCTATGTGGAAGTGCCTGTTTTCAATATACTTTGTATCCCTCATTTACTCAAGTGTTTCCGTTATTTTGGTAGTTACCTTTTGGAGAGGTGGGGGGGGGGGGGGGGGGGCGTTGCCACACTGGGCGCCAGGGGAGCTGTAGTTGTGGAGGGTTAAGTGCCTTGATCAAAGCAAATGGCATCTAGGATTTGATACCAGCAACCCTCTGATTGCCAGTTCACTTACCACCGGATTTTTCCCATTGGACCTGGGATTCGAACTGGCAATGCTCCGGTCGCTGGCTCCCCTCTCTAACCGCTAGACTTCCCATGGTGCATCTCGAGATTTATTTAATCTTGTAATATTTTCAATAAATACATGTATAAATCACGGCGTACATAGAGCTGTGGCGGTCACTAAATTTTGTCAATAACTGTCAGTCTCACGGTAATTGAACGGTAATTAACATAAACACATTTAGCAGCTCATAGCTTCCATGCACAGCCTACAAGCCACTGATGCAGACCTTTTGAAACATCTACATTTTCAAAAGTATAATAAATCCATGTAATATAGCTGACACCATCACCATAAATCCATTATTTATTTTACACAGGTCTAAAGAAACATGATATGAAGAAAATGTAGTCTATTTCAGAAGAACAGAATAGCATACTCTGAGTTGTCCTTATGTTAGGTCCTGATCTGGCTATGCCATATGGCTGTGGGCTACACTAGTTCATTTAGCAGACAAGATTTGCTTAGAATTACGTGGCATTATTTTATAGTATGAAGAATACAATTTAACAAAGCTGAATAAAATAGAAAGGATATTTTCTCCAAATGATTTGAGGGAGTGCGCACATGCAGCTATTCTGTGTTGAGCGGTTAACAAAGAAACAGGTCCTTATATTTGCTTAATTTAGAGTTATTAATGTAACTTTAGTTGTTTTACAAACATTGGGCTATATGTTTTGATTTTTAGTACATTCTAAGGCTGCATGATGCGATGATGATTTGAAAAAAGTTGTATGAAAGGCATGAGCTCTGCTTTGTTTTTTTGCGCAGGCTGTACACACTTCATCAGTCACTCATTCACAATTTGACAACCACTTGATAATGCCTAGAATTACACGATGGCATCCCCTTTGTGTGGCCGTAATGCACCAGAAAAAAATCCATGCCTTTTGCGGCCAGTGGCCGTTGTGCACTTCTCCCTGAGTACTGCGGGCTCCGTCATGTGACCGGGTCTTTCTCACAGGCTACAAGTGAAGACAGACACATCTGGCACGCAACTGTGCACGTCCTTATCCAATTCCGAGGTGCATATTGAAGATAATGGAAAAACAGTCCACATTTACTTTTCGTCAGCCAACAATATGAGTAGACCTAACGAACAGGAAAAGCACTAGCCTATGTCAATCTACTATCCCCAATAGTACAAAGGTCGACCTATTCCATTCTGGGCAATAAATGAATATTCCAAACATAGTCTGGGACAGTTGTGGGATGTGATAGATTCCAAATTAATACAACTACTTTTTTTACGCAATGTGGTTGACGCAACAGATCAAAACGTTTAGCTTAAAATGTTGATAGCCTAATAGTTTATTTCTTCACATTATAAGTGCAGCAATGCGTACATGATAGTAGACTAACGGCACGAATGTTCCATTAGTGGAAAACACCATTATCAAAAGTGACCGGAAATGCAATTATGCATTTTATGCTTTTATTATAAAAGCATTTTTACGGTGTAAAATTATCTTCCCCAAACTTGACACTCACGCACTGCTTATGTATGCAGTGTGTGATTTGAATTTGATTTGAGTTAGGCTCTATGCCCCTTTTATAAAGCGGATTAATGTGCCTAATTTTAAGAAGTTATTTGGCCACTATAGTGATACAAACCTTATTAAAACATATAGGCCTATAACATAGGCTACATGAGGTGTGCCTATGATTTGAAAAAGTCGCCAAAAAAAGGCATTGTTTCTTATGCTGGGCATCATTCACAAGTGATAATAAATCATTTACAAGTGATAGGCTAATATTGTCACCCATTTAATCTTGTCTTTACATATACTAAATAATGTATGTGTGAAATTTGTTTTGATTTAGAATGGACCATTATCATTTACCTGTTTCAAAACAGGGTCAGGGAAGAAATACATGTCATCTATGCACTTAGAGAATGGAGGATGCTTTTCCCCGTGGTTTATTTTCATGTCAACCAGGTAGGATATACTCCTGTTGTAAATATAAGCAATGTGCTTAATATTAGGAAAGTTGAGAAATAAATATAGTAGGCCTAGCCTATAGAAAGCTCATCCAGCTATTTTTAGTAGAGGCCATCACTCTGTTTTCTTGCACAATTGCACAGCCTATTGAAATGTTGCGCAACAGGAGCTCATGGGTTCTCATGAAGTGTTTGATCAGATTTTCGATTATATTTGCATTGATGTCAGAGTGATTAGAGGGACAATGGAGTGCTGAGTCCCAGGCAGCTAGCAAGTTTGGTAGGCTACTAACGACAATCAGCAGCATCAGAGCTTGGAGAAGCCTAATTACCGTGACTAAACGGTCACGTGGAATTTGACTGCCTTCATGACTTGTGACCGCTGGTGTGGCGGTTATATGGTCACCACAACAGCCCTTGGCGTACAGTAATTGCATCATTCTATAAGCCAAACAAATATTTTGATTATGATTTATTGATTGCAGGCCAGAAAGGCTAGTCTTTGCTTGGCACGTGCCTTGTTGATTTAAACAAGTTTCTCTACACTTGTCAATGTGCTTCTCTTTAAATGCTGTTCCACCAATCCCTGCGATTGCATGGATTTGCCATCAGTCAAGCCCACGGCAATAAAATAGGCAGGCCGATAGATGTTTATTACAGTACAGAACACTGCAAGGGAATGCTATATTTTACTGTAGTAGGGGGAGGTGGGGTCTGCTCTGCAGACAAGAAAGTGTTTAGTCTGCAATGGAACAGGCTGCCTGCTCTTTCTCACTCAGTTTGATCAGAGAAGATGTGCAGGGAGAATAATGGCAAATAGACTACGGCTGTAAATGAACAGATTGTAAACCTGCATCATCAGTGTTCGTGCAAAATTGTAACACAAACAGCTACAGTATGCAGGTGCATGCACACACAAACACACCTTAGGGAGAATACATTTAAACGCTGTATGCAACAAAAATCGACTAAAACCTTTTTCATTTTGACATCCCGACAAATCAAGAATGAACCCTAGGCTATAGCGTAGCAATAGTAGCTCAAATTTGCAATGAGCATTTGAATACAGCGACAGAGTGATCACCTCTATCTGCTCCGTCTGGAAACGACCATATCTGTAATAAGCCTAGATACGCCATCATCAGTCTACTTACTGTATGTTGGATCATGCGTGCAGATTGTAACCCCAACACCTACAGTGGGCTGTGTTGCAGGTGAACAACATCAGATTGTAACACCTACAGTGGGCTGTGTTGCAGGTGTACAACATCAGATTGTAACCCCAACACCTACAGTGGGCTGTGTTGCAGGTGAACAACATCAGATTGTAACCCCAACACCTACAGTGGGCTGTGTTGCAGGTGTACAACATCAGATTGTAACCCCAACACCTACAGTGGGCTGTGTTGCAGGTGTACAACATCAGATTGTAACACCTACAGTGGGCTGTGTTGCAGGTGAACAACATCAGATTGTAACACCTACAGTGGGCTGTGTTGCAGGTGAACAACATCAGATTGTAACCCCAACACCTACAGTGGGCTGTGTTGCAGGTGTACAACATCAGATTGTAACCCCAACACCTACAGTGGGCTGTGTTGCAGGTGTACAACATCAGATTGTAACCCCAACACCTACAATGGGCTGTGTTGCAGGTGTACAACATCAGATTGTAACACCTATAGTAGGCTGTGTTGCAGGTGTACAACATCAGATTGTAACACCTACAGTAGGCTGTGTTGCAGGTGAACAACATCAGATTGTAACCCCAACACCTACAGTAGGCTGTGTTGCAGGTGTACAACATCAGATTGTAACCCCTACAGTGGGCTGTATTGCAGGTGTACAACATCAGATTGTAACACCTACAGTAGGCTGTGTTGCAGGTGTACAACATCAGATTGTAACCCCTACAGTGGGCTGTATTGCAGGTGTACAACATCAGATTGTAACACCTACAGTAGGCTGTGTTGCAGGTGAACAACATCAGATTTCACCAAGAGAAAAGATGAAATGCTGTAGATGTTATAACAGAAATAATTTTCAATTTCATTTTGACGACCCACCAAACCATTAGCAAAAAATAGCTTAATTTCCATATCAATCAATCAATCAATCGAATGTATTTATAAAGCCCTTTTTACATCAGCAGATGTCACAAAATGCTATACGGAAACCCAGCCTAAAACCCCAAACAGTAAGCAATGCAGATGTAGAAGCACGGAGTACAGAGATACAGAGTGATCGTCTCTGTTAAGCTTGTATTCCTAACACTGGATCTGCAGAAATGTTAACATCAATTATTGTCTAGGTCGGCCTCTGTGCAGAGAAAATAATGTGGCGCTGCATATCCCCAGATACCCAGTAGCCTAATCCAGGTTTTACTGCGTGCACTATATTCACACATTAGCGCCTGCACTTTTGTCAAGTCAAGTATTCCACTAGGAATAGAAGTGCATTAAAGTGTCATGTCATGGAGGCTGCTATAAATATCTTCTCGATAGTCAAATATTTACTAGTGGGAAAAGTACGCAGCATAAAAGAAGGTGCTGAATGTTTGTGGTGTTCTGAATGATATATTTCTGATTTTATTCATGACAGTAAATATAGGTTTGACCCAGTCCTCCGTGCGCTCTTCCTGTTGTCGTCTACGTCCCAAATGGCAGCCTGATCAAAAGGAATGCACTATGTAGGGAATTAGTGTGCCATTTGGAGATGTAGCCTTTTGTCTCTACATGATTTAGTGCAGAGGTTTGGGCCCTCTGTAATTAAGACCTTTCACTTGGCACTTGCAGGCTAATCTTCATTCGCTTATCTCACAGCAATAGGCTAGGGTGCAGTGTCTGTGTCTCTGTCTGTGTGATGGTTAAGGTGCATGTGGCACAATATTATGTTTTGGAAGAACTGAGACATTTTAAACAAATAACAACCTATCGCTTCACACTTCATGTGTTTATGTTAACTAGGGAAATCCTATTATTTCAACATGTTGTGATAGGTCTTGAGACATGCTGCCTTGTACAATACAACGCATATTTGATGATGCACAACAACATGAAGCAATAGTTTTATACACACTGCCTCAGTGCTGGACAGCATACAGTTGAAGTCGGAAGTTTACATACACTTAGGTTGGAGTCATTAAAACTCCTTTTTCAACCACTCCACACATTTCTTGTTAACAAACTATAGTTTTGGCAAGTCGGTTAGGACATCTACTTTGTGTATGACACAAGTAATTTTTTCAACAATTGTTTAAAGAAAGATTATTTCACTAATAACTCACTGTATCACAATTCCAGTGGGTCAGAAGTTTAAATACACTAAATTGACTGTGCCTTTAAACAGCTTGGAAAATTCCAGAATATGATGTCATGGCTTTAGAAGCCTCTGATAGGCTAATTGACATAATTTGAGTCAATTGGGGGTGTATCTGTAGATGTATTTCAAGGCCTACTTTCGAACTCAGTGCTTCTTTGCTTGACATCATGGGAAAATCAAAAGAAATCAGCCAAGACCTCAGAAAAACAATTGTAGATCTCCACAAGTCTGGTTCATCCTTGGGAGCAATTTCCAAACACCTGAAGGTACCACGTACATCTGTACACACAATAGTACGCAAGTATAAACACCATGGGACCACGCAGCCGTCATACCGCTCAGGAAGGAGACGCGTTCTGTCTCCTAGAGATGAACGTACTTTGGTGCGAAAAGTGCAAATCAACCCCAGAACAACAGCAAAGGACCTTGTGAAGATGCTGGAGGAAACAGGTACAAAAGTATCTATATCCACAGTAAAACAAGTCCAATATCGACATAACCTGAAAGGCTGATCAGCAAGGAAGAAGCCACTGCTCCAAAACCGCCATTAAAAAAGCCAGACTACGGTTTGCAACTACACATGGGGACAAAGATCATACTTTTTGGAGAAATGTCCACTAGTCTGATGAAACAAAAATAGAACTGTTTGGACATAATGACCATTGTTATGTTTGGAGGAAAAAGGGGGATGCTTGCAAGCTGAAGAACACCATCCCAACCGTGAAGCACGGGAGTGGCAGCATCATGTTGTGGGGGTGCTTTGCTGCAGGAGGGTCTGGTGCACTTCACAAAATAGATGGCATCATTAGCAAGGAAAATTATGTGGATATATTGAAGCAACATCTCAAGACATCAGTCAGGAAGTTAAAGCTTGGTCGCAAATGGGTCTTCCAAATGGACAATGACCCCAAGCATACTTCCAAAGTTGTGGCAAAATGGCTTAAGGACAACAAAGTCAAGGTATTGGAGTGACCATCACAAAGCCCTGACCTCAAACTTATAGACAATGTGTGGGCAGAACTGAAAAAGCGTGTGCGAGCAAGGAGGCCTACAAACCTGACTCAGTAACAGCAGCTCTGTCAGGAGGATTGGGCCAAAATTCACCTAATGTATTGTGGGAAGGTTGTGGAAGGCTACCTGAAACGTTTGACCCAAGTTAAACAATTTAAAGGCAATGCTACCAAATACTAATTCAGTGTATAAACTTCTGACCTACTGGGAATGTTATGAAAGAAATAAAAGCTGAAATAAATCATTCTCTCTACTATATTATTCTGACATTTCACATTCTTAAAATAAAGTGGTGATCCTAACTGACCTAAGACAGGGAATTTTTACTAGGATTAAATGTCAGGAATTGTGAAAAACTGACTTTAAATGTATTTGGCTAAGGTGTATGTAAACTTCTGACTTCAACTGTATATAGTTGTACAAAATAAAAATAAATTACACTTAATAATATGAGACTGTGAAACTCACGTTGATTGGTAGCTTTCAACAGAGTGAGTTTGGGCCGCTACTGTGTGTGTCACTACATCTTTGAGAGTGGATAAGACGTGTGTGTGTGTGTGTGTGTGTGTGTGTGTGTGTGTGTGGCAACTCAAACAAATCTCTATGTATGAGCCATCTATTACCTACTAGTAGCACATACAGCCACTCCTCTGCAGTCAGCCGAAAAACACATGTATCCAAAAATGTCCGTTTTTGACGAGCTTTCTTGTGACAAGCAGAAAAAATGCAGGGCAGTTTTATTTTTGATTTTTTTTACCAAGGATGAAATAAATTCATTGTGTGTGTGTGTGTGTGTGTGTGTGTGTGTGTGTGTGTGTGTGTGTGTTACATTTCGTCAATGCATTTGGGAAAAGATGGACAAAATAGAGAAGGTTTATTTGAAAGAGAGTCTATCATTCAATAAGCCAAAGCAGAAAGTTTATTTGAGTCTATTTTTCAATAAGGCAAAGCAGAAGGTTTATTTGAAAGAGAGCCTATTGTTCAATAAGCCAAAGCAGAAGGTTTTTTTGAAAGAGTCTATTGTTCAATAAGCCAAAGCAGAAGTGCTATAACCTTTTCTAAGAGGCCAATTCACCCTGCATCCCAAATGGCCTCCTATTCCCAATATAGTGCACTACTTTTGACCAGAGCCCTGTGCACTATATAGGGAATAGGGGGCCATTTGGGAGACAACCGAAGTGACCTTTATAGCCTCCTTGCTCTGCAGATATGAGAAGTCCAGAGGAGAGGAGGGGAAACTTAAACCCAGGCACTCTGCTCCTCTTCAGTCATGATGCTCAATATGTTTCCCACGAGGAATACAGATGTAATCAATATAAAATGTCAATTGTGTACTGCACCAAACCCCTGCTCACAGTCTAAAACCCACCGCTCACAACTCACAGCCCACAGTCAGATTCTATTCCAGAATGCTGTATCCTCCTACTGTATTCTGTATTCTATTCCTCAGTGTTAGAGCTACAAGTAGAGTTCCTCATTGTATGCAGCACCTTCTGTTGTGCACTTTGTCACTTTGTGGCCACAGCGGGACCGCTGCTGTCACCTCTAGGCTCTTTGCTCTAATGAGCACAGTAAGGTAGGAGGAGATGGGCTCTGAATATAATGCAGAAGTGAGGAGCACTGGAGGTCCTATAGAGGTTAGATGTTGCTGACGTAAGGAGAGCTGCCCTGCCGCTGCTTATTTAATTGAAGGAAGGACGGGAAGGTGGGGGAGGATGGTGGAGTGGGGGGGGGATAGAGGCAGGGGGTAAGTTGGCAAAGGTTAGGAGAATTAGATAAACAAGGACAGTCAGTCATAGTTGAACGTCGGTGTAACGTTAACGTGATGGACAGTATGGCTTAAAGCACAACTGGAAACATGACTAGGTTATTAATCCTACAGATCCCTGTGACCTCAAAGCCTGTATCTGTGCTCCTGCTCTGTATACAGCATGTAGTATTTACATACTAAGGAAAGGGGGATACCTAGTCATTCAACTGAAATGTGTCTCCTGCATTTAACCCAACCCCTCTGAATCAGAGAGGTGTGTGGGGGGGCTGCCTTAATCAACATCTTAGGCACCCGGGGAACAGTGGGTTAACTGTCTTGCTCAGGGGCAGAACGACGACAGCTCGGGGATTCGATTCAAGCAACCTTTTGGTTACTGGCCCAACGCTCTAACCACTAGGCTACCTGCCGCCCCAAGTATCCAGCGAGAGTGCTTAGGGCAATACTGCAATGACAAGGAAAGCAAGTCACGGCTGAGCAATAAGGCTGGGTTGAACTGTTGGAATGACCCATTAATTACGTACTGTGGAGAGGTGCAGTAGAAGCTACTGTGACAATGACAAGACATTCGATGGGGGAAAACACATGAACGAACGTGTGTCCAAGATCTCTATGTATTTGCATTGTCTTTGATGTTGGCTTATGCCTCTTAATGTTGTTACGTTCAGCCCTTGAAATACCCTCTGCTAAGTAACACTGCACTGTGTGTGTGTGTGTGTGTGTGTGTGTTTATGCATCATAGGCTCTAACGTGACAGTGGGAGATTCACACGCAGTACAACAGAGTAATGTGTTTCATATCCTGCTCACGTGTGTGTGTGTGTGTGTGTGTGTCTGTGTGTGTATGTGGGCGGCCCATGCCTGAGTGTGTTAGTGTGTATGGCGTGCACGCCTGTGTGCGTGTGTCCTACGTACACGCGTCCCACAAAACATTGCGGTTGGATTTTCACACGTGGTACAACAAAATCATGTGTGTTTTTGCATATCCTGCTCAGCACATTTTAATAGAATCCCAGGATCCCTAACACAATGTGATCGGCAAATCACACGGGTGCAGAAGCAAATTAGTCATTCACAACAGGGGCTTAGTCCCAAACTGTACCCCCTATTACCTATTCAGTGAACTACTTTGGACCAGGGTCTATAGAGATCTTGTCAGAAGAGGATAGGCGGTTGTTTGGGATGCAAATTACACATTCACAACAGCTCTCATACACACACACACACACACACACACACAGGGAGGGAAAAAAATGACACATTCGCAACGCCTCTCATACTGTAGTTATAGAGCTCTGCCCCTGACTGAGGGTGACTCACCTCACTGACATACACACACACACACACACACACACACGCACACACACACGCACACACACACGCACAGGGAGGAAAACAGCTCGCAAAGGATTGTGTGTCTCTGCGCTATCTATAAGCTATTATAAACTGAGTGGTTTGAACCCTGAATGCTGATTGGCTGACAGCCATGGTATATCAGACCGTATACCAAGGGTATGACAAAACATTTATTTTTACTGCTCTAGTTACGTTGGTAACCAGTTTATAATAGCAATAAGGCACCTCGGGGGGTTTGTGGTACATGGCCAATATACCACGGCTAAGGGCTGTTCTTTAGGCACGACGCATGACGGAGTGCCTGGACACCCCCTCGTGCCTTATTGCTTAATTATGACTGCAGAGATCATATGACATGACACACGTCAGATACAGCACTGCAGCTACACAGAATAACAGCAGTTCAAGTCGAGAGGGTGACTGTTGAAGAGTGTTAGCTACGTGCATCACCACTACTTGTTTAATAGCATTAGCACAGCTAGCAGTATTAACATTAACACAGCTACCAGTATTGTCATTAACACAGCTAGCAGTATTAACAAAGCTAGCAGTATTGTCATTAACACAGCTAGCAGTATTAACAAAGCTAGCAGTATTGACATTAACACAGCTAGCAGTATTAACACAGCTAGCAGTATTGTCATTGACACAGCTAGCAGTATTAACACAGCTAGCAGTATTGACACAGCTACCAGTATTGTCATTAACACAGCTAGCAGTATTAACAAAGCTAGCAGTATTGTCATTAACACAGCTAGCAGTATTAACAAAGCTAGCAGTATTGACAGTAACACAGCTAGTGTAACCGATGTGAAATGGCTAGTTAGTTAGCGGTGGTGTGCGCTAATAGCGTTTCAATCGGTGACGTCACTCGCTCTGAGACTTGAAGTAGGGTTTCCCCTTGCGTCGCAAGGGCCGCGGCTTTTGTGGCGCGATGGGTAACGATGCTTCGGTGGGTGTCAGTTGTTGATGTGTGCAAGGGTCCCTGGTTCGAGCCCGGGTTGGGGCGAAGAGAGGGACGGAACCTACACTGTTACACTAGCAGTATTGTCATTGACACAGCTAGCAGTATTGTCATTGACACAGCTAGCAGTATTGTCATTGAAACAGCTAGCAGTAAAAACACAGCTAGCAGTATTGTCATTGACACAGCTAGCAGTATTGCCATTGACCCAGCTAGCAGTATTGTCATTAACACAGCCAGCAGTATTAACACAGCTAGCAGTATTGCTATTGACACAGCTAGCAGTATTGCTATTGACACAGCTAGCAGTATTGTCATTGACACAGCTAGCAGTATTGTCATTGACACAGCTAGCAGTATTGTCATTGACACAGCTAGCAGTATTGCCATTGACACAGCTAGCAGTATTGCCATTGACACAGCTAGCAGTATTAACACAGCTAGCAGTATTGCTATTGACACAGCTAGCAGTATTGTCATTGACACAGCTAGCAGTATTGTAGTCCAATGCAAAGCATGCAGTTTGTGGATTACTGTAGATGTTTCCTTTTCAGATAACGATGTTCATGGGTATCGATACAGCCGCAGGCCTTCTTGCTCCTTAGGCTTTTTGTATTGTCAGCTTTTATACAGCAGGTCAAACTATTAAGCAGTTAAGCGATTGATTTTGAGGACTCATTTTGTACCTCCTGGACTATCAATATAATATCTCAAAGGGAATGATTAAGTCAAGAATTTTATTTGTAAAAAAAAAAAAACACAATTTCATTCTTATTACCAAGAAAAAGATGTTGTGTTCCTAACTGTGCGTGTGGTATTGTCTTACACCAGTGATAGCCAGGAATATGTTTGACCAGTTTGCTGTGTGTGTGTGTGTGTGTGTGTGTGTGTGTGTGTGTGTGTGTGTTTAATGTAGTTGACATGGACGTTGATCGGATCACTGCTATTGATTTTAAATAGCTACATATCTAAAATGAGAGATTCTTGTGTAGAGAGAGGCAGGATCAAGACACCTGCTGATGAGATCTGTGCTGACAGGCAGCACACTGGACACCATCAGGTAACGACATGACACAACCTCACCACCCTAAAGTGTGTGTGTGTGTGTGTGTGTGTGCACGTGAGACAACCGAGCCTGCAGACACAGTATTGCAGGCCACTCTCCCTCACAGTTTAATCCCCATTCCTTAAGAACATACTGTATAGGCTAGACTACGGTATGTTCTCCACAGCATAGTCAATGTATTTGTCTAAGAAACAATCGCCTAAGTGTGTTTACCCGTGGTGGAGCGACGGCACAAATGCTAGTAACGATAAACTATTCCTATCGGTTAATGCAGCTACCGGAGGCGTAGCTTGCCGTGTGACTATCGGTTAATGCAGCTACCGGAGGCGTAGCTTGCTGTGTGACTATCGGTTAATGCAGCTACCGGAGGCGTAGCTTGCTGTGTGACTATCGGTTAATGCAGCTACCGGAGGCGTAGCTTGCCGTGTGACTATCGGTTAATGCAGCTACCGGAGGCGTAGCCTGCCGTGTGACTATCGGTTAATGCAGCTACCGGAGGCGTAGCCTGCCGTGTGACTATCGGTTAATGCAGCTACCGGAGGCGTAGCTTGCCGTGTGACTATCGGTTAATGCAGCTACCGGAGGCGTAGCTTGCTGTGTGACTATCGGTTAATGCAGCTACCGGAGGCGTAGCTTGCCGTGTGACTATCGGTTAATGCAGCTACCGGCGACGTAGCTTGCTGTGTGACTCTTTGAGGGACTGAGAGTTAAAGCTGGCAGAATGATGTTTGGAACCCGAGCCAAGATCATGGATTAGAGAGGGAGCTACAGTTCTAACAAGGATGTATTCCCACTGGGGATGAAAGCTTTTAGACACAGATGGATTCTGATCAATGCAACTCTAATTTCACAGAGAGAACGAGACGAAGCGTCCCAAATTACACCCTATTCCCTAGCCTGGGTAGTCGATTGTGGCCCCATAGGGTCCTGGTCAAAAGTAGTACACTATAAAGGGGAAAGGGTGCTATTTGGATTGCAGAGACACAAACAGAGAGTTGCATCCCAACTGGCACCCTGTTCCTTACATAATGAACTTACAGTATTTTGACCAGAGCACTGTGGGCTATGTAGTGCACTACTTTTTATAAGGTTCTGGTCCAAAGTTGTGCACTATAAAGGGAATAGGGTGCCAGTTGGAATGGAGAGAGACTGTCAGCTGGGATGGAAGGGTGACGGAGGATTAATTAACCGTATTAATGAGCTCTACAGGCTCTGAAGTGTGTGTGTGTGTGTGTGTGTGTGTGTGTGTGTGTGTGTGTGTGTGTGTGTGTGTGTGTGTGGATTCACACTCTGGGGGTTCTGGTTGTAGAAGACCAGGGAACCGTTGCAGCCTCAACCCCACAGCGGTTAACAACGGTCACCGTGAGCATGAGAGCCAAGTCTCCACTGTGAAGTAGTAGTCTCACAGTTAGGCTCTTCACTGTGAAGTAGTAGTCTCACAGTTAGGCTCTTCATGTGAAGTAGTAGTCTCACAGTTAGGCTCTTCATGTGAAGTAGTAGTCTCACAGTTAGGCTCTCCATGTGAAGTAGTAGTCTCACAGTTAGGCTCTTCATGTGAAGTAGTAGTCTCACAGTTAGGCTCTTCATGTGAAGTAGTAGTCTCACAGTTAGGCTCTCCATGTGAAGTAGTAGTCTCACAGTTAGGCTCTTCATGTGAAGTAGTAGTCTCACAGTTAGGCTCTTCATGTGAAGTAGTAGTCTCACAGTTAGGCTCTTCATGTGAAGTAGTAGTCTCACAGTTAGGCTCTTCATGTGAAGTAGTAGTCTCACAGTTAGGCTCTTCATGTGAAGTAGTAGTCTCACAGTTAGGCTCTCCACTGTGAAGTAGTAGTCTCACAGGCTCTTCATGTGAAGTAGTAGTCTCACAGTTAGGCTCTTCATGTGAAGTAGTAGTCTCACAGTTAGGCTCTTCATTATTCAGAGCATTTAACTCTTATCCCTTTAACCCCCCCCCTCTTATTTACTCCATTATATCTCAGACTCTACCCTCTCCCATTATAGTCCAGGCAGGTGAATTTTAAGGCTGTTTAGATGGCAGGGGTATGTTCCTGGCTGGGGGGTTTGAGTCTCTATTGATGGGAGCTCTCAGAAATGAGGGGAGGAGGAGGAGGGGAGAGAAAGGAGAGGAGGAGGAGGAGGGGAGAGAAAGGAGAGGAGGAGGAGAGGGGAGAAAGGAGAGGAGGAGCTGGGAGAAAGGAGAGGAGGAGGAGAGGGGATAGAGGAGAAAGGAGAGGAGGAGAGGGGATAGAGGAGAAAGGAGAGGAGGAGAGGAGAGGGGAGAAAGGAGAGGAGGAGCTGGGAGAAAGGAGAGGAGGAGGAGAGGGGATAGAGGAGAAAAGAGAGGAGGAGAGGAGAGGGGAGAAAGGTGAGGAGGAGCTGGGAGAAAGGAGAGGAGGAGGAGAGGGGAGGGAGGAGAGGAGGAAAGGACCACCCCATTACTGACTCTAATCATAAGACCAATTAGGTTAGAAGGGCTGCTGGCGGTGAGAGGATCACGTGATCCCATTGAACCGTGGGGGTGAGACAGTGGGGGAGATGAGGAGGTGAATCAGCCAGGGGGTAATTTACTGCACTGTGCAAAAAGGGCCAAGACAATACTATAAATCTATCATCTCTTCTCCATTCTACTGGTTAATAAACTCTGTTGATACCTACTGGTTTTTGGTATCAAATGTTTCAAAGTTAAACTAGCTATCAACCACAACGATAATAATTAAACAGTAATGGTTGGTCCATTCAACATTCCTAAGAAAAGTACAATTTAGGAAGTGTGTTTGCGTAGGAGTGTAAAGCCTGTAGCATGATTCCCAGTCCGAAACAGTTTGTGCATATATTAAGAGTGACCTTTTGTGATGTTTTTGGTATTTGGCAGGGTTTCTTTCACACACCATTTTTGGTAGCCGAAGTCTACGCCCCTTTGTCGGTGATTGGTCAACAGTACTACTCCTAGTAGGAGTGGGAACTAGGGACCGGATTATTCAATGAAGTTTTGACTAGTTTATATGCAAAAAACAAATTCACTTGAGAAATACTGCACCAAACATCTTTAGTTAGTTGTAAAATTGTGCAACTAAAATCTCCTCTGCAAAAAGTTAAATGTAATACAGATTTCTTGGATTAATTCTGACTATTTTGAAGAAGTGGATACTGGCTATGTTGTTGCTACGGCATCTCAAGAGGGACAAAGAGTAATATTGGCTGTTTTTTTTTTTTGTTTGTTTTTTTTCTCGTTTTTCGAGGGAAGGTCTTTCGGGAGTATTCAAGCACAGACGTTCTCTTCACTTAGCCTAGTGGTTCCCAACCAGAGGTACTAGTCCCCCTGGAGGTATCTGAACTATCCACAAGGGGTACTTGAGAAGGCCTACTGGTAAAATGCACATGAGGGGGTACTTCAGGGGTACTCTGGGCAGAGCAAAATTCAGTTGGTGGTACAGTAACCAAAAAAGGTTGGAAACCACTACCCTAGCCGAGTTCTGCTAGGAGAAA
This sequence comes from Salmo trutta, assembly GCF_901001165.1. Taxonomy (NCBI): domain Eukaryota; kingdom Metazoa; phylum Chordata; class Actinopteri; order Salmoniformes; family Salmonidae; genus Salmo; species Salmo trutta. Next base: position 65,190,193 of record NC_042960.1, read on the forward strand.
ACCGAGCCTATTTATGCTGGCACCTTTTTAAAAACGTTTTTTTTTTGTCATTTAGCAGATGCCAATCTTATCCAGAGCCACCTACAGTAGTGACTGCATACATTTTCATACTTGTTTTCGTACTGGTTCCCCTGTGGGAACCGAACCCACAACTACCAATTGAGCTACACAGGACCTAGACAGTGAGTGAGTGAGTGAGTGAGTGAGTGAGTGAGTGAGTGAGTGAGTGAGTGAGTGAGTGAAGGCGGAGCACAGGATTGGCTGGTTGATTAACCATTCAGGTAGATAGAAAGAACTTGACAGGCAAATTAGGTTTCCTCTCCTTTTTTCTCTGCCCCCCCCTTGTGGCAAGAACAGCACTATCTTTATGGCACCCTATTGCCTATATTTTGCACTACTTTTGACCAGAGCCCTTCACACTGGGCACAGACGTAAATTCAACATCTATTCCACGTTGGTTCAACTTCAATTTCATTGAAATGACATGGATACAAACGTTGATTCAACCAGTTTGTGCACAGTGGGATATGCCTTTTTATGCTCTTCCTTTCAGTAGAGAGATTATTCTGGACGTACAACCATATTGAAGATATTCTTGCCTTACATAACACCAGTAAAAGTGTATGGAAACTGCAGCGCAGGCCTTCTGTTTCCTCTTGCATCAAATGTGCAGGCATGGATAATCATTTCCTGGTTTGCTGATATGTGTGTTTAAGTAGTAAAACTCTGCCCTCTGCAGGATGTTTGAGGACATTATATTCTCCATACTGACCCTGATGGTCTTCTGCTGCCACTACACACACACACACACACACACACACACACACACACACACACACACACACAGTATTGTACAACTAACCTTGTGGGAACACACAATTCAGTCCCATTGAAAATCATATTTACCCTAACCTGTACCCTAACCCGTACCCTAAACCTTAAACCTAACACTAGCTCCTAACCCGTACCCCAACCCGTACCCTAAACCTTAAACCTAACACTAGCTCCTAACCCGTACCCTAACCCGTACCCTAAACCTAACCCGTAACCTAACCCGTACCTTAAACCTAACACTAGCTCCTAACCCGTACCCTAACCCGTACCCTAAACCTTAAACCTAACACTAGCTCCTAACCCGTAACCTAACCCGTACCCTAAATCTTAAACCTAACACTAGCTCCTAACCCGTACCCTAAACCGTACCCTAAACCTTAAACCTAACACTAGCTCCTAACCCTAAAACAAATTCTAACACTAATCCTAACCTTAACACTAAACCACCTAGAAACAGCATCTGTCCTTGTGGGGACCAACAAAATGTCCCCAGTTGGTCAAATGTTTGTTCTTTTACTATTCTTAGTTTAAGTATAGTGAAACACGTCCACACACACACACACACACACACACACACACACACACCCTTATGTAGACTATCACACACAATTATGTACACAAACACACAAAGACATTCATTAACACAGTTATCTACACCAACACGGACATATAAATATCCTCTTAAAGGAGAATTCTGTTACAATGAAGCCAGTACTGCTAGTCTATTGGCACTTCTGTACATCTGATCAACATTTCTGTTTCATTGCATTTTGTCAGTCGCATGGCACGATTCCTCCTTCCTTAGTGACTACAGCGTATTCTATCATGCATTCTATATTCTACAGCGTATTGGTTCTCATTCTATCATGCATTCTATATTCTACAGCGTATTGGTTCTCGTTCCATCATGCATTCTATATTCTACAGCGTATTGGTTCTCGTTCTATCATGCATTCTATATTCTACAGCGTATTGGTTCTCGTTCTATCATGCATTCTATATTCTACAGCGTATTGGTTCTCATTCTATATTCTACAGCGTATTGGTTCTCATTCTATATTCTACAGCGTATTGGTTCTCGTTCTATCATGCATTCTATATTCTACAGCGTATTGGTTCTCATTCCATCATGCATTCTATATTCTACAGCGTATTGGTTCTCGTTCTATCATGCATTCTATATTCTACAGCGTATTGGTTCTCATTCTATATTCTACAGCGTATTGGTTCTCATTCCATCATGCATTCTATATTCTACAGCAGATCATCTAAAAACATAACATTATGATAAATGAGGAAACAGCTCAATGTGTTTTTGTTTCTATTTCATGTAATCATTACTCATTTAGAGGACTTTAATTGATTTAATTAAGCAATGATAAATGTTTCAATGATAAATCTCCAGCTAAGGGTGACAAATGAAACCAATAGAAGACGAGGAGGAACACATGTAATATACCAGATATTATTCCCTTCTGTTACAAATGGATAGACTTAATGAAGAATTCAAGTTAAATTAAGTCATTACATAATGTAACGGTAATTCTTAGACTAAGATAATGTATAATAGAATACAACATTATTGTCCATCGAAATGGAAACTCAATCTTTTTACTGTCCCCCCCCCTGAAATGTAATTTGAATTTAATTGAATCACTGTGTGATTCTCCCCATTGTTATGGCCTTCAGCAGATTCTGGCTGCTGCTAGAGCTGCTAGTCTTCCTCCATGTATCCAGGAGAGCCCAATCCAAACCCCTTAGTGGGCTTACACTGTCCAAGCCTAATGAGATGTGTCCCAAATGGCACCTTATTCTCTGTATAGTGCACTACTTGACCAGGGGCCGTATGGCAGTGCATTATGGGAATAGGATACAATTTGGAATACAGCCATGGTGGATGATGTATTGCAGCCAGTTCCAATGCACTCCCCAGTCCTTCCCCCTTGGCCATATCTGTCCTTCTGTGTTTGCAGAATAGGTATAAGCAGTGTAGCTTCCCACATATGTTCAACACCTAACAGATCTGCGAAAAATATCAAAGGGGTATGACCACAGGGAAGTGCAAGGAAGTGGGTCAAGGGACTTGAGACTGCTACTTCTTCTCCCCCCCCCTCCAAAAAAAACATTCAGCGTCTGACTGAAACTCACCGTCACTCCTCAGTCATATTCTGTGAGGCGTTGAATTGTCTGGCTCTCCTTACAACCAAGAAAAGACCGAGCTGACTTGTCGGCCCATAGGGTAGTGCACTATATAGGGAATAAGGTTGAATTTGGCACAGAGGCTTGGCCTTCATCACGTCTCCTTCTACAGCCACCATCTTTGTTACCATTCTTAGGCTCCTGGTATGAAGCACCACCAGGGTTGAAGCCATCGTCCTTCACCGGGCCCCAACTCAACCATCACAAACAACAATAACCCAGTACATTGAACATATCATCCTCTCTTATAAAACACAGCATCGTTCAAAGTCAAACTCTAACTGAAATGTATACTCTAATTGTGAAAATACTATTAGATTGGTCCGGTATCTAAACATTCCTTTATTGCAATCAACCTTCACAAACAACAACAGAGTCGTACGAATATCGTTAGGGACAGTATGTTATTTATAATGAGGGATACCTGGAGAAAATCAGACCTCTCTGCAATGAAAATGGATGGCCCTCCCTTAAGTTAAACACTTATATATAACAAGTGACCCTCCCCTATACCCAGAATAATAATTAAAACATAAAGTGAATAGCAGAGACCATGTGTAACAGCTTTGCTTCTGTCCCTCTCCTCGCCCCCCTACCTGGCCTCGAACCAGGGACCCTCTGCACACATTGACAACAGCCACCCTCGAAGCACCGTTACCCATCGCTCCACAAAAGCCGCGGCCCTTGCAGAGCAAGGGAAACAACTACTTCAAGGTCTCAGAGCGAGTGACGTCACCGATTGAAACGCTATTAGCGCGCACCCCGCTAACTAGCTAGCCATTTCACATCGGTTACATATGCCTACCGTTTACCCTTACTCTTACTACAGTAGAACAGACCAGTGCCTTTAGATATGCAGTTTTAGAAACTGTACTTCGTTTTGTTAACCTTCTGACTACTTTGTCATGTAATGCTTTGGATTCGCAGACCGCTGTGGACAATGGTAGAGGTGAAAAGATATTCATTATAATAAAAGCACTGTATGTGAATCTATCATCTTCTTTGCGGTTTGAGACAAAATAGCCTTTTTATAAACACATTTCATGCAATTCTACATTATTTTAACATAACTGGAGACAAGTAGAATCTTTTAAATACCACAACAGACAACGAATGAGTGCACGCTGCAACACCAGAGAGGGTTTGATTTCTATACAGGCCATTATTTAAAAGAGGATAGTCTTTAAGTTTAGAACAGTGTTAAAGTTGTCCATCAACTGTAAAAATGTAGCGCAACAGAACCAGCTACAACTGAAGTATCTGATCATCAATGAATTAGAGAAGAAAAAAACGTTGTTGTTTAACACAGCAGCTGCATATCATCAGGTAGGCCTGTATGTGTCACGTCCTGACCAGTAAAGGGGTTATTTGTTATTATAGTTTGGTCAGGACGTGGCAGAGGGGTGTTTGTTTTATGTGGTTCGGGGTTTGTTGGTATATGTGTTTTGTAGAGGGGTGTTTGATTAGATTAGTCCGGGGTTTTTGGTTAGGTTCTATGTTGTGTATTTCTATGTTAGATCTAGGGTGTTTAGTTCTATGTTTAGTTAATTGAGATTGGGCCTTCAATTGGAGTCAGCTGTTCCTTGTTGCCTCTGATTGAAGGTCCTATGTATAGGGGTGTGTTTGTTGTGGGAGGTTGTTTTTGCATAGCTGTGTGTTGCCTGCAAGACTGTTTGTCGTCCGTTCTTGTTTTGTTTGTCAGTGTTCTAATAAAGTTAAAATGAGCACTCAACCCGCTGCGCCTTGGTCCACTTCCTACGACGACCGTTACAGTATGCACTGGTAACTTTTTTTTGTTCATTCGGGGAAACTATCATTTTCTAATTTATTCAATTTTATTACATGATATTGTTGTTACAAAATAGATTTGTGTTGACTAGGCTAAATTAACAAACCTAGGCATGCATATCTCGCATGATCCTCAAACCAAAGACTGGCCAAACTAGTGTTTCTAAAAGTGAATTCAAAAAGCACCGTAGAATGACTGTATAGCCTAATAAGGCCTTTTAACTTAACACACCAAGCCCTTCACTCACTGACACAGATATTTAAGGAGTACATGGTGACTGAAGGAATTGGCTGAAAAATCTATGGATAGAGACTATAATTTTGTCTGTCAAACAGTTAGGCCTAAATCTTATTGCTTGAATAGGAAGAAATAGACTCCCAACACAAAACCCTCTTGTTGTTAGTAGCCTAAAGTCAAATTAAAATGAAGACTGTTTAAATGAATTAGCCTACTTTCAGCACCAATGCGCTGTCCATCTCCGCGGCTGCCGCTTCATATCAAATCAAACTTTATTAGTCACATGCGCCGAATACAACAAGAGTAGACTTTACCGTGAAATGCTTACTTACAAGCCCTTAACCAACAATGCAGTTCAAGAAGAAAATATTTACCAAGTAGGCTAAAATAAAAACTAATACAATAACAATAAGGAGGCTATATATAGGGGGCACCGGTACAGAGTCAGTGTGCGGGGGTACAGGCTAGTTGAGGTAATCTGTACATGTAGGTGGGGGCCAAGTGACTATGCATAGGTAACAAACAAACAACGAGTAGCAACAGTGTTCAGGGTGGGGGGGGCGATTTGTATAAATTGTTCAGCAGTCTAATGGCTTGGGGAGAAAACGGTAGCAGAGAAAACAGTCTATACCTTGGAGGACTGGAGTCTCTGACAAGTAATGTAAGCTATGTAAATTACTCAAATATGGCTTATTGTGATTTCAATAACTCTGACAAATCGCTTCATTATGGGCAACGAAAAATATTGTTCTTATTAAAATTAATTATAGCAGTAGCAAGCTTACCTCCGTCCACTTTCTCATCTTCGCTCTCTCCCTCAAACTGAACAGGACATCAGTAGGCATAGTATGGTGCACAGATGGGACAAATAAAAAATCTTCCCCTGGAAGAAGCCTTTGACTAGCCTCCTGAAGTGCCACCATACACAACACAGCCAATGGTTTCTCAGCACAGCCAATGGTTTCTCAGCACAGCCAATGGTTTCTCAGCACAGCCAATGGTTTCTCAGCACAGCCAATGGTTTCTCAGCACATCCATTGGTTTCGCAACACAGCCATTGGTTTCGCAACACAGCCATTGGTTTCGCAGCACAGCCAATGGTTTCGCAGCACAGCCAATGGTTTCGCAGCACAGCCAATGGTTTCGCAGCACAGCCATTGGTTAGGCAGTACAGAAGGGTTTTCATCAGCGAGAGCAGGGCAGGGCTCATGATTTGGGATGTTTAAGTGTGTAATGCAGTGTAGCCTAGTTTTATATACACCAATCCCATGTGCTTCTCCAAGCATGCTCTTGGTATAGCCGATCATTGAGACCACACTAGGACCACTTGATCTATCCCGCCCAGCAGGGATGAGGGGCATCATGAGGTACACATACTATAACAAGCAACTCATTCTCAAACTCTGAGCAATATGACATTTAATCGATTACAAATTACATAACCCTCCCCTGGACAAAAAATAAATAAAATACTAAATACTATACCCTCTCCCTGACTGAAATTGAAAAAGTAACTATCTCCCGTTTTCCTCCTGGGTAACAATTGTGTAAATTTCAATCGTTCCCTTTATCAACCACAAACAAACACAGCATCATTCAAACTCTAACTGAAACGAATACTTGTTGTATTCGGCGCATGTGACAAAATAAAGTTTGAACTGAAATGTACTCCAATTATAAAAACATGGTATTTGATTGATAGAGAATGAAAACAATCCTTGCTTTATTAGTTTAGTGGTTAATTGTAATGACTAATCCTATGTTTACTGATTGTGCTTAATGTCCACGATCTCTCCCTCTTGTCATAAATAATGAAGGAAAAGTCAATAGGAGTCATTCGGATTTATAGTGGAGAGAGCAAAGTAAAGTATATTCAATTCAATGCATAACGTTATTAATTATGAGTGAACAGTAAGATCATCAATATTCAATTCAATGCATCATCCAGGCCCCCCTATATGTTTCTTTGTTATGATATTAATTAGGCAATTCAAAGTGAATACCTATGGTACATAACACATACCAACCATAAATGTTTTAAATACGAGAGGCATAGAAAATATGAATTATATTTATTTCATCGTAGTCAAAGTGATGTGATGTGCCATGGGTCTCATCTGTATGGATGTTCATACACACACACACACACACACACACACACACACCCTTCTCCAAAGACCCTGCTCCTGAGTCACTGCTCCTAACATCTGCTGTTTTCCACAGAGGCAGTGGGGTCTCGCAGGCATGCCTTTCATGCCTTCCACACACGTGACACACACACACACACACACACACACACACACACACACACACACACACACAGGCAAACTAAACGCCATGCAAGCTCTACTCCATCCCAGTGTCATATAAGACAGAGCTTCTCCTTACCTCCCTATCACCCTCCTGTCCTCCCTATACACCCTCCTGTCCTCCCTATACACCCTCCTGTACTGTCCTCCTCCCTATACACCCTCCTGTACTGTCCTCCTCCCTATACACCCTCCTGTACTGTCCTCCTCCCTATCACCCCTTCCTGTACTGTCCTCCTCTCTGTATATCCCCTCCTGTCCTCTTCCCTCTCACACCCTCCTGTCCTCCCTTCACTTCACACAAAACCTCCCACTCTACTGTAATCACACAGCACAAGACCCCTCCCACACTCTCCTTCTCCATGCCTCCTCCTTCTCTTTCTCCTCCTCCTTCTCCACGCCTCCACCTCCTCCTTCACATAGGAACCATCTCCTTACAACAAACCCTGAATATGCAGATTGGCTCATTCGGCTGCAGTTGCTGCTCCTCTTTCCCCCATAAATGCAGCTGCAGCACATTCAGAGGACTGAGCAGAGGACTGAGCAGAGGAAAAATGCTTACGCAATTTTCTTTTTAGGTACGGGGTGCTTTGGGAACCTCTGTTCACAGTAGGCTTTACTGCAGCCAGAAAGGGGATTTTAGGTGTGTGTGTGCATATAGGCACAAGGAGAGGGGGGAAAGCAGATTTTTTTAAATATATATATATATATTAGGCTGAGTGATCATGCACCTTTAAAGAGTGATTATTTTGATTAGTGCTTTTATCTGGTTTTAATTAGTGCATCCTGTACATCAAATAATCTGAGATTAAAACTGCCTCTGGTACCTCAGATAATCTGGTTTTAAAGATACATCTAGTACATCAGATGAACTGAGATTTAAAACTGCATCCGGTACATCAAATAATCTGGTTTTAAAACTGCCTCTGGTACATCAGATAATCTGGTTTTTAAACGGCCTCTGGTACATCAGATAATCTTGTTATAAAGATGCATCTGGTACATCAGATAATCTGGGATTAAAGATGGTATATCAAATACCAGTAGGGCCCTCTTAGTTTGTCTGTGTCTGCAATGGCAGTTCTGGTCTAAAGAAGTGCATTATATTCATAGCCACGGAAAGTAGGGTTGTTGACGGTGATGCAGCGCCCCCTGAAAAATCTGAATGAAAAAAAATATGTTAATAAAAATACATGTTATTTTTTGCTATAAATATTTGTTCACCAAAGTAGTGCACTGGGCTTTTACTAGTATTAGCATACCGATATAGACGTCTGTAGCATCTCTGCTTTGGCAAAAAGGGTAGTTGTATAATTGAGAACAGAATTTAGCAGGATTCAATAGTTGGAATTGTGAGAGTTGTTGCCCTGTTCCTTTCTCTGTGATGTCATTCTAATGGAATCTAGAAATAACAAAACTCTGTCATCAAACATCCACATCAAATTAAATATTTTTCTTGATCAAATAACATGGGAAAACAACTTTTTTTGCGCAGTATTAATTTACTATCCTTTCAAACCACTTAATTTACATGTACATTAGTGTATTGTACATAGGCTGGTCATCTAGGTTAGTACCTGTAGACTTTTCATCACCATGACGAGAAAACAATGTACAACACAGTAATTGAGTACATGGAGACATCAAGTGGTTTGTGATGATGTGGCTCAGTTGTGTAGAGAATGACGTGTGCAACACCAGGGTTGTGGGTTCGATTTCCACGGGGGGACCAGTATGAAAATGTACACACTCACTACTGCTCTGGTTAAGAGTGTCTACTAAAATGGAAAAGGAATGAACAGACCATTTCAGTTTTCACATAGAATTAAGTTGCATCTGCAAAAGTATTGTCTTGAAACTTGTAAACATATATCAAGCAAGTTACAAATGCTGGTAAACACTCTTAATACATTTAGTTACAAAAATGTGATGAAAGTAGAGTGCATTGGTCCTTTACTAGTCCTGTATTACTGGACCAATATAGACAACACTACTTCCCTGTGATTAGCTATAGAGAAATGGGGGTTCCCTGCTGGTCAAAAGTAGTGCACTAGGGAATAGGGTGCCATTTATCTGGTCAAAAGTAGTGCACTAGGGAATAGGGTGCAATTTTTCTGGTCAAAAGTAGTGCACTAGGGAATAGGGTGCCATTTTTCTGGTCAAAAGTAGTGCACTAGGGAATAGGGTGCCATTTATCTGGTCAAAAGTAGTGCACTAGGGAATAGGGTGCCATTTATCTGGTCAAAAGTAGTGCACTAGGGAATAGGGTGCCATTTTTCTGGTCAAAAGTAGTGCACTAGGGAATAGGGTGCCATTTATCTGGTCAAAAGTAGTGCACTAGGGAATAGGGTGCTATGCATCTGGTCAAAAGTAGTGCACTAGGGAATAGGGTGCTATGCATCTGGTCAAAAGTAGTGCACTATATAGGGCCTGGGATATACTCTAACCTCTCTGCAGAAAACATTCCTTCCTTAAAATATTCTCTGAACTAGCTGATGGGGGCAAGAAAAATACTGCATAAAAAAACCCCACATCTTCTTACTTCTCACATATATAACCAAGGTCCTTAGATGGAAATTATCATTATTGTAGAACTCCTCCAGGATATTACTGCAAGAAATTAACGATGCGTCCCAAATGGAACCCTGTTCCCTACCTATACAGTACGCTATTTTAGACCAGGGCCCATAGGAAATAGGGGGGGAGGGGGCATTGTGGACACATCGTATGTTCTGTGGGGGTTTAAAACTCCTCTGAACAGCAGGAAAGATGACTCATGTCTCTATTGTCTCGGTGAAGAAGTCTAATGTACACAAAGAAAGCCTACGGGGGTGGGTGTGTGCGAGCGCAAGCAGTACATTTATTCATTAAAAGGAAGCTCAGTTCTTATCCCAACTAAATTAATTCATTATACTGTACATTCACTGCTGCATAATACTGTAAGATAGAAAGATAGATATGAGATGGGTGAGTCCGTCACTGGCTAGTTATGTCAACTTACAATGACATTGTCTGCAGTCTGAAATTTGTACCCTATTCCCTACATAGTGCCTTATTCTGGTCAAAAGTAGTGCACTATATAGGGAATAGGGTCCCATTTTGGGACGCACACATTCTGTCCCTGACATTGTGGTTGTCCTTAGTACAGCAGGGAGGGAGGGAAGGAGGTTAGGAAAAGAGGCAGAATGATAGAATACTAGAAAGAGGTATTGCTCTAGATGTAAAGACATATGAATGAAAGAATGGATCAGAAAATATAAATAAACAAATAAATAAATAAATAAATAAATGTAACCTTTATTTAAACTAGGCAAGTCCGTTAAGAACAAATTCTTATTTACAATGACGGCCTACAAAGAGGCTAAGCAGCCTCTCCTCTCTTCTTCCCCAGTGTCTGTTCTTCCAGGAATGGTTCATAGTCCTTCTCTCTCTATCTCTGTTGTGCTTTCTGCAGCCTTAGCACAAACATCTGATTCAAGCTTTCTGTGAACAAGTGGTCATCTTGCCAACACAATGACAGTGAGAGTGGGCCCACAGCCACGGCACCACCCCCTGGCCATGAAGTCAAAGGGATGGGCCATCAAACATGAAAACAGAAACAGACAGCCCCCCTATTATGGAGTAATAACTACAATATCCAGCAAGGAGCATTATAATTGTATTAATGGTCCTGAATTATATACATATTTACACCCCGACAAATCATATATTCACTTCCAAACATAACTGAAAGAGTCAAATTGATACTGCAAGGGACAGGTGTTGAAAATCTGAATATATATATATATATATATATATATATATATATAAACACTGTGGTGCAAGGAGACAGATTCCTGTTTGTTTATTCAATGCATCTATCTGTCCCTATCCAAATAATCCAGAAATGAACCAAATGCTATGAAGCATGGATGTTGTTTATGAGTATAAACAACACTATGAAACCAAGAGACCCCAGTACAGCAGTAACAGGCCTGAGGGGTACACCTCATACCAGTCCGCGGAGCTGAAAGACGGTGACGGTAAAAGCAAGCCAACACCACTGTATGCGTTGCTATGGTGATTCCAGTAAACAAACAGTGCATATCAACATCCGGAAGAAAACAACGCCACGGCTGACTGCAAAAGTTGAACTATTTTAAAGCTGGTCGGAAAGCGCCGTTAACGGTGGCGGTTGACGGTATTCGCAGCCAGACTCAACGGCATTTACCGTTGTGCTCCCGTTGAAAACAATGACATCCGGTTTGCCGTCTACCTTCTACTTCGTACCATCTAAACGCAGCATAAGAAAGTTAAACTTAGATAATGTATTTTTGTGTTGTTGAGTCAGTTAGACCGTGCCTATTTAAAGGCAAGTTATCTGGCTAAGTCATTGATCTTACTTGGCTGCATACCCCTCTGACTGAGGTTTTAGTGCTATAAAAACTAATGGTTAGACATGCCACAATGTATTTTTATTTTATTTAACTAGGCAAGTCAATAAAGAACAAATTCTTATTTACAATGACAGCCTAGGAACAGTGGGTTAACTATCTTTTTCAGGGGCAGAATGACAGATTTTTACCTTGTCAGCTCGGGGGTTTTCAATCTAGCAACTTTTAGGTTACCCACTAGGCTACCCTGCCGCCCCAATTATAGTGATTGTTCTTCATTCAAAACCTAATGCAAGGTCACATTAGTTTTTGCTTTAGTATAAAACACGCTATGAATCCGTCCCAGATCTCCGCATCAGCAGTTTGGTTCTCCAGCCCTGTGTGAAGGAGCTTTTAGTAGATGTCATTAAACTAATGGTGATAACGTTACATGTCACAACCAATCAAATAGTAGCAGAGGCCATATGTGAGGTTGTAGTGTGATGCTGTAGTACAAGGCATCAGATGATTTTTTTTACTCAGTGTTTTGATCTGTTCCTATCCAAATAAACCAGAAATGAATAAAACATTTATGGAGCAGTGGACTTGTTTTCCCACACTATGTGAGTGAGGTTGTAGTGGGATGCTGCTGGAAAGAGATCCGCTCCTCTCTCCTCTCCCCAGGTCCTCTCCTCTCCCTGGGTCCTCTCCTCTCCCCGGGTCCTCTCCCTGGGTCCTCTCCTCTCCCCAGGTCTTCTCCTCTCTCCGGGTCCTCTCCTCTCCCCAGGTCCTCTCCTCTCCACAGCTGTAGCCCCTCATCACTCACTGATAGGTAGATCTTTCCTCCCATCTCCTCTCCCCAGGTCCTCTCCTCTCTCCGGGTCCTCTCCTCTCTCCGGGTCCTCTCCTCTCTCCGGGTCCTCTCCTCTCTCCGGGTCCTCTCCTATCCCCGGGTCCTCTCCTATCCCCGGGTCCTCTCCTATCCCCGGGTCCTCTCCTATCCCCGGGTCCTCTCCTATCCCCGGGTCCTCTCCTCTCCCCGGGTCCTCTCCTATCCCCGGGTCCTCTCCTCTCTCCGGGTCCTCTCCTCTCTCCGGGTCCTCTCCTATCCCCGGGTCCTCTCCTCTCTCCGGGTCCTCTCCTCTCTCCGGGTCCTCTCCTCTCTCCGGGTCCTCTCCTATCCCCGGGTCCTCTCCTCTCTCCGGGTCCTCTCCTCTCCCCGGGTCCTCTCTCCGGGTCCTCTCCTCTCTCCGGGTCCTCTCCTCTCTCCGGGTCCTCTCCTCTCTCCGGGCCCTCTCCTCTCTCCGGGTCCTCTCCTCTCTCCGGGTCCTCTCCTCTCTCCGGGCCCTCTCCTCTCCCCGGTCCTCTCCTCTCCCCGGGTCCTCTCCTCTCCCCGGGTCCTCTCCTCTCCCCGGGTCCTCTCCTCTCCCCGGGTCCTCTCCTCTCCCTGGGTCCTCTCCTCTCTCCGGGTCCTCTCTCCGGGTCCTCTCTCCGGGTCCTCTCCTCTCCCCGGGTCCTCTCCTCTCCCCGGGTCCTCTCCTCTCCCCGGGTCCTCTCCTCTCCCCGGGTCCTCTCCTCTCCCCGGGTCCTCTCCTCTCCCCGGGTCCTCTCCTCTCTCTGGGTCCTCTCCTCTCTCTGGGTCCTCTCCTCTCTCTGGGTCCTCTCCTCTCTCTGGGTCCTCTCCTCTCTCTGGGTCCTCTCCTCTCTCTGGGTCCTCTCCTCTCTCTGGGTCCTCTCCTCTCTCTGGGTCCTCTCCTCTCTCCGGGTCCTCTCCTCTCCCCGGGTCCTCTCTCCAGGTCCGGTCCTCTCTCCAGGTCCTCTCCTCTCTCCGGGTCCTCTCCTCTCCCCGGGACCTCTCCTCTCCCCGGGTCCTCTCCTCTCCACAGCTGCAGCCCCTCATCACTGTAATGCGGACCGTTACTTCCATCAGCTGCGTTTGGGTTGGAGCTAGTCAGCAAGTTTCCCTTTCCCTCTCTCTTGTGCAATGTACACACGCACACACACACACACAGTGTGCTAAAGTCATATACAGTGTGAGAGGCCAGAGGCCATCAGCTGTGTTCTTAGTCTCTAGAGAGAGAGAGAGACACAATGACATGACAGTGGCCTCTCTGGCTCTTTGAACCTGAAACTGAGGTGTGTGCGTTTGTGCGAGCATGCATATATCCTGTGTGCGTGAGAGATTGACAGCTCATGAAGACATAACGAGTTTGCAGTAAGTCACTCTGAGTCACTCCTCTCCGTGAGGACAGACATGCGGACGGACAGCAGCAGGACCATAATGGAAATAAGCCTTTAGAGTTTCATTGTGTATTATAAACTGGGTGGTTTGAGACCTGAATGCTGATTGGCTGACAGCCATGGTATATCAGACCGTATACCACGGGTACGACAAAACATTTATTTTTAATGCTTTAATTACGTTGGTAACCAGTTTTATAATAGCAATAAGGCACCTTGGCTGTAAAAACAGCCGTTAGCCGTGGTATATTGGCCATATACCACACCCCCTCGGGCCTTACTGTTTAATTATCCTTCATAGTTGTTATGTCACCACTGTCTCCTGCCAGAGCACACTTCCATGTACTTTTAATGATCAAATAAATCAAACCAAATTCAGAGATGGATACTACAACTGAGCACTAGCTGGCTACTCGGACCAACCAGCCTTCGTCCTCTCAGCCTGCCTCTGAACCAAGTACAGCCATGAACCTGAATCTGGCTGAGGTTCTAATGTCTCAGTGAGGCAGAGTGACTGTGGTTCTAATGTCTCAGAGAGGCAGAGTGACTGTGAGTTCCAATGTCTCAGTGAGGCAGAGTGACTGTGTGGTTCCAATGTCTCAGTGAGGCAGAGTGACTGTGAGTTCCAATGTCTCAGTGAGGCAGAGTGACTGTGGTTCCAATGTCTCAGTGAGGCAGAGTGCCTGTGAGTTCCAATGTCTCAGTGAGGCAGAGTGACTGTGAGCTCCAATGTCTCAGTGAGGCAGAGTGACTGTGAGTTCCAATGTCTCAGTGAGGCAGAGTGACTGTGAGTTCCAATGTCTCAGTGAGGCAGAGTGACTGTGGTTCCAATGTCTCAGTGAGGCAGAGTGCCTGTGAGCTCCAATGTCTCAGTGAGGCAGAGTGACTGTGAGTTCCAATGTCTCAGTGAGGCAGAGTGACTGTGAGTTCCAATGTCTCAGTGAGGCAGGGTGACTGTGAGTTCAATACCATTGTAACAGTTTTTCTTCCGTCCCTCTCCTCGCCCCTACCTGGGCTCGAACCAGGGACCCTCTGCACACATCAACAACTGCCTCACACGAAGCATCATTACCTATCGTTCCACAAAAGCCGCGGCCCTTGCAGAGCAAGGGGAACAACTACTTCAAGGTCTCAGAGCGATTGACACCACCGATTGAAACGCTATTAGCGCGCACCCCGCTAACTAGCTAGCCATTTCACACAGGTTACACTAGCATGGGCCACATGCACTGAATGTGTCACTACCAATGCTGACAGTTCAGTAAATCACTCTGGAAATGATCTTATCATTACTTAGGTGCAACATGGAGCTAGCTCATATAAACATGTACATAGGTCCATATACAAAACATATATGCACTGACTCACTGTACTGTAAGTCACTTTGGATAGGAGCGTCTGCTAAATGACCATATTACTAGCTAGGGCTATGTAGCTAGCTCACATAAACATGTACATGGCATGTGGTGCAAAGGAGGTTGGTGGCACCCTAATTAGGGAGGACGGGCTTGTGGTAACGGCTGGAGCGGAACAAGTGGAATGGTATCAAATACATCAAATACATGGTTTCCAGGTGTTTGATGCCGTTCCATTTGTTCCGTTCCAGACATTATTATGAGCCGTCCTCACCTCAGCACCTCCACTGGTTTGGGGTCATATTGAATCTGTAAATGTTACCAGTTCTGTCTGTTTGAATAAAATAATCTGCTAAATTACCATATTATTACTTAGGGGCTTGAAGTAATAGGAAAAAGTCTTGTCATATAGTGTCTTCACTTACGTTGGAGTCCAGCAGGTCGATGCTGTCCAGGCTCTTGCTCCTGTGGATGCGTCCTTTGATCCTGCGTAGCGAAGGCTTGGCCTGATGTATGCTGCTCACAGACGATGATGCAGAGATCGAGCCGCTCCCGTGTCCTAGCCCGTGTCCGTGTCCCTGACCTAGGCCTTGACCCCGGCTGGCTCTGCCGTGTGGGAGATTGCCGGGGTGGAGGAGGCTGGGGTGAATCCTGAGGGTCAGACAAAAACATCCCATCAGGATCATCATACTGAACACACTCTGAGAATAGAAGAGACGAGAATATAAATTGTCACTGAAGGTCAAATCGGTTGCAGCAAAACTACAAGCAATTATCAGTGGACAAGTGCCTGGCCTCTAGTGTTAGCAGGACTGTGTCTTAGTGAATCAACCATAGTGTTAGCAGGACTGGACTGTGTCTTAGTGAATGAACCATAGTGTTAGCAGTACAGGACTGTGTCTTAGTGAATGAACCATAGTGTTAGCAGTACAGGACTGTGTCTTAGTGAATGAACCATAGCGTTAGCAGGACTGTGTCTTAGTGAATGATCCATAGCGTTAGCAGGACTGTGTCTTAGTGAATGAACCATAGTGTTAGCAGGACTGTGTCTTAGTGAATGAACCATAGTGTTAGCAGGACTGTGTCTTAGTGAATGAACCATAGCGTTAGCAGTACAGGACTGTATCTTAGTGAATGAACCATAGCGTTAGCAGTACAGGACTGTGTCTTAGTGAATGAACCATAGCGTTAGCAGGACTGTGTCTTAGTGAATGATCCATAGCGTTAGCAGTACAGGACTGTGTCTTAGTGAATGAACCATAGTGTTAGCAGGACTGTGTCTTAGTGAATGAACCATAGCGTTAGCAGGACTGTGTCTTAGCGAATGAACCATAGTGTTAGCAGGACTGTGTCTTAGTGAATGAACCATAGCGTTAGCAGGACTGGACTGTGTCTTAGTGAATGAACCATAGTGTTAGCAGGACTGTGTCTTAGTGAATAAACCATAGCGTTAGCAGTACAGGACTGTGTCTTAGTGAATGAACCATAGCGTTAGCAGTACAGGACTGTGTCTTAGTGAATGAACCATAGCGTTAGCAGGACTGTGTCTTAGTGAATGAACCATAGCGTTAGCAGGACTGTGTCTTAGTGAATGAACCATAGTGTTAGCAGTACAGGACTGTGTCTTAGTGAATGAACCATAGTGTTAGCAGGACTGTGTCTTAGTGAATGAACCATAGCGTTAGCAGGACTGTGTCTTAGTGAATGAACCATAGTGTTAGCAGGACTGTGTCTTAGTGAATGAACCATAGTGTTAGCAGTACAGGACTGTGTCTTAGTGAATGAACCATAGCGTTAGCAGTACAGGACTGTGTCTTAGTGAATGAACCATAGCGTTAGCAGGACTGTGTCTTAGCGAATGAACCCAGGAAGAAGAAGCCCTGATGGGCCAGTACGGGGGAAAAAATGTATGAAATGTATGCATTCACTATTGTAAGTCGCTCTGGATAAGAGCGTCTGCTAAATGACTAAAATGGATAAGAGCGTCTGCTAAATGACTAAAATGTAAATGTAAAGATTGACTAATCTGATGGATATCATGGTTTCCAGATTAAGTCTAGTCCTGGCCTAAAAAACACTGTAAATGGAGATGCCCAAACCAGTCCTAAACCTTTAAGGACTCGGTAAGCTCTATTATCAGAGCCAGCCCACAATGCACCACAGGCGTGACTGAGTGAGAAAGAAAAGTAACACAAACAGACAATAATAAGCCGACAGACTGATTGTGAATAGAGAAGACCAGTATGGTCCTTCTTCATATTTGTTTCTATAAAGGCCACAGTTCCCTATTGAATTACCTGGCATTTAAAGCAGCGGTGTATAATAGGATTTATTTGGATTGAATGCCACCCAGTCTCTGGCTGTTTAAACCTGGAGCTGACGTGTGTGTGTGTGTGTATGCGCTTGTGTGTGCGGGCCTGAGACAGGCCCTGTAGTAAGGAGAGACAGTTATAACTTGGTAACTGTATAGCTACATCAGGTAATACTTTGAGTGAGCAAACTACCAGAAATAAATACAAAAATAATGAAAGGAGCAGACACAAGGTGTCACGATTGTACAGAGGCGCAGCGTGAGTTGAGTTCCACATCATTTTAATTCACAGTGAAACAACAAAACGTCCCACGAACGTGAAGTACAGCGCGCACATAGGCACTAACGGAAACAATATCCCACAAAGCAGGTGGGAGAAAGGGCTTCCTAAATATGATCCCCAATTAGAGGCAACGATTACCAGCTGCCTCTAATTGACTGTGAGGCAACGATTACCAGCTGCCTCTAATTGGGAACCATAAAACTCACCAACATAGAAATAGAATGATTAGAACACCCCCCTAGTCACGCTCTGACCTAAACACCATAGAGAACCAAGGGCTAGAGCAGGGAAGTTTAACCCATTGTCATGACGTTGGCCTGTGGGTAAGGTTTATGACCCCCCCATAAATACCTTTCTCCCTTCCCCTCTCTGACCCTACTGAAGGACTGCTGTCCTGAAGGACTGCTGTCCTGTTAAATATAGAGAGTCTGGGAACATCAAACAAATGGGGAAAGGAACCATATTTTGGTAATAAAACCAGTTGGAAATATGCTTTGGAACGTAATGAGTATGGATGTCAGTTCGGTTGTCATCTGAGACATTATGACTGATGACAGGATGACATAAACTGTACCTGGGAAAGTATACACCCTCTAGTTATCAGAGTCACATGGAATTGTTATGCAATTGAAATGTTTGATATTGAAATTGTTTGTTAGGAGATTAAATGTAATTTTAGCTTCCAAATGAGAGAATTGGGTTTTCATAAGGAAAGTGCCCTGCTTGATCAGTGGCCCACCCCTGTGAAGAGACAGGGGTTATAAACGATGAAACACATCCTTCCCCCTCTCCACTATATAAGCCTTTGACCAAAAGATAACCACATGTTCCAGTACGTGAGGTCTGCAGCCTCTACGTTAGAAGGACACACGTCAAGTACAGAACTAAGCCAACCTCGGCGTGAGCTTTGGTGGCGAATGGTATGAACTTTGAGCTTATTCACTACAGAAGTGATACTTCCTAGCCGTTGAGTTAGCAGCGGCCGCTGTAGACGTGGGCTAGGAAAGGACGGACGACGGATCCAGTCTAACAACGAACAGACGAAGATACCACCACGTATTCAATGTACCACCAGAGACATTGTTCCGAGTACAGGAAGATCTGTTGGCCAACCCGGCCAGCATCTACGACCAACCTAACGAAGCGCAGCTCAGAGTAAATATTTTTCCAAATGGGCGGTAATTTAGAATGCATAAGATACTGTATTTACGATAGCATAGCTGCTGTTTCTTTGTTCCTAAGTCTTCCCGCTCTTTCATTCAAGCCCAACCCCCTTTCTTTGTGTAACCAGCTTTCATACAGGTTCCGTCCACCAGGGATGTTTTCTGTATGACATCATTTGTATTCTGTGTATTTGTAATTCTGTGTGATTGGTTTAGGTATTTAGTAAATAAATAATTAAACCCAATATTTGTATTGCTGATTCAACTTGTTAGCCAGGGTTCGTGAAGATAACCAAGAATTTACAACTTTCATTATGAGACTGAAAATAAGATGATTAAGATGACGGCTATCGATGTAAAAGATTACTAAGTATTTTAAGAGTTTATTCGGAAGATAACGGCTCTATAAACGTTCTTCCGTGGTGCCCCGACTTTCTAGTTAATTACATTTACATGATTAGCTTAATCAGGTAATATTAATTACAGAGAAAGGATTTGATAGAATAGCATGAAATATCACTTAATCTGGCATAGCCAAAGACACGACACCATGTAGTACTGGTAATCTACAGGAGAGAGAATGTGCTAGAGCAGGGAAGTTTAACCCATGTAGTACTGGTAATCTTCAGGAGAGAGAACGTGCTAGAGCAGGGGAGTTTAACCCATGTAGTACTGGTAATCTACAGGAGAGAGAACATGCTAGAGCAGGGGAGTTTAACCCATGTAGTACTGGTAATCTACAGGAGAGAGAACGTGCTAGAGCAGGGGAGTTTAACCCATGTAGTACTGGTAATCTACAGGAGCGAGAACGTGCTAGAGCAGGGGAGTTTAACCCATGTAGTACTGGTAATCTACAGGAGAGAGAACGTGCTAGAGCAGGGGAGTTTAACCCATGTAGTACTGGTGATCTAGAGGCAGCGGCTTATACTCTCAATTTGTTCCTTATTGTAACGCCCTGGCCATAGAGAGGGGTTTTTTGTTATTTATTTTGGTTAGGCCAGGGTGTTACATTGGGTGGGCGTTCTATGTTCATTTTTCTATGTTGGCTGGTTTCTTTGGTTTGGCTGTGTGTGGCTCCCAATCAGGCACAGCTGTAGTTCGTTGTTGCTGATTGGGAGTCACACATAAGTAGCCTGTTTTTCCTTTGGGTTTTGTGGGTGATTGTATTCTGTTAGTGTGTTTTCCTGACAGAACTGTTTCTGGTTAGTTTTTGTATTGTGTTCGTTCAGTCTATTAAAATTCTAATGATGAACACATCCTCCGCTGCACCTTGGTCTAATTCTGGCAACGGCGTTACACTTATTTCAAATGTTTTTTATTTATTATTATGTTTTTATTCTTTTATATATATATATATATATATATATATATATATATTTTGGTTTATAAATGTTTATCCCCAATTTCGTGAAATCCAACTGGTAGTTACTCGAAGGTCAAGATGTCACAGCTGTCAAAAGGAGATGACCAACGTTTCACATTTTGATTTACTCTGTGAAACTATGCAGTACATAAATAAACTGAATACACAAAACAACAAACCGTGACGCAGAGAAGAAACAAACACTACTCAAAAATAATCACCCACAAAACCCAGGAAGAAAAACCCCTACTTAAGTATGATCTCCAATTAGAGACAACGAGGACCAGCTGCCTCTAATTGGAGATCATCCCAAACAAGCCAACATAGAAATACAAAAACTAGAACCTAAGAACATAGAAATAGAAAACATAGAAAAACACAAAACACCCCCTGTCACGCCCTGACCTACTCTACCATAGAAAATAACATCTTACTATGGTCAGGACGTGACACAAGAGCCATGCGTCCTTTGAAACACGACCCCGCCAAGCCGCACTGCATCTTGACACACTGCTCACTTAACCTGGAAGCCAGCCGCACCAATGTGTCAGAGGAAACACAGTAAAGCTGGCGACCGCAGTCAGCGTGCATGTGCCCAGCCTGCCACAAGGAGTCGCTAGAGCGCGATCGGACAAGGAAATCCCAGCCGGCAAAACCCTCCCCTAACCCGGACGACGCTGGGCCAATTGTGCGCCGTCTCTCGCGGTCGCGGCTGGCTACGACAGAGCCTGGGATCGAACCCGGATCTGTAGTGATGCCTCTAGTACTGCGATGCAGTGCCTTAGACCACTGCGGCACTCGGGAGGGCTTTGACTGTCTTGACAGAACATGCTTAATCAGGATTTACTCTCAAACGATACTTGAGAGAGGAGAGGGAAGAGAGGAGAGAGGGAGAGAGATCCATTTCCATTTTAAGTGGCTGACCATGGTACTCCCAGAGGGTTTTGTGACTAAATGTTTAAAAAGTGGTGAAAGAAAAAGAGAGGAATAACCTATGAGCGGAAACAGAGTGGTGAAGCTCGTAAAAAGAAAAATGCCTTTTCAGATGGATTTTCTGTGAGAAAATGTGTAACGCATGCATAATAACAGAACAACAGAGTTGAAAGGTCACTCCGGTCAGCGCTCACTCCTTCTACACCCATCACCTGGAGCAATGAAAGATGCCAGGCGAGGACTTTTTAGACAAATGAGACAGAGCCAAAGTGACTAAGACGAGCAGCTGACAGGAAAGAGGGTGCATCACAGACCAAAGGTAGTCTTGCACAGTCAGAGGCCATCTCTTACACGTTGATTCTAGAACGGACGTCGGCCAATAGCCTTCAGGCAGGAAGTCAGAGAGAGTAACTTATTGCCTTCTGCTACAGTGGGATGGCTAGATAGTGTTTATGTCACTAATGGTACCCTATTCCCTACATACTGTACTACCTTTGACTAGAGCCTTGTGGGCACTGGTCAAAGTAGTGCACTGTATAGAGAATAGGGTGCCATTTGGAGACAGACGTCCTAGTCTGTTTTTGATCTACGTTGTTTAATAGAATACACGTACAGGTGTTATGATGGAGATTATACCGCCACTCTAGGTGGAACACTGATTCATCAAAAGTTGGTTTCTTACACACACACACACACGCATTTGGCATAGAGTTCCAAGCTGCACCCAGCATGCACCCAGCATGCAGGCTTTTAGAAGGTCAGGAGATCGTTTACTTCTGTTCTGCTTACTGTAAGACTTCATATTTTAGAAGGTAAGGCACCATAGTCAGGCTCCCGAGTGGCGCAGCGGTCTAAGGCACTGCATCTCAGTGCTAGAGGCGTCACTACAGACCCTGGTTTGATTCCAGACTGTATCACAACCGGACGTGATCGGGTGTCCCATAGGGCGGAGGACAATTGGCCCAGTGTTGTTAGGGTTTGGCCGGGGTAGGCCGTCATTATAAATAAGTAGACCATCAGCAGACTATCAGCAGAACCTCTATCAGCAGAACATCAACATACCATTAACAGAACCTCTAACAGCAGACCATCAACAGAACCTCTAACAGCAGAACATTAATAGAACATCAACAGAACCTCTAACAGCAGAACATCAACAGAACCTCTAACAGCAGACCATTAATAGAACCTCTATCAGCAGACCATCAACAGAACCTCTACCAGCAGACCATCAACAGAACCTCTAACAGCAGACCATAAACAGAACATAAACAGAACCTCTATCAGCAGACCATCAACAGAACATCAACAGAACCACTAACAGCAGACCATAAACAGAACATAAACAGAACCTCTATCAGCAGACCATAAACAGAACCTCTATCAGCAGAACATCAACAGAACATAAACAGAACCTCTATCAGCAGACCATAAACAGAACATAAACAGAACCTCTATCAGCAGAACATCAACAGAACATAAACAGAACCACTAACAGCAGACCATAAACAGAACATAAACAGAACCTCTATCAGCAGAACATCAACAGAACATAAACAGAACCACTAACAGCAGACCATAAACAGAACATAAACAGAACCTCTATCAGCAGACCATAAACAGAACATAAACAGAACCTCTATCAGCAGAACATCGACAGAACCTCTTATTTATAATGCTCTCTACCCGCTCTCTAAGTACTTCTTTATTCACACACTTCACACACACACACAGCGTCTTTATTCATAACATACACACACTCATATACATCTCATAGCATACACACTCACAGTGTGGCAAGTGTTTGACGTAGTGTTTTGGTAACTATTAGCGACGCTGGACAGCAGCTTGCATCAGAGAGTCAGCAGAGATGTGTATGTAGAGACAGAGACTGGGAAATCTCAAGCTAGACACTGTGCAGAAACAACGTCCTGTTTCATTAGGAGGAGGCTGTCTATCAGTAACACGGATATACACTGCCTTCAGAAAGTATTCACACCCCTTGACTTTTTCCACATTTTATTGTTACAGCCTGAATTCAACATGGATTACAGAGATGATTTTTTTTTTCTCTCTCACCTATCTACACACAATACCCCATAATGACAAAGGGAAAACATGTTTTTAGAAATGTTAGCAAATGTTTTGATAATGAAATACAGAAATATATAATTTACATTGTATTCACACCCCTGCGTTGTGTGCCAGGCTTGTAGCGTCATACCCAAGAAGACTCGAGGCTGTAATCGCTGCCAAAGGTGCTTCAACAAAATACTGAGTAAAGGGTCTGAATACTCATGTAAATGTGATATTTCCGTGTTTTATTATAAAAAGAATTGCAACAATTTATAAAAATTGGTTTTTCCTTTCTCATTATCTGGTATTGTGTGTAGATTGATGAGGGGGGAAAAACTATTTAATCCATTTTTAGAATAAGGCTGTAACGTAAACAAAATGTGGAAAAAGTCAAGGGGTCTGAATACTTTACGATTACTCTGTAAGTAAATAAGATCAATGTCCCATGATGACGCATACAGATCCAGTACAGAGTGATAATGTAGTTCAGTACAGAGGGTGGTAATGTACTGTACAGAGGGTGGTAATGTACTGTAGTCCAGTACAGAGGGTGGTAATGTACTGTAGTCCAGTACAGAGGGTGGTAATGTACTGTAGTCCAGTACAGAGGGTGGTAATGTACTGTAGTCTAGTACAGAGGGTGGTAATGTACTGTAGTCCAGTACAGAGGGTGGTAATGTACTGTAGTCTAGTACAGAGGGTGGTAATGTACTGTAGTCCAGTACAGAGGGTGGTAATGTACTGTAGTCTAGTACAGAGGGTGGTAATGTACTGTAGTCCAGTACAGAGGGTGGTAATGTACTGTAGTCCAGTACAGAGGGTGGTAATGTACTGTAGTCTAGTACAGAGGGTGGTAATGTACTGTAGTCTAGTACAGAGGGTGGTAATGTACTGTAGTCCAGTACAGAGGGTGGTAATGTACTGTAGTCCAGTACAGAGGGTGGTAATGTACTGTAGTCTAGTACAGAGGGTGGTAATGTACTGTAGTCTAGTACAGAGGGTGGTAATGTACTGTAGTCTAGTACAGAGGGTGGTAATGTACTGAAGTCCAGTACAGAGGGTGGTAATGTACTGTACAGAGGGTGGTAATGTACTGTACAGAGGGTGGTAATGTACTGTAGTCCAGTACAGAGGGTGGTAATGTACTGTAGTCCAGTACAGAGGGTGGTAATGTACTGTACAGAGGGTGGTAATGTACTGTAGTCCAGTACAGAGGGTGGTAATGTACTGTAGTCCAGTACAGAGGGTGGTAATGTACTGTAGTCCAGTACAGAGGGTGGTAATTCAATACAACATGGTGATAATGTAGTTCAGAGAAGTTGTAACAAAGAAAAGGGACCAGGGACAAGATATATCATTAATCAGGACTTTTTAAATCAAACCCCTAATTCACAATTTTTCCAATGTTTTTCTCTGTGTCTCTCTCTCTCTCTCTCTCTCTCTGTTTGTGTGTCTGTTTGTCTGTGTGTCTGTCTGTGTGTCCTGCAGAGCCATCAGGTTGTATGATTAGCTGGAGCAATACGGGGTACTGCTTCATCAGCAAGTCAATATGGAATGTTCCGCTCTGTCCCATCCAGCTTGGCTAATGCTAATTTCACCTTTAACAAGCACTGGACTGGAGACACATATATACACACACACACACACACACACACACACACACACACACACACACACACACACACACACACACACACACACACACACACACACACACACACAGAAGCAATACAATAAAAATCCTAATTGTGTCCACACACACATTTTGTGTTCTGTCCAACCAACAGCACTAGCAGGTGCTACATGGGTGTTCTGTCCAACCAACAGCACTAGCAGGTGCTACATGGGTGTCGGTTCACTGCAGAATGTGTGCAGTGAGACACCTAGCTAGCCAATCCCTATCAATACCCTGACTGACCTGGCATCCCTATCAATACACTGACTGACCTGGCATTCATGACAACTTCCACACACACTCACACACTCTCACT
Organism: Salmo trutta; assembly: GCF_901001165.1. Classification (NCBI taxonomy): domain Eukaryota; kingdom Metazoa; phylum Chordata; class Actinopteri; order Salmoniformes; family Salmonidae; genus Salmo; species Salmo trutta. The sequence goes on from NC_042960.1 coordinate 65,215,629, forward strand.
CTCACACACACTCACACTCTCTCACACTCACTCACACACTCTCACACACACTCACTCTCACTCTCACACACAGTCACTCACTCACACTCTCACACACTCACTCACTCTCACACACTCACACACTCTCACTCTCACTCACTCACACACTCACTCACACTCACACACTCTCACTCTCACTCACTCACACACTCTCACTCACTCACTCCCTCACTCAGTCACTCACTCACTCACACACTCTCACTCACTCACTCCCTCACTCAGTCACTCACTCACTCACACACTCTCACTCTCACTCACACACTCTCACTCACACTCACACACTCACACTCACACACTCTCACTCACACACTCACTCTCACTCTCACACACTCACACACTCTCACTCACACACTCTCTCACACACACACACACACTCACACACTCTCACTCACACACTCTCACACACACACTCTCACACACACACACACTCACTCACACACACACTCTCACACACACTCACACACTCACTCACACACACACTCACACTCTCTCACACACACACACACACACACACACACTCACTCACTCACTCACTCACACACACTCTCACTCACTCACTCACTCACTCACTCACTCTCACACACTCTCACTCTCACACACTCACACACTCTCACTCTCACACACACACTCACACACTCACTCACACACACACTCACACTCTCACACACACACACACACACTCACACGCTCTCACTCTCACACACTCTCACTCACTCTCACTCACTCTCACTCTCTCACTCTCACACACTCACTCTCACTCAGTCACTCACTCACTCTCTCACTCTCTCACTCTCACACACTCTCACTCACTCTCTCTCACTCACTCACTCACTCACTCACTCACTCTCTCACACACTATCCCTATTGTCTCTTCATCGTGCTAACCCAAACAGACGTGTACTGGCTCAGATCTTTTCCCTCCACATTGTCCTTTGAAGTCACAGTTGCGGTCACCTTACATATTATAATCAGATCTATTTCAACAGTATTGTGCCGACCTGAACCGTACTGTGCTGGCTTGGATATGTTCTTTTCACATTGTCCTTTCCAGCACGGTCCCAGGAACTATGGTGGATGTGTAACCAGGCCAGCGCCGTACAGCTGGGCTCAGCTCAGTCGTGTTGAAAACACCCACATAGTGAAGACATGAATCAGCTCATATTACGATGTCCATACTCTGTTATTGTTTCCCCTCCTAGGTTGTGACACAGTTTCCCAGAGTGCAGCTCTCCTCGGTTCAGTTTGGCTCACTAGTGTTAAAATGGTTCTTCTCTATCTACTGTAGACCTTTTGTTGAGCCCGAATAACTAATTATACTGTGTTTAGCCTGTGTCCTTCCGTTGTTGTGGTAGACATTTTTAGCAGATGAAAGTAAATGGAAACATTTAAAACAACAGAAATCCAGCTAAGGGAACATGTGTTGTTAGCTGCAGCAGTTAACCCTGAGGGCTTGACAACAACAGAGTGGAAAGTTCATTTACGCTGGTTAAGTCATGCTCATGTGTGTGTGTGTGTGTGTGTGTGTGTGTGTGTGTGTGTGTGCTCCTGTGTGTGTACTCCTGTGTGTGTTTGTGTGCGTGTGTGTTTGTGTACGCGTGTGTGCATGCTTTTGTGTGTTTGTGTGTATGTGAAGAGGGATGTTTTTTAAGACTACAGGGAATAGGAACAGCTGTTTGCTAACTGTAACTCTGATTTAGTGTAGTCGCACAGATCAAACCCTCAAGACATGCTAACCTCTCACCATTACAATAACAGGGGAGGTTAGCATTTTATATCAAACCCTCAAGACATGCTAACCTCTCACCATTACAATAACAGGGGAGGTTAGCATTTTATATCAAACCCTCAAAACATGCTAACCTCTCACCATTACAATAACAGGGGAGGTTAGCATTTTGGGGGGATATTATATTTATGCCTCTGTAACTTTCTCACACATCAATATTCACCATTAATTCAGGATTATCTGTAATCGTGGTAGCATCCACATTAATGTAGAAGTGTTTAGAAACATATTTTATTCTTATTTACAATAAAAGTGACTCCAGAATGACACAATACATTATTTACCATTTCACTTCTATTGGGCACAAAATAATCTGAAACACAAGCAGAACAAACAGGAAATGAATCCAAGCTTGATGCAGTCATTGCGATCTATGAATGTGGGACCAAATGGGACCAAATACTAAACGTTTTACTACTTTAATACACATATAAGTGAATTTGTCCCAATACTTTCGGTCCCTTAAAATGGGGGGGACGATGTACAAAAAGTGCTGTAATTTCTAAACGGTTCATCCGATATAGATGACAATACACTCAGATTAAAGCTGACAGTCTGCCCAGTCTGCATCATCTCAAATCCAAAGTGCTGGAGTACAGAGCCAAAACAACAACAAAAATGTTTCATTGTCCCAATACTTTTGTAGTTCACTGTACACAGCAATGTTCTTCACACGGTCACTGCTTATATCTACCTCTGGTTCTGCCTGGTTAAATCTACCTCTGGTTCTGCCTGGTTAAATCTACCTCTGGTTCTGCCTGGTTAAATCTACCTCTGGTTCTGCCTGGTTAAATCTACCTCTGGTTCTGCCTGGTTAAATCTACCTCTGGTTCTGCCTGGTTAAATCTACCTCTGGTTCTGCCTGGTTAAATCTACCTCTGGTTCTGCCTGGTTAAATCTACCTCTGGTTCTGCCTGGTTAAATCTACCTCTGGTTCTGCCTGGTTAAATCTACCTATGGTTCTGCCTAGTTAAATCTACCAATTGTTCTGCCTGGTTAAATCTACCTCTGGTTCTGCCTGGTTAAATCTACCTCTGGTTCTGCCTGGTTAAATCTACCTCTGGTTCTGCCTGGTTAAATCTACCAATGGTTCTGCCTGGTTAAATCTACCAATGGTTCTGCCTGGTTAAATCTGGTTCTGCCTGGTTAAATCTACCTCTGGTTCTGCCTGGTTAAATCTACCTCTGGTTCTGCCTGGTTAAATCTACCTCTGGTTCTGCCTAGTTAAATCTACCTCTGGTTCTGCCTGGTTAAATCTACCTCTGCTTCTGCCTGGTTAAATCTACCTCTGGTTCTGCCTGGTTAAATCTACCTCTGGTTCTGCCTGGTTAAATCTACCTCTGGTTCTGCCTGGTTAAATCTACATCTGGTTCTGCCTGGTTAAATCTACCTCTGGTTCTGCCTGGTTAAATCTACCTCTGGTTGCCTGGGTGACACTTGAGCTAGAGTGTGTATTAGAATGACTGTTAACACACTGGTAGTCTGGATGCTTCCAACAATTTATAATGGTACTTACTGACCAAAGTTTCAGTTTCAAACGACCTTTAATCAGGGTATTTTTACAGTTAGGTAAAACTCTGTTATTAAGAAGCATACATTTTGCTTCATGCACCTGGTAGCACGTTAAGGTGTTATGTGTTATTTCATAGTTTTGATGTCTTCACTATTATTCTACAATGTAGAAATTAGTTTAAAAAAATAAAGAAAAAGCCTTGAATGAGTTGGTGTTTCCATACTTTTGACTCATACTGTACATGTCATTTAACAGACACTTTTATCCAAAGCAACTTAGTCATGCGTGCATAACTTAAAAATATTTTTTATGTATGGGAATATTCACTCTAGAACACTGCCTGGCACTGTAAAATTAACATCAGTAGGCCTACTGGCTTATTTTAGCAGTACTAAAATAAGTACTGGCAGCTTCTTCATTCCATGTCTTAGCCCTCTGTCTGACCACTAGATGTGAGTTTGGCAGACCAGGAAGTAACTCACTGTGTCCCCATAGCACTGGCCAATGGGAGCAGGCACAGGGAAAGGCTCATAGATGTAGTAATGGAACATTAAACCATGTATAATGTGCAAGCATGGTGAATAAATATCCACACATTAAACAATATGCACCTGCACCTGCACTCAGCACAATCAGCACTTTCACTTAGGCCTAGATTCAATCTGATCAAGCGTTAACGGGCAATAGCCGACACCCGCAAAGCTGATGTTTATGGCTGTTTCGGCAGTGGAACTGCGTTGGAGCCGTCAAATCGCTGAGCAGCTGCTCTTGTGATCATTGTTACGAAGCCACACCTGCCCTACTCGCGTTATTTCACAACGTTAAAGTGTAGGCTATATAGAAATATATAGAAATATTGACGCTCAAATTAAAAATCATTCAACAAAATAACACTTTTTTTTTTTTGTATCAGTCTAATCAAGGTGTAGATTACATCTCACATTCCAGTGTTGCAATTTGTAAACAAGGCTGCATTGGGATTTCTCTTAATGCGACTCCGTGCAGCCAATAGCAATGTCCGCTTTAGGTATAATGGCGGGAGCCGCTTGTGGATTTGACAGATCTAATGCAGTTCCACCTCCTATACCGACAAAACAAACTGCTATGCGAGTGTCAGCTAGCGCGGATCTGATAGAATCTAGCCCTTAGTCTAGCCCTTAGTCTAGCCCTTAGTCTAGCCCTTAATCTAGGCCCTTAGTCTAGGCCCCAGGCCCTTAGTCTAGGTTCTTAGTGTAGGCCCTAAGACTAGCCCTACGTTTAGGCCCGTAGTCTAGGCCCAAGGCCCGTAGTCTAGGCCCCAGGCCATTAGTCTAGGCCCTTAGTCTAGCTCTTAGTCTTGTCTCTTAGTCTAGGCCCCAGGCCCTCAGTCTAGGCCCTTAGTCTAGCCCTCAGTCTAGGCCCGTAGTCTAGGCCCCAGGCCCTTAGTCAAGGCCCCAGGCCCTTAGTATAGTCTCTCAGTCTAGGCCCCTGGTCTAGGCCCGTAGTCTAGGCCCCAGGCCCCTGGTCTCTCAGTCTAGGCCCCAGGCCCCTAGTCTAGTCCCTCAGTCTAGGCCCCAGGCCCTGCAACATATGCAGTGAATATAGGAATGTGATGTATATCTAAAACCATGTTTACTGTATCCTCTATATTATAATGTACAGTATGTTGATGATTCTGATACACACACACACACACACACACACACACACCGAGAAAAGTGGAATTAAGCTCAAATTAACATTCATACATAACACTATGCATAACGCTCACATGTGGAATACACACTCAGCACTCTGAACTATATGTGCTTTGATTTAGTTGACTATTTAAATAGCCTCGGTAACCATGTGCTGCAGTGCGTACTTATGCACCTTGTTGTGTATTCAGTGTCCCTAGACTGAATGTACTTAAATAAGAAAATGTTTTTTCCTGATTCTGCTGCAAGACTAATCTCCTTTTATCCCTTTGGGATATTCACGTGTTCTACTACTAAATTAGTCTGCGGTTATCTGAGGAAGACAACATCGCATCAAGATATTGCCTCAGAGCAGATATTAAAATGTCAACCAAGCCTCTACCTTCTAAAAAAAAAAAAAGGCAAGCAAACACCTCCTGTGGATGTATCTAACATTTCCTATGACTAAATGACTGTAAGCCCATCCACTAAACATGTTGACTTATTCATTTTTCGTTTAAACTCAATGATTTTGTATGTATTGGCAAGTTATGCAAAACATCAACAATGTACAAGGAGGTTGGTGGTGAGGTTGGTGAGGTTGATGGTGAGGTTGGTGAGGTTGATGGTGAGGTTGGTGAGGTTGATGAGGTTGATGGTGAGGTTGGTGAGGTTGATGGTGAGGTTGGTGAGGTTGATGGTGAGGTTGGTGAGGTTGATGGTGAGGTTGATGGTGAGGTTGTTGAGTTTTATGGTTTATGGTGAGTTGTTGAGGTTTATGGTGAGGTTGTTGAGGTTTATGGTTTATGGTGAGGTTGTTGAGGTTTATGGTTTATGGTGAGGTTGTTGAGGTTTATGGTTTATGGTGAGGTTGTTGAGGTTTATGGTTTATGGTGAGGTTGTTGAGGCTTATGGTTTATGGTGAGATTGTTGAGGTTTATGGTTTATGGTGAGATTGTTGAGGTTTATGGTTTATAGTGAGGTTGTTGAGGTTTATGGTGAGGTTGATGGTGAGGTTGTTGAGGTTTATGGTGAGGTTGTTGAGGTTTATGGTGAGGTTGTTGAGGTTTATGGTGAGGTTGTTGAGGTTGATGGTTTATGGTGAGGTTGTTGAGGTTGATGGTTTATGGTGAGGTTGTTGAGGTTGATGGTTTATGGTGAGGTTGTTGAGGTTTATGGTTTATAGTGAGGTTGTTGAGGTTTATGGTGAGTTTGATGGTGAGGTTGTTGAGGTTTATGGTTGATGGTGAGGTTGTTGAGGTTGATGGTTTATGGTGAGGTTGTTGAGGTTTATGGTTTATAGTGAGGTTGTTGAGGTTTATGGTGAGTTTGATGGTGAGGTTGTTGAGGTTTATGGTTGATGGTGAGGTTGTTGAGGTTTATGGTTTATAGTGAGGTTGTTGAGGTTTATGGTGAGGTTGATGGTGAGGTTGTTGAGGTTGATGGTGAGGTTGTTTTCTAGGTTTATTAAGAAGTTGTTTCAGCCTGTTAGGGACAGCATCATTAGACTTTACCTTATATAAACATCCCAAAAAGTTATTTCAGCTGTGATCAGATACTGTCACCAACCAGGTGCTGAAATCCCCTAAATCCTAACATGTGGACCGGCCTGAACATATTTCAATATGCTTAGCATAAAAAGGAGAGCAAGCGTATGATTGAGCTGTGTGAATGCTTCAGTCTAAGAACAAAATATGAAGTTAAGAATGTGAAATGATCAGTTGACATGACAACCACAATGTTGTTGACTGACTACAACTTCCGTTGCGAAGAAATATTTGATTAGAGATGTTTGATCCTAAAATGGTCGGTCTTTAACTTAATCAAGATTTATTTTTTTAAATCAATATCCTCACTAGTCGGAGTAGCAACTGTTGTCTTGGTTGACAAGGGAGGGTGGAAGGTTGGTTGGTCTTTCAGTCCTTTTAGCAGTCTTGTTTCAATCCAGAGCCATGTATTTAATACATCATCTAGACATATGACTCTGTTCCATTAGGTCGAAGGTACTGTATGACTTGTGTTTAGTTTTTGAACTGAGCAGCCCTCTCTGCCAGGTCTCCCCTGTGAGATGTCTTCTGACCCGGTTAAATACAAAACAAATGTATTTACTGTCCGGCCTGTGGGTGGAGCAAGTTGTAGCAGGTGCGTCCACCTGTCCTCAGCTTGACCTCAGTGATGATGTAACCAATGGCCAGCGGAGAAGACGCTCTGATGCTATCATTTATTCAGCAGCAGACCACCTTAAATAACGAGGAGGAAGGACAAAGGTTGTATAAGGTTTCATTCTGAGCCAGAATGGTCCAGTTTAGCCCTGTGTTTCTCAAAAGGAGGGTCGGGACCCACTGGTGGGACGCAGACAATTTCGACTAGGTCAGAGCATACAACTGGATGATAGAAGGAAAATGGTACTTTTGTTTTATTCAGCGTCAGGGCCACGGGAATTTGTTTTAATTTAGCCAAGGCGACAGAGCAATTGTTTTTTATTGACCTATAGCCTGGTCTGTAACAGTGCTGGTAGGTAGGTAACCTATAGCCTGGTCTGTAACAGTGCTGGTAGGTAGGTAGGTAACCTATAGCCTGGTCTGTAACAGTGCTGGTAGGTAGGTAATCTATAGCCTGGTCTGTAACAGTGCTGGTAGGTAGGTAACCTATAGCCTGGTCTGTAACAGTGCTGGTAGGTAGGTAACCTATAGCCTGGTCTGTAACAGTGCTGGTAGGTAGGTAACCTATAGTCTGGTCTGTAACAGTGCTGGTAGGTAGGTAACCTATAGCCTGGTCTGTAACAGTGCTGGTAGGTAGGTAATCTATAGCCTGGTCTGTAACAGTGCTGGTAGGTAGGTAACCTATAGCCTGGTCTGTAACAGTGCTGGTAGGTAGGTAATCTATAGCCTGGTCTGTAACAGTGCTGGTAGGTAGGTAACCTATAGCCTGGTCTGTAACAGTGCTGGTAGGTAGGTAACCTATAGCCTGGTCTGTAACAGTGCTGATAGGTAGGTAACCTATAGCCTGGTCTGTAACAGTGCTGGTAGGTAGGTAGGTAACCTATAGCCTGGTCTGTAACAGTGCTGGTAGGTAGGTAACCTATAGCCTGGTCTGTAACAGTGCTGGTAGGTAGGTAACCTATAGCCTGGTCTGTAACAGTGCTGGTAGGTAGGTAACCTATAGCCTGGTCTGTAACAGTGCTGGTAGGTAGGTAACCTATAGCCTGGTCTGTAACAGTGCTGGTAGGTAGGTAACCTATAGCCTGGTCTGTAACAGTGCTGGTAGGTAGGTCTCCTCTCTGTCCCAGATCCCCCTATTCCTCTCCTTTCTGTCCCAGATCCCCCTATTCCTCTCCTCTCTGTCCCAAATCCCCCTATTCCTCTCCTCTCCTCTCTGTCCCAGATCCCCCTATTCCTCTCCTCTCTGTCCCAGTTCCCTCTGTTCCTCTCCTCTCTGTCCCGGGGGAAGAATTAGGCTAATAAGAGTATGACTAAGGAATGTGATTAACTAAACAGGCCTAGAGATAAAGAGCTGCTGCATTTGATCAGAGCAACAACAGGCTGACAGACTGCCCTTAATCTATAAATCATGCCTTTAATCTATAGGACATGCCTTTAATCTACAGGTCATGCCTTTAATCTATAAATCATGCCTTTAATCTACAGGTCATGCCTTTAATCTATAAATCATGCCTTTAAGCTCAGGGCATGCCTTTAATCTATAAATCATGCCTTTAATCTATAGGGCATGCCTTTAATCTATAAATCATGCCTTTTAATCTACAGGTCATGCCTTTAATCTGTAGGGCATGCCTTTAATCTACAGGTCATGCCTTTAATCTATAGGGCATGCCTTTAATCTACAGGTCATGCCTTTAATCTACAGGTCATGCCTTTAATCTATAGGGCATGCCTTTAATCTATAAATCATGCCTTTAATCTACAGGTCATGCCTTTAATCTGTAGGGCATGCCTTTAATCTACAGGTCATGCCTTTAATCTATAGGGCATGCCTTTAATCTACAGGTCATGCCTTTAATCTACAGGTCATGCCTTTAATCTATAGGGCATGCCTTTAATCTATAAATCATGCCTTTAATCTACAGGTCATGCCTTTAATCTATAAATCATGCCTTTAATCTACAGGTCATGCCTTTAATCTATAGGGCATGCCTTTAATCTACAGGTCATGCCTTTAATCTATAGGGCATGCCTTTAATCTACAGGTCATGCCTTTAATCTGTAGGGCATGCCTTTAATCTACAGGTAATGCCTTTAATCTATAGGGCATGCCTTTAATCTACAGGTCATGCCTATAGGTCATGTCTATAGATCAGCTACTGAAGTCATTGGCTCGAATCTAAGTGGCTCCTTAAGAATTCGAGAAAATGAACAACTAAGGACAATTGTTTTTTACTTATCCCACTGACTTTCCAAACCCTAAAGCCTGGTCTGGTGTGTCGAGTCTGCTTCGAGACGCGATGATACACCTCTGGGTTGGTAAACTCTGTGATGTAGTGGTAAAGATTCCACCATGTTGATTCTACCTTACAGGTCTGCAAACATTGAAGGGTTAGGATCAACGGGACTCGTAGGGATCAAACTGGGATCGGCCCTGCATGGTTGTCGGTCCCATAGAATTTGAATGACTAGAACGGGGTTTCACCATTCATACGCTGTGGTCTGGGGGGGCCATTCTAGGAATTGTATTTCTATGGTTGGTCCCTGCATGGAATGTGGTGACTTTCATCCCTCTCTGGTTACTGGAGTAGGGTTTCATGGATAGAAACATCGTTACTAGAACGGACATTCCCATTCGAGTCAATGCAGAACATTGAGTGGAATGAGTGGGAGTACTGGGTTTACAAGAGCAAGATGCGAGGAGGTTGAATAAGACCCGATGGTAACAGTACAACAACATACAATGACGTGAGATAGGATGACATCATCTAGCACCCTTACTATTAACGAGCACAGAAAATGAAGGCGATCAGAGAGTCTTCCCACTTAGACCTGCACTGAGATCAGAGAGTCTTCCCACTTAGACCTGCACTGAGATCAGAGAGTCTTCCCACTTAGACCTGCACTGAGATCAGAGAGTCTTCCCACTTAGACCTGCACTGAGATCAGAGAGTCTTCCCACTTAGACCTGCACTGAGATCAGAGAGTCTTCCCACTTAGACCTGCGCTGAGATCAGAGAGTCTTCCCACTTAGACCTGCGCTGAGATCAGAGAGTCTTCCCACTTAGACCTGCACTGAGATCAGAGAGTCTTCCCACTTAGACCTGCACTGAGATCAGAGAGTCTTCCCACTTAGACCTGCACTGAGATCAGAGAGTCTTCCCACTTAGACCTGCACTGAGATCAGAGAGCCTCCCCACTGTTAAGACGGGCTTAGACCTGCACTGAGATCAGAGAGCCTCCCCACTGTTAGACCGGCTTAGACCTGCACTGAGATCAGAGAGCCTCCCCACTGTTAGACCGGCTTAGACCTGCACTGACATCAGAGAGCCTCCCCACTGTTAGACCGGCTTAGACCTGCACTGAGATCAGAGAGTCTTCCCACTTAGACCTGCACTGAGATCAGAGAGCCTCCCCACTGTTAAGACGGGCTTAGACCTGCACTGAGATCAGAGAGCCTCCCCACTGTTAGACCGGCTTAGACCTGCACTGAGATCAGAGAGCCTCCCCACTGTTAGACCGGCTTAGACCTGCACTGACATCAGAGAGCCTCCCCACTGTTAGACCGGCTTAGACCTGCACTGACATCAGAGAGCCTCCCCACTGTTAGACCGGCTTAGACCTGCACTGAGATCAGAGAGCCTCCCCACTGTTAGACCGGCTTAGACCTGCACTGAGATCAGAGAGCCTCCCCACTGTTAGACCGGCTTAGACCTGCACTGACATCAGAGAGCCTCCCCACTGTTAAGACGGGCTTAAATGTTTCTCTTCTATTTGAAACTATTCTGTTCTAATCAGTTCTAATATGAATTGAGTGTTGATAAAGACATAAGACTAACCACTATGGAGCCATGCGAAAGTGTCGCAGCTTTACTGAGGGGGACATTTATCTCCCACTGTATGCCTTTGTTTTGTCAGACAGAGACTAACAGCAGCAGCAATGTGCCGATGAGTTTACTGACTGATAATTAACCGTCTTGTTTTCTTTTCAACAGGATAGTAATCTTGTCGTAAGCACATAAACCCTTCTCTCTCTCTCTCTCTCTCTCTCTCTCTCTCTCTCTCTCTCTCTCTCTCTCTCTCTCTCTCTCTCTCTCTCTCTCTCTCTCTCTCTTTCTCTTTCTCTTTCTCTTTCTCTTTCTCTTTCTCTTTCTCTTTCTCTTTCTCTTTCTCTTTCTCTTTCTCTTTCTCTCTCTCTCTCTCTCTCTCTCTCTCTCTCTCTTTCTCTTTCTCTTTCTCTTTCTCTCTTTCTCTCTCTCCACAGCTACAGACTACAGCAGAGATTTTCTGCTTACCACAACAGTGAGTGACATTTATAAGACGGATCGTTTTTCAGGGTCTGTAGGAGTAATGAATCAGATTACACGGACGGGAAAGACCTGATCCAAGATCAGTACCCCCTGTCCGGGGGTATCATCGGATGGGGCCACAGTGTCTTCTGATCCCTCCTGTCTCAGCCTCCAGTATTTATGCTGCAGTAGTTTATGTGTCGGGGGGCTAGGGTCAGTCTGTTACATCTGGAGTATTCTCTTGTCTTATCCGGTGTCCTGTGTGAATGTAAATATGCTCTCTCTAATTCTCTCTTTCTTTCTTTCTTTCTTTCTCTCGGAGGACCTGAGCCCTAGGACTACCTGGCATGATGACTCCTTGCTGTCCCCAGTCCACCTGGCCATGCTGCTGCTCCAGTTTCAACTGTTCTGCCTGCGGCTACGGAACCCTGACCTGTTCACCGGACGTGCTTGTTGCACCCTCGACAATTACTATGATTATTATTATTTGACCATGCTGGTCATTTACGAACATTTTAACATCTTGACCATGTTCTGTTATAATATCCACCCGGCACAGCCAGAAGAGGACTGGCCACCCCTCATAGCCTGGTTCCTCTCTAGGTTTCTTCCTAGGTTTTTGGCCTTTCTCAGGAGTTTTTCCTAGGGAGTTTTTCCCAGCCACCGTGCTTCTTTCACATGCATTGCTTGCTGTTTGGGGTTTTAGGCTGGGTTTCTGTACAGCACTTTGAGATTTCAGCTGATGTACGAAGGGCTATATAAATAAATTTGATTTGATTTGTCTGCGATACTTTATATGTAGATATAATAAAGCTTCACAGGACAGGAGGATCAGGGCCGTAGTCATAAAGCATCTCAGAGTAGGACTCCCGAGTGGTGCAGCGGTCTAAAGGCACTGCATCTCAGAGTAGGACTCCCGAGTGGTGCAGCGGTCTAAGACACTGCATCTCAGAGTAGGACTCCCGAGTGGTGCAGCGGTCTAAGACACTGCATCTCAGAGTAGGACTTCCGAGTGGTGCAGCGGTCTAAGACACTGCATCTCAGAGTAGGACTCCCGAGTGGTGCAGCGGTCTAAAGGCACTGCATCTCAGAGTAGGACTTCCGAGTGGTGCAGCGGTCTAAGGCACTGCATCTCAGTGCTAGAGGTGTCACTACAGAGCCTGGTTTGAATCCAGGCTGTATCACAACCGGCTGTGATTGGGAGTCCCGTAGGGCGGCGCACAATTGGCCCAGCGTTGTCCGGGTTTGGCCGGGGTAGGCCATCATTGTAAATAAGAATTTGTTCTTAACTGACTTGTGTAGTTAAATAAAGGACATTGTGTGCTGATCTAGGATCAGATCCCCCCCCCCCCAGTCCATGTAATCTTATTCATTATGATTTAAAAGGCTAAACTGATCCCAGATCAGCACTCCTTTACTGTGAGACCCTTTTCTACGGGCCCTGGAGATAGAATCACACATAATGCTTTAATTATGCTTACAAAGAAATACATGAAAGCCGTTTTGATTTGAAATGGAAGGCAAGAAACAGGAAGACACAACCACACAGAGAAGAGTATGAATGGGATGTTTTAATGAAGATGTAGATGTATGTTGTCCCAAATGGCACCCTATTCCCTACGTAGTGCACTACTCTGGTCAAAAGTAGTGCACTACGTAGGGAATAGGCTGCCATTTGGGACACACACGATAGGTTGTTAAAGGCCTGCTGATCTGCTGCACTTCACAGTTTTACAACGGACAAGAAAAACAGGACAGGAAAATATATTTTTTCCATTTTAAATCTTTATTAATGAATTACTTACATTTACTATAATTTACAAAGGGAGTTATTGATGATTTAACACAGGACTGTATACAAGTGGTTAGATAATGAAAGTGTATATGAGAAAGTAGCTGAACTGTCAGTGAATTTAAGAAGCATAGATTCAAGCATAAGGTTACAAAGGAGCAGAAGCATGAGGTTACAGAGGAGCATGAGGTTACAGAGGAGCAGTAGCTTACAGAGGAGCAGTAGGTTACAGAGGAGCAGTAGGTTACAGAGGAGCATGAGGTTACAGAGGAGCAGTAGGCTACAGAGGAGCAGTAGGCTACAGAGGAGCAGTAGGTTACAGAGGAGCAGTAGGTTACAGAGGAGCAGTAGGTTACAGAGGAGCATGAGGTTACAGAGGAGCAGTAGGTTACAGAGGAGCAGAAGCATGAGGTTACAGAGGAGCAGAAGGCTACAGAGGAGCATGAGATTACAGAGGAGCAGTAGGTTACAGAGGAGCAGTAGGTTACAGAGGAGCATGAGGTTACAGAGGAGCAGTAGGCTACAGAGGAGCAGTAGGTTACAGAGGAGCAGTAGGTTACAGAGGAGCAGTAGGTTACAGAGGAGCATGAGGTTACAGAGGAGCATGAGGTTACAGAGGAGCAGAAGCATGAGGTTACAGAGGAGCAGTAGGTTACAGAGGAGCAGGAGCATGAGGTTACAGAGGAGCAGTAGGTTACAGAGGAGCAGGAGCATGAGGTTACAGAGGAGCAGTAGGTTACAGAGGAGCAGAAGGCTACAGAGGAGAATGAGGCTACAGAGGAGCAGAAGCATGAGGTTACAGAGGAGCATGAGGTTACAGAGGAGCAGAAGCATGAGGTTACAGAGGAGCAGAAGGCTACAGAGGAGCATGAGGCTACAGAGGAGCAGAAGGTTACAGAGGAGCAGAAGCATGAGGTTACAGAGGAGCATGAGATTACAGAGGAGCATGAGGTTACAGAGGAGCAGAAGCATGAGGTTACAGAGGAGCAGTAGGTTACAGAGGAGCAGTAGGTTACAGAGGAGCAGTAGGTTACAGAGGAGCATGAGGTTACAGAGGAGCATGAGGTTACAGAGGAGCATGAGGTTACAGAGGAGCAGTAGGTTACAGAGGAGCAGTAGGTTACAGAGGAGCAGAAGCATGAGGTTCCAGAGGAGCAGAAGGTTCCAGAGGAGCAGAAGCATGAGGTTACAGAGGAGCAGAAGGTTACAGAGGAGCAGAAGGTTACAGAGGAGCAGAAGGTTCCAGAGGAGCAGAAGGCTACAGAGGAGCAGAAGCATGAGGTTCCAGAGGAGCAGAAGGTTACAGAGGAGCAGAAGGTTACAGAGGAGCAGAAGGTTACAGAGGAGCAGAAGCATGAGGTTACAGAGGAGCAGAAGGTTCCAGAGGAGCAGAAGCATGAGGTTCCAGAGGAGCAGAAGGTTCCAGAGGAGCAGAAGCATGAGGTTACAGAGGAGCAGAAGGTTACAGAGGAGCAGTAGGTTCCAGAGGAGCAGAAGGTTCCAGAGGAGCAGAAGGTTCCAGAGGAGCAGAAGGTTACAGAGGAGCAGAAGGTTACAGAGGAGCAGAAGGCTACAGAGGAGCATGAGGCTACAGAGGAGCAGTAGGTTACAGAGGAGCAGAAGGTTACAGAGGAGCAGTAGGTTACAGAGGAGCAGAAGGTTACAGAGGAGCAGAAGGTTACAGAGGAGCATGAGGTTACAGAGGAGCATGAGGTTACAGAGGAGCAGAAATAACAATGACAAGCCTATAACGCATTGAACAAATACACTCAACTTGGATAGCTTTATTGTATAAAAAACCACTATAAAACACTGGCTCCTTCATAGCCTATCACCCACCCCTAGTGTACACGTTAATGCACGCGCCCACGGAAACAAACAAACACACGCACATACATACACGCACGCAAACTCAGGGCATGCGGAATTTACCTAGTTTACAGCATATCGACTAGCCTGTTGTAGCCTAATGATTGTAACACGGTGCATAGAGAGAGAGAGAGAGAGAGAGAGGGGCAGGCTGGCTGCGGTAGATAAAGTCACTGGATGGTTCTGACATATATATCACAGAGTGAAACAAACACAAAATGCTCATCTTGCAGATTTAGTCTGCTCAAGCTACCGCATCTACCGTATAACGGGTTTCTCTTTGTTTTCTTCTCCGACCATTACCCGCTTATTATAAAAGGATGTGCGGGAGGCGACAGCTTGGCGCGTTGCCGGATTCCCCTCTCTATAGTATCCCCTCCTGATCTACTCAGCTCAACCTGAACTGCCTGGCTGGCGGCATCCCATAATGATTCTGAATCATCCGCAGCAGCAGAAGCACTAAGTCATATTCATACTCACCACAACGATTTCCTGGGAGGAAGATGATGTTCTTTGTTGTAGGAGGTCACCCCCAGAGCCAGCTGCATAACAGTAATATATTTCTGGTAATTCACCATGGTATTGTCCACCGCTACTAAGAATCCAACCCAAAGAAAAACATAGGTAATCATATATTCGTAGTAGTTTATTCCCTGGCAGCGTCTGCCTTCACTGCGTCTTCCTTGTTCAGCAGCATCTCAACGCCATTTCCAGTAGCGGCGAAGGACTGACAGGGAAAACACTCCCCGAGGAGCTGACAGAAAGGTGCCATACCGCGACCAAGAGCCATGTCTGCAATGACAGTATCAAGACTACACTCCTCTAATCGTATTAGCTCTCACAGAATAGATCGCTAATCCATTCGATTTTTAGTCAGGATTTAAACATTATTTTTTCTTTACTCCTTCCTTCCTTTCTCCGGGACCGCGGGGACTTTGCTGGAAAACAGTCTGTGAAAAACGGTCTGTGCTGCTGCGTTGGTTCAAGCGTCCGTGCGTGAGGTAGGGGAGAGTGTGTTGGCTATGTGTAGTCAGAAAGAGGCACAGAGGGGGGTGGGTGGGTGGGTGGGGGGGGAGTATTTGAAAAGGACGAATTAATAATACATTTTGAGGATCTTGTTGCATTTACTTATGCGGTCAAACATCGGCGCTACTTCGAAACCTTATATCCTACTGCCCTACTCCATCCTACTCCATCCTACTGCATCCTACTCCATCCTAATGCCCTACTCCATCCTACTCCATCCTACTCCATCCTACTGCCCTACTCCATCCTAATGCCCTACTCCATCCTACTCCATCCTACTGCCCTACTCCATCCTACTCCATCCTACTGCATCCTACTCCATCCTAATGCCCTACTCCATCCTACTGCCCTACTCCATCCTACTCCATCCTACTGCATCCTACTCCATCCTAATGCCCTACTCCATCCTACTGCCCTACTCCATCCTACTCCATCCTACTCCATCCTACTCCATCCTATTCCATCGTACTCCATCCTACTACCCTACTCCATCCTACTCCATCCTACTCCATCCTACTCCACCCTACTCCATCCTACTCCATCCTACTCCATCCTACTGCCCTACTCCATCCTACTCCATCCTACTGCATCCTACTCCATCCTACTGCCCTACTCCATCCTACTCCATCCTACTCCATCCTACTACCCTACTCCATCCTACTACCCTACTCCATCCTACTGCATCCTGCTGCATCCTATTCCATCCTACTCCATCCTACTGCCCTACTCCATCCTACTCCACCCTACTCCATCCTACTACCCTACTCCATCCTACTCCATCCTACTCCATCCTACTACCCTACTCCATCCTACTACCCTACTGCATCCTACTGCATCCTACTGCATCCTACTCCATCCTACTACATCCTACTGCATCCTACTGCATCCTACTCCATCCTACTGCCCTACTGCATCCTACTGCATCCTATTCCATCCTACTACCCTACTCCATCCTACTACCCTACTCCATCCTACTCCATCCTACTGCATCCTATTCCATCCTACTCCATCCTACTGCCCTACTCCATCCTACTCCATCGTACTCCATCCTACTGCATCCTACTCCATCCTACTGCCCTACTCCATCCTACTCCATCCTACTACCCTACTCCATCCTACTCCACCCTACTCCATCCTACTACCCTACTCCATCCTACTCCACCCTACTCCATCCTACTCCATCCTACTCCATCCTACTGCATCCTACTCCACCCTACTCCATCCTACTCCATCGTGTAAAAACACATTTGATTCTATTGTTCTTGTCATGGACTGTAGCCTATGACGTGTTGGGGATTGGGGAAGCTACTCTGAAAACAGTGACTACACACTGGAAGAGGCTAAACTACACTAAAGCTACTCTTACTTTTAAAAAGTTGTTCGCTACCTCCAAACTACTTTGTGATAAATTCTGGTATCTACAATAAATCTGAAATACCATACACCACAAATTGCAGATCATTCTGGTGTCAGATGTTAGCTGAATGTGTAATCAAGTGAGATTAGGCATGTCTGATGCCTAAAATTCTTGCCTACTTCACCCATATTTTCTGTTATTTTTACATGGTAAAACAGTGGAACTACACAGTAGTGTGTAGTTCCAGTAGTTAGTTACACCGCTACATGGTAAAACAGCAGTGTATAGTTCCAGTAGTTAGCTGCACCGCTACATGGTAAACCAGTAGTGTGTAGTTCCAGTAGTTAGCTACACCGCTACATGGTAAACAGTAGTGTGTAGTTCCAGTAGTCAGCTACACCGCTACATGGTAAACAGTAGTGTGTAGTTCCAGTAGTCAGCTACACCGCTACATGGTAAACAGTAGTGTGTAGTTCCAGTAGTTAGCTACACCGCTACATGGTAAAACAGTAGTGTAGTTCCAGTAGTTAGCTACACCGCTACATGGTAAAACAGTAGTGTAGTTCCAGTAGTTAGCTACACCGCTACATGGTAAAACATAAATGAACTACTGAAAACACTACCAAGATTTGAATTGAGTTCAACTACCACCAAGCTACTGCAAAATGGAGTTAAACTACTAGTTAAACTATATACATGTTGTTCACAACTCCCCAACACTGATGACCTACTATTTATTTATTCATTTAGAAAAGATTTTACTCGATTAATAATGTATGTAGGTAAGTAGACCTAGTCTATACAATATGAAAACTTCTTATTAAGGAGTGAAATCATTTTTTGGTAAAAATAGGTTTCAGTGCCATTGAAGCGAACAGCAGCAACAGAACCAGAATTGCGTAGGTCTGTTCCAGCACCACAGGGCGGTGGACAGCGACCTTCTCAATTGAAGGCAGCTAGGCTACTCCCCACTGGGAGTCCCTATGACAATTCATTGATTGATTTATATATATGGCTTTGGGTGGGCCCATTTTAGTTTAGACTTTGTAGTCTGTAATTTAAAGAGGAGTTAAAAAACCAAAACATATTCCTCCTCTTCAGACTCACCTGAGGCATAGTTATAATTGCTGGGCGGATCCCCCTAAAATAATTGAAATATCAATGTCAACATTAGCATCAGGCATCCCCCCAAGAGACATTGTGCACCTCCAAATCAAATCAAATGTATTTATAAAGCCCTTTCTACATCAGCCGATGTCACAAAGTGCTGTACAGAAACCCAGCCCTCAAACCCCAAACAGCAAGCAATGCAGATGTAGAAGCACTCCAAAGATACATTGTGCACCCCAAAGAGACATTGTGCATCCCCCAAGAGACATCGTGCACCCCCAAAGATACATTGTGCACCCCCAAGAGACATTGTGCACCCCAAAGAATGTGTATAATTAAAACCCTGGCTGCATAGTGGGCCAGAGTCCATTCCATAGTCAGCAGCAGTCCTGCAGTAACTACAGATGTTCCATACCAGAGATTATATATGGTTAGGTTAGGCAATTTAAAGGAGATTTTGGAATGAGTCAAGTCATGTTATTTAAGCACGGGATCTCATTTCCTTTTAAATAATTAGCTACTGGCACTGAAAATATTCTGCCCTCTCTTATTAAGGAAAACAAATTTACATTACAGTTATTTAGCTGATGTTACCACAGAATTAGTCTGAGTCGAAAGGTGTGCCTTTTGAATTAAGTCCTTTTGGAAGTTTTTCTTGGCAAGCCTTTTTGTTGGATTTTTGTCATTGACCACGTTTACATGCACACCGATATCCCGTTATTATTTTGGATACTCAATTGTTCTGTTTTTGAGTTGACACATACAAACATCATATCCCGTTTACAATAACCCGGAAAAATCTTCGATCCCAGTTATGAGAAACGCGGATGAGATGCCTGGCATATGCTGATCTTAGATGGGATACCTTGGCATGTAAATCCCTTTTACTTTTGTTTTTCATGGTCTGCGCAGGCTCAGTTTCGCATATCATGGATGTTGTGTGATGATGTTTTCATTTTATAGTCAAAAAAATCATAAAGAAGGCTACCTCCGCAGTTCGATCCACCATAATTCTTGTTGGTACTTATTCTCCCCAATTGGTAGTTACAGTCTTGTCCCATCGCTGCAACTCCCTTACGGACTCCGGAGAGGCGAAGGTTGAGAGCCATGCGTCCTCCGAAACACGACCCTGCCAAGCCGCACTACTTCTTGACACTGCTCACTGCTCGCTTAACCTGGATGCCAGCTGCACCAATGTGTCAGAGGAAACACTCTACAACTGGCGACCAAAGTCAGCGTGCATGCACCCGGCCTGCCACAAGGAGTCGCTAGAGCACGATGGGACAAGCACATTCCGGCCGGCCAAAGCCTCCCCCTAACCCGGACGATACTGGGCCAATTTTGCACCGCCTGATGGGTGTCGCGGTCGGCTGCAACAGAGCCTGGACTCGAACCAGGATCTCTGGTGGCACAGCTAGCACTGCGATGCAGACCACTGCGCCACTCCGGGGGCCCTATACATAAAAAAAAATAATAATAATAATAATAATGATCAATTAAGTATATTTGAGTTTAACCATAATATTTGTTATAATATTTGTTCTGTCTTTTCTGGTGGAAATAAACTGAAATTGCAACCAACTTTCAATGGCTTGTTTTAAAAATAGCAATATTTTGATTTCGTTGTCAAATAACTGAAAGTGAGAGGTTGTAATCTGTAATCTGAAAGGAAAAAAGGCCAATCTTGAACACGGGGAGAGACATTCTTACTAATCTGCTAGAGAACCAGTTTGGATTTAAGTACAGCTTTTGTATGACTGAAGCCTTTAGTGAGAGGTCTAATGCTAGAATATTTATACATTTCTGCCCTCCAAATGTATATTCATTATATAAATAGGCCCATTTAATTATGTCTGTGTTGCCATTCCAAATAAAATGGAATATGTTTTGCTCATATCATTTGAAAAACAAGTCGTTAGGTGTTGGCAGGTCCATAACCTCTACAGGATCGGTGTCCCCCCCCCCCCCCCCCCCCCCCCCCCAAGTGACGGTTGAGCTAACGTAGGCTAATGTGATTAGCATGAGGTTGTAAGTAACAAGAACATTTCCCAGGACATAGACATATCTGATATGGGCTGAAAGCTTAGGTAAACTGGGATATGACTGAAGAGTTAATCAGGGTGATTTTCCACAAATAGACATTTTACTTTCCATGGTAGCAAGATCTTATCTATTTTTGCTAACTTTCTATTAAAATGTATTGTAGTGAGATCATTTCTTTCTTCTGGGATATGAATACAGAGTATGTCCACTTCACCGTCAGACCAATTTATTGGTAAACTACACGGTAATGTAAAAGTTACATTTTTTTGTCATCCAATACGTAATAGAGTACACCTACCATAATTTGCTTTTAATCCAGAGAGGTTTCAGAAATGATCTAGATCCTCTATGAGGCTGTGGAGGGATTCACATTGTGGATTTAAAAGATAAGCTGAATCATCAGCATACAATAACACCTTAGTTTTTAAGCCCTGGATTTCTAACCCCTTGATATTATTGTTGAATCTGATTTTAGTAGCTAACATTTCGATGGCCATAATAAACAGATATGCCGATGTTTTACTCCTCTCGACAGTTTAAGCATTTCTGAGAAGTAGCCATTATTTACTATTTTAGACCTAGGGTTACTATACATACCTTTAACCCGTTGTATAAGAGATTCTTCAAAATGGAACTATTGATTGATTGAATTTATTAGACCTTTTTTTTAAAAATGCATACATAAGGGCGCTCCAGCCGGTGACGCCTCCACATACAATTTACATATAAATTCCAGTTGTACTTTATCAAAAGTCAGCTATGAAAACCAGGCCTGATTTCCCAGATGTTTCATAGTGTTCTATTGTTTCAAGTACTTGTCTTATATTATCTCCAATGTATTGTCCATGTAAACAACCTGTCTGATCAGGATGAATAATAACAATACCTATTTAATTCTATGCGCTATGCATTTTGCTAGAATTTTTGGTCACAACACTGACGTGTAAGGGGCCTCCAATTATTTAAATGGACTGGATATTTATATTTACCACCTGGGTCCTGTTTCAATAATAGTGAAATCAGACCTTCTTGCTTAGTATCTGATAGTCTGCCATTTTTATATGAGTGGTTAAAACATGTTAATAACGTACCTTTGAGTACAATGAAAAATATTTGATATACCTCAACTGGTATGTCATCCAGCCCTGGAGTTTTCCCGGACTTGAAGGCTTTAATTGCATCTAGAAGTTCCTCCTCTGTATTTAGGCCTACACATGAGTCTTTCTGTATAGCTGTTCATTTTTGATTATTAAAATAAAAAAATCCTTACAATTAACTTTGTTTAGTGGAGATGGAGGAAACTGAAACATAAACATAAAAAAGTACTTTGCTTCCTCTTTCAAAATATTGTTTGGTGAATCATGGGTGACTCCGTCCTTTAAAAAGTTACAGTAAAATAAAATAAATGTGGTAGCATTTCTATGTTGAAGATATAAAAAAAAAAATGGTGCCTTTTTCCCCATTTCTAGTTCTGTTTATTTTTATAATACACTTGATCTTTCTTGAATAAGTTTCTCCAGTTCTTTTTGATTTTCCTTTAACTTATTCTGTGCCTCTATGGTACAGTTTGTATTGCTATTTGTACTGCTAGACCTATTTCCATTGTTAATATTAACTATTTTGACCTAAATTGCTTTTGTTTTAAAGATGAGTATTGAATTGCATGGCCTCTAACGTGTCCCATACAATAAGGGGATCTGCTGTTCCTATGTTATGTTGGAAAAAAGTCAGTTATAAATTATTCTGTCCTGAGTAAAAACAAGTTGTCATCCAATAGGCTTTGATTAAATTTCCAATATCCAAGTGGAAATTCTATAATATACAGTGCATTGGGAAAGTATTCAGACCCCTTCCATTTTTTCCACATTTTGTTACATTACAGCCTTAATCTAAAATGTATTAAATTGTTTTTTCCCCTCAACAATCTACACACAATAACCCATAATGACAAAGCAAAAACTGTTTTTTGGACATTTTTGGAAATGTATTACAATAAAAAACTGAAATATCACATTTGCACCTTTTATTAAGCACTTTCTTGAAGCACCTTTGGCAGCGATTACAGCCTTGAGACATCTTGGGTACGACGGTACAAGCTTGGTACACCTGCATTTGGGGAGTTTCTCCCATTCTTCTCTGCTGATCCTCTCAAGCTCTGTCAGGTTGGATGGGGAGTGTCAATGCACAGCCATTTTCAGGTCTCTCCAGAGATGTTAGATCGGGTTCAAGTCCGGGCTCTGGCTGGGCCACTCAAGGACATTCAGAGACTTGTCCCAAAGCCAGTCCTGTGTTGTCTTGGCTGTGTGCTTAAGGTCGTTGTCCTGTTGGAAGGTGAACCTTCGCCCCAGACTTATGTCCTGAGCGCTCTAGAGCAGGCTTTTATCAAGGATCTCTGTACTTTGCTCTGTTCATTTTTCCCTCAATCCTGACTAGTCTTCCAGTCCCTGCCGCTAAAAAACATCCCCACTGCATGATGCCGCCACCACCATGCTTCACCGTAGGGATGGTGCCATGTTTCCTCCAGACGTGAAGCTTGCCATTCAGGCCAAAGAGTTCAATCTTGGTTTCATCAGAACAGAGAATCTTGTTTCTCATGGTCTGAGAGTCCTTTAGGTCCCTTTTGGAAAACTCCAAGCGGGCTGTCATGTGCCTTTTACTGAGGAGTGGCTTCCGTCTGGCCACTCTACCATAAAGGCCTGATTGGTGGAGTGCTATAGAGATGGTTGTCCTTCTGGAAGGTTTTCCCATCTCTACAGCGGAACTCTGAAGGTCTGTCAGAGTGACCATTGGGTTCTTAGTTACCTCCCTGACCAAGGCCCTTCTCCCCTGATTACTGAGTTTGGCCAGGTGGCCAGCTCTAGGAGGAGTCTTAGTGGTTCCAAACATCTTCCACTTAAGAATGATGGAGGCCACTGTGTTCTTGGGGCCCTTCAATGTGGCAGAAATGTTTTGGTACCCTTCCTCAGATCTGTGCCTTGACACAATCCTGTTTCTGAGCTCTATCAAATCAAATCAAAGTTTTTTATTTGTCACACGCGCCGAATACAACAGGAGTAGACCTTACAGTGAAATGGTTACTTACAGGCTCTAACCAATAGTGCAAAAAAGGTATTAGGTGAACAATAGGTAGGTAAAGAAATAAAACAGTAAAAAGACAGGCTACATACAGTAGCGAGGCTATATTCAGTAGACAGGCTATATACAGTAGAGAGGCTATATACAGTAGAGAGGCTATATACAGTAGAGAGGCTATATACAGTAGACAGGCTATATACAGTAGAGAGGCTATATACAGTAGCGAGGCTATATACAGTAGCGAGGCTATATACAGTAGCGAAGTTATATACAGTAGAGGCTATATACAGTAGAGAGGCTATATACAGTAGCGAGGCTATATACAGTAGAGAGGCTATATACAGTAGAGAGGCTATATACAGTAGCGAGGCTATATACAGTAGAGGCTATATACAGTAGAGGCTATATACAGTAGAGAGGCTATATACAGTAGCGAGGCTATATACAGTAGCGAGGCTATATACAGTAGCGAGGCTATATACGGTAGAGAGGCTATATACAGTAGAGAGGCTATATACAGTAGCGAGGCTATATACAGTAGCGAGGCTATATACAGACACCGGTTAGTCAGGCTGATTGAGGTAGTATGTACATGTAGATATGGTTAAAATGACTATGCATATATGATGAACGGAGAGTAGCAGTAGCGTGAAAGAGGGGTTGGCGGGTGGTGGGTGGGACACAATGCAGATATCCCAGTTAGCCAAGGAGCACTGGTTGGTCAGCCCAATTGAGGTAGTATGTACATGAGTGTATAGTGTATAGACTATGCATATATGATAAACAGAGAGTAGCAGCAGATCCTTCGACCTCATGCCTTGGTTTTTGCTCTGACATGCACTGTCAACTGTGGGAGCTTATACAGACAGGTGTGTGCCTTTCCAAATCATGTCCAATCAATTGAATTTACCACAGGTGGACTCCAATCAAGTTGTAGAAACATCTCAAGGATGATCAATTGAAACAGGATGCACCTGAGCTTAATTTCGAGTCTCATAGCAAAGGGTCTGAATACTTATGTAAATAAGGTATTTCTGTTTTTTATTTGTAATAAATTAGCAAAAATTTCTACAAACGTGTTTTTGCTTTGTCATTATTGGGTATTGTGTGTAGATTGATGAGGAAAAAAAGTAATTTAATCACTTTCAGAATAAGGCTGTCATGTAACAATATGTGGAAAAAGGGAAGGGGTCTGAATACTTTCCGAATGTATATGCCAATTTCTTCATGCTCCAACTGCATTCTGTCCCCTAGCAACACTTTTTAAACTTTTGGTGCCAGTGAGAATGACATAAGAAAGTAGTCAAGACGACTAGCTTGATTGATCCTCCGCCATGTATATCTCACTAGGTTAAGATATTTAAGCCTCCATATATCCACTAATTCCAATATATCCATGACATTCATGATTTCCTTAAGTTTGTAGTGTGATTTCCTTTACGGTCCATTGAGGTATTTAAAACCGTATTATAATCTCCCATCATAATAATATAGTCTTGTATTGTAGGCTTGATAAATAATTATATATATATATATATACACTGCTCAAAAAAATAAAGGGAACACTAAAATAACACATCCTAGATCTGAATGAATGAAATAATCTTATTAAATACTTTTTTCTTTACATAGTTGAATGTGCTGACAACAAAATCACACAAAAATAATCTATGGAAATCCAATTTATCAACCCATGGAGGTCTGGATTTGGAGTCACACTCAAAATTAAAGTGGAAAACCACACTACAGGCTGATCCAACGTTGATGTAATGTCCTTAAAACAAGTCAAAATGAGGCTCAGGAGTGTGTGTGGCCTCTACATGCCTGTATGACCTCCCTACAACGCCTGGGCATGCTCCTGATGAGGTGGCGGATGGTCTCCTGAGTGATCTCCTCCCAGACCTGGACTAAAGCATCCGCCAACTCCTGGACAGTCTGTGGAGCAACGTGGCGTTGGTGGATGGAGCGAGACATGATGTCCAAGATGTGCTCAATTGGATTCAGGTCTGGGGAACGGGCGGGCCAGTCCATAGCATCAATGCCTTCCTCTTGCAGGAACTGCTGACACACTCCAGCCACATGAGGTCTAGCATTGTCTTGCATTAGGAGGAACCCAGGGCCAACCGCACCAGCATATGGTCTCACAAGGGGTCTGAGGATCTCATCTCGGTACCTAATGGCAGTCAGGCTACCTCTGGCGAGCACATGGAGGGCTGTGCGGCCCCCCAAAGAAATGCCACCCCACACCATGACTGACCCACCGCCAAACCGGTCATGCTGGAGGATGTTGCAGGCAGCAGAACGTTCTCCACGGCGTCTCCAGACTCTGTCACGTCTGTCACATGTGCTCAGTGTGAACCTGCTTTCATCTGTGAAGAGCACAGGGCGCCAGTGTCGAATTTGCCAATCTTGGTGTTCTCTGGCAAATGCCAAACGTCCTGCACGGTGTTGGGCTGTAAGCACAACCCCCACCTGTGGACGTCGGGCCCTCATACCACCCTCATGGAGCCTGTTTCTGACCGTTTGAGCAG
Organism: Salmo trutta; assembly: GCF_901001165.1. Classification (NCBI taxonomy): domain Eukaryota; kingdom Metazoa; phylum Chordata; class Actinopteri; order Salmoniformes; family Salmonidae; genus Salmo; species Salmo trutta. The sequence continues at coordinate 65,241,876 of NC_042960.1, forward strand.
ACACATGCACATTTGTGGCCTGCTGGAGGTCATTTTGCAGGGCTCTGGCAGTGCTCCTCCTGCTCCTCCTTGCACAAAGGCGGAGGTAGCGGTCCTGCTGCTGGGTTGTTGCCCTCCTACGGCCTCCTCCACGTCTCCTGATGTACTGGCCTGTCTCCTGGTAGCGCCTCCATGCTCTGGACACTACGCTGACAGACACAGCAAACCTTCTTGCCACAGCTCGCATTGATGTGCCATCCTGGATGAGCTGCACTACCTGAGCCACTTGTGTGGGTTGTAGACTCCGTCTCATGCTACCACTAGAGTGAAAGCACCGCCAGCATTCAAAAGTGACCAAAACATCAGCCAGGAAGCATAGGAACTGAAAAGTGGTCTGTGGTCACCACCTGCAGAACCACTCCTTTATTGGGGGTGTCTTGCTAATTGCCTATAATTTCCACCTGTTGTCTATTCCATTTGCACAACAGCATGTGAAATTTATTGTCAATCAGTGTTGCTTCCTAAGTGGACAGTTTGATTTCACAGAAGTGTGATTGACTTGGAGTTACATTGTGTTGTTTAAGTGTTCCCTTTATTTTTTTGAGCAGTGTATATATATACTTTTTTAAAGCGTGGATCATCATCATTTGGACCCCAGCCTTCAACACCACAGTACCCTCCAAGCTCATCATCAAGCCCAGGGCCCTGTGTCTGAACCCCACCCTGTGCAACTGGATCCTGGACTTTCTGACGGGCCACCCCAGGTGGTGAAGGTAGGAAACAACATCTCCACTACGCTGATCCTCAACACTGGGGCCCGACAAGGGTGTGTGCTCAGCCCCCTCCTGTTCTCCCTGTTCACCCATGACTGCATGGCCACGCATGCCTCAAACTCAGAGAGCACGCCCCCATCCACATCGACGGGACCACAGTGGAGAAGGTGAAAAGCTTCAAGTTCCTCGGCGTACACATCACTGCCAATATGAAATGGTCCACCAACACAGACAGTGTGGTGAAGAAGGCGCAACAGCGACCCTTCAACCTCAGGAGGCTGAAGAAATTTGGCTTGGCTCGTAAGACACTCACAAAATTTTACAGATGCACCATTGAGAGCATCCTGTCGGGCTGTATCCCCGCCTGGTACGGCAACTGCACTGATCGCAACCGCAGAGCTCTCCATAGGGTGGTGCAGTCTGCCCAACGCATCACCGAGGGCACACTGCCTGCCCTCCAGGACACCTACAGCACCCAATGTCACAGGAAGGCCAAAAAGATCATAAAGGACATCAACCACCCGAGCCACTGCCTGTTCACCCCGCTATCATCCAGAAGGTGTGGTCAGTACAGGTGCATCAAAGCTGGGACCAAGAGACTGAAAAACAGCTTCTATCTCAAGGCCATCAGACTGTTAAATAGTCCGAGGAAACACCGTCCAACTGGCGACCGAGTCAGCATGCATGGACCCGGCCCACCACAGGTGTCGCTAGAGCACGATGGGGCAAGGACATCCAGCCGGCCGAACCCTCCCCTAACAACGCTGGTCCAATTGTGTGCCGCCTCATGGGGTCGCCCGGTCACGGCCAGCTGCATTATATCCAAATGATAGTTTAAACCATGTTGTTTACATTTACTTTGTTTACAAACAGAGTAAATGTGGAGAAAATTCGATTTCCATCCTCTCTCCTTTCGAGTCTACTCCACTCCACTCCTCTCCTATCCCCTACCCTACCCTCTCCTCTCTCCTGTCCTCCTCTCTCCTCTCCTCTCCGGTCTCCTCCCCTACCCTCTCCTCTCTCCTCTCCTATCCCCTACCCTACCCTCTCCTCTCTCCTGTCCTCCTCTCTCCTCTCCTCTCCGGTCTCCTCCCCTACCCTCTCCTCTCTCCTCTCCTCTCCTCTCCTATCCCCTACCCTCTCCTCTCTCCTCTCCTCTCCTCTCCTATCCCCTACCCTCTCCTCTCTCCTCTCCTCTCCGGTCTCCTCCCCTACCCACTCCTCTCTCCTCTCCTCTCCTCTCCTATCCCCTACCCTCTCCTCTCTCCTCTCCTCTCCGGTCTCCTCCCCTACCCTCTCCTCTCTCCTCTCCTCTCCTCTCCGGTCTCCTCCCCTACCCTCTCCTCTCTCCTCCATCTCCTCTTCTCTCCTCCATCCTCTCCTCCATTCCTCTCTTCTCCTCCCATCTCTCCTCTCCTCTCCCTTCTGCCCTATCATTATCCTTGTCACATGTGAACCCTGCTGACACCTTTAATCACACAGACAGATGCACATATACTGTATATAGACAGTATGAAGTCATTATTCCCTGTAAGTAAATAGGACAGCCAGAACTGCCCTCTTTCCTGTGTCCTTAGATTTACACACGCACGCACGCACGCACGCACACACACACACACACACACACACACGAGGGCAGACAGAACGGCCCTCTTTCGCATGTTCTTATTCCCTCTGACTCTCTTCCTGTCCACTGTCTTCTGCTTAACAGAAACCCTATGAACTGGTTTGTAGGACTCGCGAGGCTGCGTCCCAAATAGCATCCTATTCCCCCTCTATGGGCCCCAGTCAAAAGTAGTGCACTATATAGGAAATAGGGCATCATTTTGAACATGGGACGACAGAAAGGAGACAGGGCTGGAGGTCCAAATGGCAACCTGTACCCTATATAATGCACTACCCATAGGGCTCTGGTCAAAAGTAGTGCACTATGTAGGGAATAGGGCGCCATTTTGAACATGGGAGGACAGAGACTAGAGGAGACGAGGCTGGACCTGAGCGCTGCAAACCACTACAGGTATGTTTCCCAAATGGCACCCTGTTCCCTATATAATGCACTACCCATAGGGCTCTGGTCAAAAGTAGTGCACTATGTAGGGAATAGGGTGCCATTTGGGACGCAGTCCACTACTGCTGAAAGGACATGATGTGATTTATTACTTTTGCACCAAACAGAGAGAGAAGTTTACAGAGAAAGTCCTCTCCACTGCACCAAGAGAAGCACAGAGCACAGAGGGGACAATACCCTGCACACTCGCTGAATGCTTTGGATGTAAACCTAACCCTGAAGCCTAAACCTAACCCTTAAGTCTAAAATAGCCTTTTTCCAAGTGAGGACTGGCAAAATGTCCTCACTTTTCAGAATTTTTGTTAGTTTACTATTCTTGTGAGGACCTCTGGTACTCACATGTACACACACACACACACACACACACACACACACACAAAGCTCCAGCTAATCTCTCCTGCTGCCAGATTTTCATTTGCCCCACTTATGTCACAAGGAGCAAGAGAGCGTAGTAACTTATAGGGGCGGTGGGTAGCCTAGTGGTTAGAGCGTTGGACTAGTAACCGGAAGGTTGCTGGATTGAATCCCCGAGCTGACAAGGTAAAAATCTGTCGTTCTGTCCCTGAACAAGGAGGTTAACCCACTGTTTCTAGGCCGTCATTGTAAATAAGAATTTGTTCTTAACTGATTTGCCTAGTGTGTGTGTGTAGATATAGATGTATACGGTAATATCCCTTCCTGGGGAAACTCACTTTATTCACCTTTTGTATGTTTGGAATGGCGTTTACCCATGATGCTATTTACGTGTTTCCTGTACTAAGTTTTAACACACCAATTTACCTACTTTTCCATAATTCCTTGAATTTCTGGAATTACAAGGGAATATGCAGGAGATGAGTGAATCCCCGGCCCAGGATGCAACCCTACCCGTGCTCTGGGGGTTTGCCATCCTTTTCTGGGAGGAATGATATCTCACATGATCAGTTATACTGCTACGGTACATGTTCCTCCCTTCAAAGACCCCAAACATCAATCCAGGGTATCTAAAGTGAGTTTTAAAGTGAGTTTTAAAGTGAGTTTTAACAGTTCCAAACCTACAGTATGTGAGTTAATTGAAAGGTTCCTAGTTTGATTCAGAATGCCAGAGGCACTTCTTTCCAAAACCTAGTATTTAAATGATTCAACTCTGAAAGTAGCCTAGAGAGTATATATGTATAGTACATATATGATTATGTATGTACAGTACCAGTCAAACGTTTGGACACACCTACTCATTCAAGGGTTTTTCTTATTATTTTTTAAAAACTATTTTCTACATTGTAGAATACTAGTGAAGACATCAAAACTATGAAATAACACATATGGACTCATGTAGTAACCAAAAAAGTGCTAAACAAATCAAAATATGTTATATTTCAGATTATTCAAAGTAGCCACCCTTTGCCTTGATGACAGCTTTGCACAATCTTGGCATTGTGAATGTATATAGTGTATCACACAGGAGGACTGAAACTACAGAATTTATGTTGTCTGTCAAGCCACGTTGATACTACCACAATTTCCACTAGCCCGGGTGACATCAGCTAAAACAGAAAGGATTTTCTCAGAAGTGCCGTGTGTGTCATTTGGTAGAGCATGGCACTTGTACGGAGGACCATTAAGTGCATATAGATAGTCTGTGTCCAAAAATGTATTTTTGCATTGGTCAATTCAGAAAGTAAATCCAATTTCAATTTTTCCCAATTGAAGAGAATTGGAATAGGAATTTCTGTGTAATTCCTTAATTGACTGGAATGGAATTTACCCTGCTTTGGTTCCATTTTGGGACAAAATCTAAATCAATTACCCTTTAAATAGATCTATGGAACATCCTCTGCATCATTTTCTCTATATCTGCTGTCAAAACACCTACAGTTGAAGTCGGAAGTTTACATACACCTTAGCCAAATACATTTAAACTCAGTTTTTCACAATTCCTGACATTTAATCCTAATAAAAAGTCCCTGTTTTAGGTCAGTTAGGATCACCACTTTATTTTAAAGAATGTGAAATGTCAGAATAATAGTAGAGAATGATTTTATTTCAGCTTTTATTTCTTTCGTCACACTCAATTAGTATTTGGTAGCATCGCCTTTAAATTGTTTAACTTGAGTCAAACGTTTCCAGTAGCCTTACACAAGCTTCCAACAATAAGTTGGGTGAATTTTCTCCCATTCCTCCTGACAGAGCTGCTGTAACTGAGTAGGTTTGTAGGCCTCCTTGCTCGCACACGCTTTTTCAGTTCTGCCCACAAATGTTCTATAGGATTGAGGTCAGGGCTTTGTGATGGCCACTCCAATACCTTGACTTTGTTGTCCTTAAGTCATTTTGCCACAACTTTGGAAGTATGCTTGGGTCAATGTCCATTTGGAAGACCCATTTGCGACCAAGCTTTAAGTTCCTGACTGATGTCTTGAGATGTTGCTTTAATATATCTACATAATTTCCCTTCCTTTTTGTTTCATCAGACCAGAGGACATTTCTCAAAAAACTACGATCTTTGTCCCCATGTGCAGTTGCAAACCATAGTCTGGCATTTTTTATGGCGGTTTTGGAGCAGTGGCTTCTTCCTTGCTGGGAGGCCTTTCAGGTTATGTCGATATAGGACTCGTTTTACTGTGGATATAGATACTTTTGTACCTGTTTCCTCCAGCATCTTCACAAGGTCCTTTGCTGTTGTTCTGGGATTGATTTGCACTTTTCGCACCAAAGTACATTCAACTCTAGGACACAGAGTCGCTTCTCCTTCCTGAGCGGTATGACGGCTGCGTGGTCCCATGGTGTTTATACTTGCGTACCATTGTTTGTACAGATGAACGTGGTACCTTCAGGTGTTTGGAAATTGCTCCCAAGGATGAACCAGACTTGTGGAGGTCTACAATTTTTTTTCTGAGGTCTTGGATTATTTATTTTGATTTTCCCATGATGTCAAGCAAAGAGGCACTGAGTTTGAAGGTTGGCCTTGAAATACATCCACAGGTACACCTCAAATTATGTCAATTAGCCTATCAGAAGCTTCTTAAGACATGACATAATTTTCTAGAATTTTCCAAGCTGTTTAAAGGCACAGTCAACTTAGTGTACCTAAACTTCTGACCCACTAGAATTGTGATACAGTGAATTATAAGTGAAATTGTCTGTCTGTAAACAATTGTTGGAAAAATTACTTGTGTCATGCACAAAGTAGATGTGCTAACTGACTTGCCAAAACTATTGTTTGTTAACAAGAAATTAGTGGAGTGGTTGAAAAACAACTTTTAATGACTCCAACATAAGTGTATGTAAACTTCCGACATCAACTGTATATGTATATGCCTCCTTCCTATGTGCTTTTTAAGACACCAGCAGTCCACAGATGCAGAGATGTGATTAATTGGTGCATGCAGTCATCACTAAACTGGCCCGACAGAGGCTCGCACACAGTGGTGTAAAATACTTAAGTACAAATACTTTGAAGTACTACCTAAGTAGTATTTTGGGGTATCTGTACTATTTTACTATTTATATTTTTGACAACTTTTACTTCACTACATTTCTAAAGAAAATAATGTACTTTTTAGTCCGTATTTTCCCTGACATCCAAAAGTACTTGTTACATTTTGAATGCTTAGCCGGACAGGACAATGGTCCAATTCACACACTTATCAAGAGAACATCCCTGGTCATCCCTACTTCCTCTGATCTGGAGACTCACTAAACAGAGAACATCCCTGGTCATCCCTACTGCCTCTGATCTGGAGGACTCACTAAACAGAGAACATCCCTGGTCATCCCTACTGCCTCTGATCTGGAGGACTCACTAAACAGAGAACATCCCTGGTCATCCCTACTGCCTCTGATCTGGAGGACTGACTAAACAGAGAACATCCCTGGTCATCCCTACTGCCTCTGATCTGGTGGACTCACTAAACAGAGAACATCCCTGGTCATCCCTACTTCCTCTGATCTGGAGGACTCACTAAACAGAGAACATCCCTGGTCATCCCTACTGCCTTTGATCTGGACGACTCACTAAACAGAGAACATCCCTGGTCATCCCTGCCTCTGATCTGGCGGACTCACTAAACACTAAACACACAGGCTTTTGTTTGTTAATGAATGTCACTGATGGAGTGTCCCCCTGGCTATCTATAAATAAATAAAAAACGCAAGAAAATTGTGCCATCTGGTTTGTATAAGGAATTTGAATTTATTCTTGCTTTTACTTTTGATACTTACAGTGGGGGAAAAAGTATTTGATCCCCTGCTGATTGTGTACGTTTGCCCACTTACAAAGAAATGATCAGTCTATAATTTTAATGGTAGGTTTATATGAACAGTGAGAGACAGAATAACAACAAAAAATCCAGAAAAACGCATGTCAAAAATGTTATAAAATGATTTGCATTTTAATGAGGGAAATAAGTATTTGACCCCTCTGCAAAACATGACTTAGTACTTGGTGGCAAAACCCTTGTTGGCAATCACAGAGGTCAGACGTTTCTTGTAGTTGGCCACCAGGTTTGCACACATCTCAGGAGGGATTTTGTCCCACTCCTCTTTGCAGATCTTCTCCAAGTCATTAAGGTTTCGAGGCTGACGTTTGGCAACTCGAACCTTCAGCTCCTTCCACAGATTTTCTATGGGATTAAGGTCTGGAGATTGGCTAGGCCACTCCAGGACCTTAATGTGCTTCTTCTTGAGCTACTCCTTTGTTGCCTTGGCCATGTATTTTGGGTCATTGTCATGCTGGAATACCCATCTACAACCCATGTTCAATGCCCTGGCTGAGGTAAGGAGGTTCTCACCCAAGATTTGACAGTACATGGCCCCATCAAATAATGCGGTGAAGTTGTCCTGTCCCCTTAGCAGAAAAACACCCCCAAAGCATAATGTTTCTACCTCCATGTTTGACGTTAGAGATGGTGTTCTTGGGGTCATAGGCAGCATTCCTCCTCCTCCAAACACGGTGAGTTGAGTTGATGCCAAAGAGCTCCATTTTGGTCTCATCTGACCACAACACTTTCACCAGTTGTCCTCTGAATCATTCAGATGTTCATTGGCAAACTTCAGACGGGCATGTATATGTATTCTTGAGCAGGGGGACCTTGCGGGCGCTGCAGGATTTCAGTCCTTCACGGCGTAGTGTGTTACCAATTGTTTTCTTGGTGACAATGGTCCCAGCTGCCTTGAGATCATTGACAAGGTCCTCCCGTGTAGTTCTGGGCTGATTCCTCACCGTTCTCATGATCATTGCAACCCCACGAGGTGGGATCTTGCATGGAGCCCCAGGCCAAGGGATATTGACAGTTCTTTTGTGTTTCTTCCATTTGCGAATAATTGCACCAAATGTTGTCACCTTCTCACCAAGCTGCTTGGCGATGGTCTTGTAGCCCATTCCAGCCTTGTGTAGGTCTACAATCTTGTCCCTGACATCCTTGGAGAGCTCTTTGGTCTTGGCCATGGTGGAGAGTTTGGAATCTGATTGATTGATTGCTTCTGTGGACATGTCTTTTTTACAGGTAACAAGCTGCGGTTAGGAGCACTCCCTGTAAGAGTGTGCTCCTAATCTCAGCTCGTTACCTGTATAAAAGACACCTGGGAGCCAGAAATCTTTCTGATTGAGAGGGGGTCAAATACTTATTTCCCTCTTTAAAATGCAAATCAATTTATAACATTTTTGACATGCGTTTTTCTGGATTCTTTTGTTGTTATTCTGTCTCTCACTGTTCAAATAAACCTGCCATTAAAATTATAGACTGATCATTTCTTTGTCAGTGGGCAAACATACAAAATCAGCAGGGGATCAAATACTTTTTTCCCCCACTGTAAGTATATTTTAGCAATTCCATTTAATTTTGATACTTAAGTATATTTAAAACAAAATACTTTTATACTTTTACTGAAGTAGTATTTTACTGGGTGACTTTCACTTTTACTTGAGTCTTTTTCTATGAAGGTATCTTTTACTCAAGTTTGACATTTGAGGGCCTCCCGAGTGACGCAGCTGGTCTAAGGCACTGCATCACAGTGCTTAAGGTGTCACTACATATCAGAGTTCAATCCCGGGCTATGTCACAGCCGGCCGTGACCGGGAGACCAGTGAGGCGACGCACAGTTGGCCCAACATCGTTAGGGGAGGGTTTTGGCCGGCTGGCATGTCCTTGTCCCATCGCGCTCTAGCGACTCCTGTGGCGGGCCGGGCACATGCACGCTGACACAGTCAGTCGCCAGTTAGACGGTGTTTCCTCCGACACATTTGTGTGGCTGGTTTCCGGGTTAAGCAAGCAGTGTGGCTCTCAACCTTCGCCTCTCCAGAGTCCACACGGGAGATGCAGCGATGGGACAAGACTGTAACTACCAATTGGGGAAAAATACAAAAATATGACATTTGAGTACTTTCGCCACCACTGCTCGCACACTAACACACAGCTGGCATCCCACTGAAAACTACAATCAATCTGAAACTACACAGCCCAATCAATCTGACACTACACAGCCCAATCAATCTGACACTACACAGCCCAATCAATCTGACACCACACAGCCCAATCAATCTAACACTACACAGCCCAATCAATCTGACACTACACAGCCCAATCAATCTGACACTACATAGCCCAATCAATCTGACACTACACAGCCCAATCAATCTGACACTACACAGCCCAAACAATCTGACACTACAGTGTTCTAGGAAGTGTAGCCTTCAAGAAGAAGAAGAAAAAGCAAGTTGAGTTTAAAAAAAATTTGTATTATATGTCATTGATTGACTTTATATTTCTATGGTGTAGACCAGTGGTGCCCAAACTTGTTATATTCCCGTGCCCCTTCAAACATTCAACCTCCAGCTGTACCCCCTCTAGCACCAGGGTCAGCGCACTCTCAAATGTTGTTTTTTGCCATCTTTGTAAGCCTGCCACAGACACACTATACGATACATTTATTAAACATAAGAATGAATGTGAGTTTTTGTCTCAACCCGGTTCGTGGGAAGTGACATAGAGCTCTTATAGGACCAGGGCACAAATAATAATAATAATCAATAATTTTGCTCTTTATTTAACCATTTTACATATAAAACCTTATTTGTTAATCAAAAATGGTGAATAACTCACCACAGGTTAATGAGAAGGGTGTGCTTGAAAGGATGCACATAACTCTGCAATGTTGGGTTGTATTGGAGAGAGTCTCAGTCTTAAATCATTTTCCACACACAGTCTGTGCCTGTATTTAGTTTTCATGCTAGTGACGGCTGAGAATCCACTCTCACGTAGGTACGTGGTTGCAAAGGGCATCAGTGTCTTAACAGCACGATTTTCCAAGGCAAGACACTCTGAGCGCAGCCCAATCCAGAAATCTGGCAGTGGCTTCTGATTCAATTCCATTTTCACAGAACCGCTTGTTGCAATTTAGATGAGGCTCTCTTGTTCAGATATCAGTAAGTGGACTGGAGGCAGGGCATGAAAGGGATAACGAATCCAGTTGTTTGTGTCATCCGTTTCGGGAAAGTACCTGTGTAATTGCGCACCCAACATTTGACATTGTCTGTAAGCTTGAGTTCATTTGCACATAAAAAATCATACAATGATGGAAAGGCCTGTGTGTTGTCTTTGTTAATGCAGACAGAGAAGAGCTCCAACCTCTTAATCACAGCCTCAATTTTGTCCCCATGAAATATATTTGCGGAGAGTCCCTGTAATCCTAGATTCAGATCATTCAGGTGAGAAAAAAACAGATCCCAGATAGGCCAGTCGTGTGAGAAACTCGTCATCATGCAAGCGGTCAGACAAGTGAAAATTATGGTCAGTAAAGTAAACTTTAAGCTCGTCTCTCAATTTAAAAAAACGTGTCAATACTTTGCCCCTTGATAACCAGTGCACTTCTGTATGTTGTAAAAGCGTTACATGGTCGCTGCCCATATCATTGCATAGTGCAGAAAATATATGAGAGTTCAGGGGCCTTGCTTTAACAAAGTTAACTATTTTCACTATACTGTCCAAAACATATTTCAAGCTGTCAGGCCTTCCCTTGGTAGGAAGAGCCTCTCATGGATGCTTCAGTGGACCCAAGTGGCGTCGGGAGCAACTGCTTGCATGCGCGTTACCACTCCACTATGTCTCCCTGTCATGGCTTTTGCCCCATCAGGACAGATACCAACATGAGCAGCAGCTATGTTTGGCTCCATATGGACCATTAGTGGAATTCCCGCGAGAGAGTAACGATGATGTGATTGGATGTTAATTATTTGACTAGGCTTCCTGTATTTGACATTGTGTTGTTATTTCGCTGAACACTAGATGGTTTAATTTTTTTGGGGGGGCAGTGAAACGAGGCTACTTCGTACAGCCCCGTTGGAAAATGTAAATGGACTGTTTGAAAATGTGAAGAAAATGTGAAGAAAAAAAAAAAGTAGAAAAAAAAAAAGTACTTTTTTTTTTATGTGAATTTTTAATGCGAATCACATTTTTATTTGGCGTACCCCCGACGGCATTGCAGGGGTACACCAGTTTGGGAATACCTGGTGTCGACAATATAGTTAGCGTGTGTGTATACTATGTTTAGACCTACACTCTGTCAAACAAACGTGTACACACACACACATGCATATACACACATTGAAAAGTCAAGCACCAATGTCTGGAGGCACTGGCTGTCCTAGATCCAATAAGATAGAAGATAGAATAAACACAAAAATTAACAAAGAAGACATTTCACTCAGGTTTACCAACAATCCCCCATGCCAGCACTACACGCTGCTACTCTGTATGAGATACACTATATATACAAAAGTATGTGGACAACCCTTCAAATGAGTATATTCGGCTATTTCAGCCACACACGTTGCTGACAGGTGTATAAAATCGAGCACACAGCCATGGAATCTCCATAGACAAACATGGGCAGTAGAATGGCCTTACTGAAGAGCTCAGTGACTTTCAACGTGGCACGTCATAGGATGCCACCTTTCCAACAAGTCAGTTCTTCAAATTTCTGCGCTGCTAGAGCTGCCACGTACCACTAAGTGCTGTTATTGTGAAGTGGATATTTGGAGCAACAACGGCTCAGCCGCGAAGTAGACCACACAAGCTCACAGAACGGGACCACCGAGTGCTGAAGCGCGTAGCGTGTAAAAATCCTCTGTCCTCGGCTGCAACACGCTGCTGAGTTCCAAATTGCCTCTGGAAGCAACGTCAGCACATGAACTGTTCTTCGGGAGCTTCATGAAATGGGTTTCCATGGCCGAGCAGCCGCACACAAGCCTAAGATCACCATGCGCAATGCCAAGCGTCGGCTGGAGTAAAGCTTGCCACCATTGGACTCTGGAGCAGTGGAGACGCGTTCTCTGGAGTGATGAATCACTCTTAACCTTATGGCAGTCCAACGGACAAATCTGGGTTTGGTGGATGCCAGGAGAACACTATGCCCCAATGCAAAGTGCCAACTGTAAAGTTTGGTGGAGGAGGAATAATGGTCGGGGCTGTTTTTCATGGTTCGGGCTAGGCCCCTTAGTTCCAGTGAAGGGAAATCTTAAAGCTACAGCATACAATGACGTTCTAGACGATTCTGAGCTTCCAACTTTGTGGTAACAGTTTGAGGAAGGCCCTTTTCTGTTTCAGAATGACAATGCCCCTGTGCACAAAGCGAGGTCCATACAGAGCCCTGACCTAAACTTCATTGAACACCTTTGGGATGAACTGGAACGCCGATTGCGAGCCAGGCCTAATCGGCTGACATCAGTGCCCAACCGCACTAAATGCTCTTGTGGCTGAATGGAAGCAAGTCCCCTCAGCAATGTTCCAACATCTAGTGGAAAGCCTTCCCAGAAGAGTGGATGCTCCATAGTAATACCCATGAGTTTGGAATGAGATGTTTGACGAGCATGTGTCCACATACTTTGGTTATTTAGGTTGTGTCTGTGTGTCAAACATACCCCTAAATCAACCCACATTACCCCACTAGCAGGGATCTTTTAGCACAACACCAGAAACGCCATGAAGCTAGAAACGGGTTTCACCACCTCACGTTCTACTGGCAATAACATACCGATCACTCCGTGCCTTATCAGTAGCCATAACATCAACACACCACACCAACACACCACACAGACACACCAACACACCACACAGACACACCAACACACCACACCAACACACCACACAGACACACCAACACACCACACAGACACACCAACACAGACACACCAACACACCACACAGACACACCAGCACACCACACCAACACAGACACACCACACCAACACACCACACAGACACACCACACAGACACACCAACACACCACACAGACACACAGACACACCAACACACCACACAGACACACCAACACACCACACAGACACACCAGCACACCACACCAACACAGACACACCAACACACCACACAGACACACCAACACACCACACAGACACACCAGCACACCACACCAACACAAACACAGACACACCAACACACCACACAGACACACCACACAGACACACCAACACACCACACAGACACACCAACACACCACACAGACACACCAACACACCACACAGACACACCAGCACACCACACCAACACAGACACACCACACCAACACACCACACAGACACACCACACAGACACACCACACAGACACACCAACACACCACACAGACACACCAACACACCACACAGACACACCAACACACCACACAGACACACCAGCACACCACACCAACACAGACACACCAACACACCACACAGACACACCAGCACACCACACCAACACAAACACACCACACAGACACACCAACACACCACACAGACACACCAACACACCACACAGACACACCACACAGACACACAACACACCACACCACACAGACACACCACACAGACACACCACACCAACACACCAACACACCACACAGACACACCAACACACCACACCAACACACCAACACACTACACAGACACCAACACACCAACACACCACACAGACACACCAATACACCACACAGACACACCAACACACCACACAGACACAGTCACACCAACACACCACATAGACACACCTAGAGTGCATTGGAGAAGCACAGCCGTGTATTTTGCAAATATTATGCAAAAAAAAAAAATAATTCAATCCAAATAGGATTTATTTTGTCACCTCTCTTTTCCACCGGCCATGTGGACATGTAACGCACATACCAAAAAGCAACCATTCCTTGGTTATCAGTAGCCTATATAGAAACTCATCACAGCAATGTCTGGTCACACTAATGCCTATAGCCTTTAGGTCACCAGGGAAGCACAGTGTAAGGGTTTATTATGAACAGAAATAAGATGACTTACATAGTCTTGTTAGCGTAGTACTGCATCCCTTGTGGAGGTTCAGTGTGCATTCTGGTGGTGGGCTGTTTTCAGCTGGGGCTGTGTGTGTGTGTGTGTGTGTGTGTGTGTGTGTTGGTCTGTTTCTGTCAGCCTAGCTGTCTCTCTCAGTGTGTCACTTTCTCCTAGCTCTGCGTGTGTGTGTGTGTGTGTGTGTGTGTGTGTGTGTGTGTGTGTGTGTGTGTGTGTGTGTGTGTGTGTGTGTGTGTGTGTGTGTGTGTGTCAGTGCTAGTTCCAAGCTCAGGGCCAGACTACTGGGACACGGCTGTCTTAGAGCTGACTTGGCTGGCAGACATAGAAGAGGAGACCTCCTTAACGGTCTGGGGAGCAATACCTCCCTCCCTCCCTCCCTCTGCCTGCTTTCCAGGCCCTAGGTCCCTTCACTTCAGGGCTCCTCCTCCCTGTCTCACTCCTCGACCTCTCAACAGTCCCCCCCCCCCCCCCCCCCCTCTTCCTGCCTGCCCTCCAGGGGTAGTGCCCTCCAGGGGTAGTGCCCTCCAAGGGATAGTGCCCTCCAGGGGTCCAACAGGCCCAGAGATATATCATCAATGACGATACACTCCCAGACAAGAGCAGTAACCTTCCAGGACTATTCTCCACTGGCTCGCTGGCTAGAGAGATCCACTCTCCACTCATAGACACTATCATAATATATAATATCACCATGATATCAATGATATACCATAGCTAAGTATTTATATTTGTCAGTATACAGTGCATTCGGAAAGTATTCAGACCCCTTGACTTTTTCCACATTTTGTTACGTTACAGCTTTATTCTACAATTGATTAAATAGTTTTTTCCCCTCATCAATCTACACACAATATAATGACAAAGTAAAAACAGGCTTTTAGAAATGTTTGCAAATGTATAAAATAAAAATATCACATTTACAAAAGTATTCAGACCCTTTATTCAGCACTTTGTTGAAGCACCTTTGGCACCGATTACAGCCTCGAGTCTTCTTGGGTATGACGCTACAAGCTTGGCACACCTGTATTTGGGGAGTTTCTCCCATTCTTCTCTGCAGATCCTCTCAAGCTCTGTCAGGTTGGATGGGGTGCGTTGCGACACAGCTATTTTCAGGTCTCTCCAGAAATGTTCGATCGGGTTCAAGTCCAGGCTCTGGCTGGGTCACTCAAGGACATTCAGAGACTTGTCCCGAAGACACTCCTGTGTTGTCTTGGCTATGTGCTTAGGGTCGTTGTCCTGTTGGAATGTGAACCTTCGTCCCAGTCTGAGGTTCTGAGAGCTCTGGAGCAGGTTTTTATCAAGGATCTCTCTGTACATTGCTCCGTTCATCTTTCCCTCAATCCTGACTAGTCTCCCAGTCCCTGCCGCTGAAAAACATCCCCACAGTATGATGCTGCCACCACCATGCTTCACCGTAGGGATGGTACCAGGTTTCCTCCAGACGTGATGGTTGGCATTCAGGCCAAAGAGTTCAATCTTGGTTTCATCAGACCAGGTAATCTTGTTTCTCATGGTCTGAGAGTCTTTAGGTGCCTTTTGGTAAACTCTAAGCAGGCTGTATTTGTTTTTGTATTTATTATGAATCTCCATTAGTTGCTGCCAAGACACTCTTCCTGGGGTCCAGCTAAATTAAGGCAGTTACACATTTTAAAAACATTACAAGACATTCATAACAGATTTCACAACATATTAAGTGTGTGCCATCTACTACCACATACAGTACCAGTCAAAATTTTGGACACACCTACTTAGAGCAAACCAGATGGGATGGTGTTTCGCTGTAGGATGCTGTGGTAGCCATGCTGGTTAAGCGTGCCTTGAATTCTTAATAAATCACAGACAGTGTCACTAGCAAAGCACCCCCACACCATCACAACTCCTCCTCCATGCTTTACAGTGGGAAATACACATGTGGAGATCATCCGTTCACCTACTCTGCGTCTCACAAAGACACGGAGGTTAGAACCAAAAATCGCAAATTTGGACTCGTAAGTCCAAAGGACAGATTTCCACCGGTCTAAAATCCACTGCTCGTGTTTCTTGTCCCAAGCAAGTCTCTTCTTCTTATTGACATGAATATTATTAATGTTACCTCTCTAAGTAAATCCAAGGGCCAACCGTGCCACCCTGTTCTGAGCCAATTGCAATTTTCCTAAGTCTCTCTTTGTGGCACCTGACCTGACCACATGACTGAACAGTAGTCCAGGTGCAACAAAACTAGGGCCTGTAGGACCTGCCTTGTTGATAGTGCTGTTAAGAAGGTAGAGCAGCGCTTTATTATGGACGTACTTCTCCCCATCTTAGATACTGTTGTATCAATATGTTTTGACCATGACCGTTTACAATCCAGGGTAACTCCAAGCAGTTTAGTCTCCTCAACTTGCTCAATTTCAACATTATTCGTTACAAGATTTAGTTGTGGTTTAGGGTTTAGTGAATGATTTGTCGCAAATACAATGCTTTTACATGTTTTTTTTTTTTTACATATTTAGGGATAAGTTATTCCTTGCCACCTATTCTGAAACTAACTGCAGCTGTTTGTTAAGCGTTGCAGTGATTTCACTTGCTGTAGTAGCTGATGTGTATAGTGTTGAGTCATCTGCATACATTGACACTGGCTTTACTCAAAGCCAGTGACATGTCATTAGTAAAGATTGAAAAAAGTAAGGGGCCTAGACAGCTGCCCTGAGGAATTCCTGATTCTACCTGGATTATGTCGGAGAGGGTTCCATTAAAGAACACCCTCTGTGTTCTGTTAGACAAGTAACTCTTTATCCACAATATAGCAGGGGGTGTAAAGCCATAACACATACGTTTTTCCAGCAGCAGACTATGATCGATAATGTCAAAAGCCGCACTGAAGTCTAACAAAACAGCCCCTACAATCTTTTTATCATCGATTTCTCAGCAATTTGTGTAAGTGCTGTGCTTGTTGAATGCTGAAAGTCTGTTGTCAATTTCTTTACTGTAAAATAGCATTGTATCTGCTCAAACACAACTTTTTCCAAACATTTACTAAGAGTTGGTAACAGGCTGATTTGTCGGCTAATTGAGACACTTAAATAGGCTTTACTATTCTTAGGTAGGGGAATACATTTAGCTTCTCTCCAGGCCTGAGGGCACACAATTTCTAGTAGGCTTAAAATAAAGATTTGGCAAATAGGATTGGCAATATTGTCTGCTATTGTCCTCAGTAATTTTCCATCCAGATTGTCAGACCCCGGTGGCTTGTCATTGTTGATTGAGAACAATAATTTGTTCACCTCTTCCACACTTACTTTACGGAATTCAAAATGACAATGCTTGTCTTTCACAAATTGGTCAGGTATACTTGGATGTGTAGTGTCAGCGTTTGTTGCTGGCATGTCATGCCTAAATTTGCTAATCTTGCCAATGAAAAAATCATTAAAGTAGTTGGCAATATCAGTGGGTTTTGTAATGAATGAGTCATCTGATTCAATAAATGATGGAGCTGTATGTGCCTTTTTGCCCCAAATTTTATTTAAGGTGCACCAAAACCTTTCATTATTTATGTCATTTATCTTGGTTTCATAGTGTAGTTTCTTCTTCTTTTTATTCAGTTTAGTCACATGATTTCTCAGTTTGCAGCACGTTTGCCAATCGGTACAGTGAGTTTCAGAGATTGTCAGAATATAAATGTCATCTGTTACTAGCAAATTATTGATTTCATGAACCTTGTTTCTTAAGCTGCATATGTTAACGTGGACTATTTTGTAACGCTTTTCTGGGATGCTTGATTATTTTTCTTGCTTTCCTGGGAAGCTTAACAGAAGTAGACATGCTCAGGTTATTTCTGTTAGTGCAGGGTGAGCTGCACACAGTGGACTTCCTACTAGGGCACATCGCCTCACTGCTAACAGTATAACTCTGGTTCATAGGCTCATGATTACTGCATACAATAGCTGTAGGTTCAGCAGAGGCATTCAAGGCAGTTATAGGGACATAAATTAGGTTCCTTACATTGTGTCTTCCAGCCCCTCTGGGATAATGTACATTTGCTGAAGCATTATGACAACTCAGTGACACAACGGTAGGGATTAACTGAGCTGGGCTTGGGTCATTGATAAGTCATTGTCTCAACGCAGCCTTATAATGCTGTGAAAGGATCCATGAACCCAAATGATTTGGCTGGATCCCATCTTCCTTATGAAATAAGCTTTGTTTCCAGAAGGTATCATAATTGGTAAATACATGTTACACCCACAGAGCTGCAATAGTTTCGTAGTCAGTTAAGAATGGCTAAAAGTGGGCTGTCCTGTGCCTTTTACTGAGGAGTGGCTTCCGTCTGGCCACTCTACCATAAAGGTCTGATTGGTAGAGTGCTGCAGAGATGGTTGTCCTTCTGGAAAGTTCTCCCATCTCCACAGAGGAACTCTGGAGCTCTGTCAGAGTGGCCATCGGGTTCTTGGTCACCTCCCTGACCAAGGCTCTTCTCCCTTGATTGCTTAGTTTGGCAGGGCGGCCAGCTCTAGGAAATGTCTTGGTGGTTCCAAACTTCTTCCATTTAAGAATGATGGAGGCCACTGTGTTCTTGGGGACCTTCAATGCGGTCTGCTCAAGACGAAGCTTCTCACTGTAACCAGTTTCTGTAATCTGGTTCAGGTTATTAATCAACCTACCAGGGTGTTTACAAACACTACAGGGACAAGATTATCCACATGTATCGATCACATTTTTACTAATACTGTTGAACTTTGTTCTAAAACTGTATCGGTACCCATTGGATGCAGTGATCACAATATAGTGACTATATCCAGGAAGGCCAAAGTTCCCAAAAGCTGGGCCTAAAATAGTGTATAAGAGATCACACAATAGATTTTGCTGTGACTCTTACATGGATGATGTTAAAAATAATTGTTGTTCTGATGTGATTAATAAGGAGCATCCAGACGCTGCACTTGATGAATCTATGAAATCTCTTCTTCCAATTATTGATAAACATGCACCTGTTAAGAAACTGCCTGTTAGAACTGTTAAGGCTCCATGGATTGATGAGGAATTGAAAAACTGAATGGTTGAAAGAGATGGGGCAAAAGGAGTGGCTAATAAGTCTGGCTGCACATCTGACTGGCTGACTTACTGCAAATTGAGAATTTATGCGGAAAAAAAAGAAAGAAGAAACTGTATTATCAAGATCAATGATATAAAGATTGATGGAAAAAGACTTGAGTACTTTAAATGAAATTATGGGCAGAAAGACAAATTCAACTCCATCTTTCATCTAATCAGATGGCTTATTCATCACAAAACCATTTGATGTTGACAATTATTTTAATGATTACTTCATTGGCAAAGTGGGCAAACTTAGGCAGGAAATGCCAACAACGAACAGTGAGAAATTGTATTCATACATAAAAAAAACAAGTAATGAAAGAAAAGCAGTGCAAGTTTGAATTTTGTCAAGTTAGTGTGGGAGAGGTGGGGAAATTATTGTTATTGATCAATAATGACAAACCTCCTGGCATTGACAACTTAGATGGAAAGCTACTGAGGATGGTAGCTGACTCTATAGCCACTCCTATCTGTCATATCTTTAATCTGAGCCTAGAGGAAAGGCTTTGTCCTCAGGCCTGGAGGGAAGCCAGAGTAATTTATTTACCCAAGAGTGGTAAAGCAGCCTTTACTGGTTCTAACAGCAGACCTATCAGCTTGTTGCCAGCTCTTAGCAAACTGTTGGAAAGAATTGTGTGTTGACCAAATACATTGCTATTCTCTGTAAACAAATTAATAGACTTTCAGAGAAGGGCACTCAACATGTACTGCACTGGCACAAATGACTGATGATTGGTTGAAAGACATTGATAATAAGAAGATTGTGGGAGCTGTACTGTTAGATTTCAGTGCAGCCTTTGATATTATTGACCATAACCGGTTGTTGAAAACACTTTTGTGTTATGGCTTTTAAACAAAGCACGTGTGTCCATGTATGCTGATGATTCAACCATATACGCAACCACAGCTAATGAAGTCACTGCAGCCCTTAAAGAGTTGCAGTCTGTTTTGGAATGGGTGGCCAGTAATAAACTGGTCCTGAACATCTCTAAAACTAAGAGCATTGTATTTGGTACAAATCATTCCCTATGTTCTAGACCTCAGCTGAATCTGGTAATGAATGGTGTGTCTGTTGAACAAGTTGAGGAGACTAAATGACTTGGTGTTACCTTAGATTGTAAACTGTCGTGGTCAAAACATATAGATTCAATGGTTATAAAGATGGGAGAGTTCTGTCTGTAGTAAAGAGATGCTCTGCTTTTTTGACACCACACTCCACAAAGCAGGTCCTGCCGGCTCCAGTTTTGTCTTATCATGATTGTTGTCCAGTCATGTAGTTGAGTGCTGCAAAGAAAGACCTAGTTAAGCTGCAGCTGGTCCAGAACAGAGCAGCACGTCTTGCTCTTCATTGTAATCAGAGAGCTGATATTAACACTATGCATGCCAGTCTCTCTTGGCTAAGAGTTGAGGAGAGACTGAATGCGTCACTTCTTGTTTTTATAAGAAACATTCATGTGTTGAAAATAGTCAAATTACACACAGCACTGACACACACACACTTACCCCACCAGAAATGCCACCAGGGGTCTTTTCACAGCCCCCAAATCCAGAACAAATTCAATAAAGCGTACAGTATTATATAGAGCCCTTATTGCATGGAACTCCCTTCCATCTCATATTACTCAAATGAACAGCAAACCTGGTTTCAACAAACAGATAAAGCAACACCTCATGGCACAACACCTCTCCACTATTTGACCTAAATAGTTTGCATATGTATTGATATGTAGACTGTGTGCCTTTAAAAAAATAAATGTTTTTATGTATGTAGTTCTATCCTTGAGCTGGTCTTGTCTATTAATGTTCTGTATTATGTCATTCTGTATTATGTTTCATGTTTTGTGTTGAACTCCAGGAAGAGTAGCTGCTTCTTTTGCAACAGCTAATGGGGATGCTAATAAAATGCCCCAAAAAATTATGCAGAAGTTTTTTGGTACTCTTCCCCAGATCTGTGCCTCGACACAATCCTGTCTCTGAGCTCTACAGACAATTCCTTTGACCTCATGGCTTGGTTTTTGCTCTGACGTGCACTGTCAACTGTGGGATCTTATATAGACAGGTGTGTGTCTTTCCAAATCATGTCCAATCAATTGAATTGACCACAGGTGGACTCCAATCAAGTTGTAGAAACATCTCAAGGATGATCAATGGAAACAGGATGCAACTGAGCTCAATTTAGAGTCTCATAGCAAATGGTCTGAATACTTATGTAAATAAGGTTTTTCTGTTTTTAGTTTTTATAAATTTGCAAAAAAATTACTTAATAAATCACAGACAGTGTCACTAGCAAAGTGAAAAAAAATGAAAAACCTGTTTTAGCTTTTTCATTATGGGGTGTATTGTGTGTAGATTGATGAGAATTTGTTTTTAATTAATCCATTTTACAATAAGGCTGTTGTTCATTGTGGAATTGCAATTCCATCTTCTGCAGTCTAACCTCTTGTGGACAGACTATGTAAATTTACATTTTAGTCATTTAGCAGACACTCTTATCCAGAGCGACTTACAGTAGTGAATGCATACATTTCATGCATTTTTTTGTTTGTTTTTATACTGGCCCCCCGTGGGAATCGAACCCATAACCCTGGCGTTGCACACACCATGCTGGCATTGCAAACACCATGCTCTACCAACTGAGCTAGTTAACGTGATGTGGTCATTTTAGCATGTAAATATTGGTGGGGCAAACTCCACATTTATTTAGATGCATGCCAGCAAAGCCACAACACAACACTAAACAAATACATTAATTTCACTATAACGGTGACAAACGGTGCCCACAAACTGTTAGGGCCTACATAAAGCTGTCCAACAGCGGAGCTTTGTTTTCAGCACCATGGAGTCCTTACCATCGCTACACCTGGCTATCAGCGGAGCTTTGTCAGGCAGAAAAACTGTTCATTCAGCCTCATTTACTGCCTTTACAACAACAACAAAAACATAGCTGAAAGCAAAAAAAGAGACCATGTTTGTATACAGCCTTATAAACTCAACATTTGTTTTTATATTGTTTGCAAGCTGATTTGTGACACGTATTAATCCCCAAAGAACATGCAAAACAGGCAACAAAAAAACCAAAACATATATATTTAATTTTATAGCTTTTTATAGCTAAACAGGTGGGGGCTCTGTCCCACCTGCCCTGAATGACGGGTCGCCACAGTTAACGTGAAATTTTCAGTTCTGGATTGCTGAGATTATCTGCAGTCTATTATCAATGTTACATGCAGGTTAGTCACTGACAGAGAACCAGCTGTCCTCTACTCTCTTACTCTTGAGATAAGAAATACATAAATACAACAAAAATTATGGAGAGCTAACAATATCCCTGTCCTGAATTAATACAGCCATAATTATGAAGACATGATTAAAACATCTACTTCCTGTTTGTGAAACCAACCAGGGAACCAGTGGTTCAACAAAGACTGTCACCATTAAGACGACGAAAATGCATACATATCTAGAAATAAATATCTAGCTAGAAATTAAGGACGTTTTGGAGTTTTGAAAACGCTTGTGCTGAAGACTCTGAAATAAAACAGCGGGAACAATTGAGAACAGAGTGAATGGAGAGAGGGAGGGAGTTTAGGAGGAGAGAGGTATGTGTTTTACCTGGAGTCATACATGGGGTCTGTGTACATGGGAGGACATAACAGGGGCTCCTGGGACCCTTTCATGCTGCTGCCTCGCTCAGGGGGACCATCTGTGGAAGGAGAAGGGGTTAGTCTATCAAACAATATTCAACCACTAAAACTACAGCTTGAAGTTTAATAGAGGGAAGACTGTACATTTGCAGTTTTTAACTGAGTGAGGGAGGAGTATTGGGGAAAGATGCTGAATTCTGTGAATACTTTATAGAACTCTATGTATGATAAATAAAATACCATACTGTTTGTACCTTTTGGATTTCATTCCCTGTAATTCATTTCTGTCTGAGTAATGAGGAATGAGGGCTGAATAAAGCATGTTTATGAGTAATGAAAAATAAAATAAAAATGTCAGCGTAAAATAAACTGAACTCATATCCATTCTCCATCTCCTTTTGAACAGCGCAGTTGCTATTACAGTGTAATAACAGGTAACATTAACCAGACTGGGGTTGTGACTGTAGTAGACTAGACAGTAACCACACTGAGCTCATATGTTGTCCCTCAGTGGTGTGTAGCGCTGGCTGGCTAGTTAGGAGCAACATAATCTTCTCAACCATTCAGAGTTAAGAGGCTATTTTTGCTGGTTCTTAGCAGGAGGCTTGGCTTACTGGAAAGTGTTTCGTTACAATACTGATGACCAATAACCTGCATGGCCACATCTATTCTATCTTCTATTCTTGTGAGGACCTCTGGTACTCACGTGTATACACACACACACACACACACACACACACACACACACACACACACACACACACACACACACACACACACACACACACACACACACACACACACACACACACACACACACACACACACACACACACACATTGTCTGTACCTTCACAGTCCAACAGGAAGCAGGTCAGCAGGTGGGGACAAACTTCCTCCAGCACAGAACAAAAAGCAGACAACCCAGAAGGCCCCTTCAAGGACAACTGGTCCAGGAACACTTCTACTCTCTTTTTTCTGGAGTCCTGCTCTAGTATCTCCTTGTGCTCCCCTAGAGAGAACACCTTGTCGTACACCAGGTACGGCAGCACGTTGTTCACATCCAGCTCGTTCAGAATCCTCTCTCGGTTCCGTATCAGAATCTTCGCCGCCCATTTCTTTTTCTTACGGCTGTAGGTTTTCCTGGCAACGAACCTCGCAGGTTTCTGTATTTTTTGCTTCTTGACAAACCACTTCTTGGTTCCGTTTTCACACATCTTAAGAACCAAAGCTTCTTCCACTGCTTTGTCGATACAGTAACCCAAGGAAGGAAGGTGCATATTGATGTTTCATATATCCATGTCACAGACTCCCCCAAAACAAACAAACACTCTGCTTTTGTTGTGGTTTGCTGAGTGGTTGTCTGTTCTGAAACAGGAAGAGATCAATCTGAACAGTGGCTGGATAGAATCCTACTGTAGCCTGGCTGGTGCTTACAGACAGGATAAGAGGATTATTTAAATAGTCTAATATAGAGTAAACATAGTGCACTACTTTGATCCAGGGCCCATAGGGCTAAGTGACGCCCTATATAGGGGTCAGGGTACCGTTTGAGACACACTAATGAACCCCCATGTCATGACTGTTTCTTTAGCAAGTGTGATTATACATTTTCCATGTTTTTTTTGTTGAGGGGGGGGTTTTGTTTTCTTCTTTCCTGTCCGAAGACACCTTTTTTTTCTACCCCCTTCCTCGTTTTTTTTCTTGGACTTCCGATATTAAACATGTTTGGTATCATCTCTGTGTGTTTCAGTACCCAGTCCACTACAGCCTGTTCACTGGTGTGCTGTGTAGACACTACCAGTTTGGCTATGTTCACCTGAACTCAGGACACCACAGTGTTGTAAGGCAAACAATCTATTTTGAATGTTTCTCTTTATGCATGAAATATACTGTATTCTGGATTGGGATCATCCCTTGGGAGAAATTAACCAGGTACTATGGAAAAAAAGGAGGAGTGCTGATCTAGGGTCAGGTTCCCTCTTATTCATTATGATTTATTAAAAGGCAAAACTGATCCTAGATCTGCACTCCTACACTGAGACTGGATACATGCTCTGGGGTTGCTGAGGAACGCTCAACGCCTTCACGTCCTGACCATAGTAAGTTGTTATTTTCTATAGTAGAGTGGTCAGGGCGTGACAGGGTGTGTTTTGGGTGGGTTTTCTATGTTGTCTATTTCTATGTTTAAGTTCTAGTTTGTCTATTTCTATGTTGGGATTGTTTGGGTTGATCTCCAATTGCAGGCAGCTGATCCTCGTTACCTCTAATTGGAGGTCATATTTATGTTGATGTTTGTCCCACCTGTGTTTGTGGGTGATTATCTTTTGAGTAGTGTGTTTTCCTCTCTGCGTCACGGTTTGTTGTTTTTTTGTGTTTCAAGTAAATGTATGTATTGCATTTAGTTTCACGGAATAAATAAATATGTGGAACTACGAACACGCTGCATTTTGGTCCGATCCTTCAGACAGCCGTGACAAACTCCCTTTTCTTATACCGACGGAGGAGTTGAGTTTTGTTAACTGGTTGCGGAATTTTCTAGCAACAACATTGAGTCACCATCAGTCAATTCTTATTAAAAAATATATATTCTGACAGCTGTACTTATGTTTGTCCTGTACAACCGTGGTCCTTCTGCGCGGAGCTCAAACGCAAACTTTTATCGAATACAAACCACCGACTTTTTCCTCATTTGGATTTGCTCGTACTACTTACTACATACACACAGAGTACCAAAGTATGAGTCATAATACCCATTAGAAAAAAACGAGCTGAATATATTGATAAAAGTCACAGAGATTCACATTTTATCTTTTAGTCATACAGCAGACGCTCTTATCTAGAGTGACTTACAGTTGTGGGTAAATACATTTTCATACTTCTTCATACTGGTGCCCCGTGGGAATCGGACCCACAACCCTGGTGTTGCAAGTGCCATACTCTGCCAACTGAGCCGCACGGGACCAGTCTCAAAACATGGTTATCAAAACGTCTGCCAGGGTAAGCCTACACGAAACACAGCCCTTATTTGAAGTGTTTCTAAAGGTATGTGGACACCTGCTCGTCCAACATCTCATTCCAAAATCATGGGCATTAATATGAAGTTGTCCCCCCTTTGCTGCTATAACAGCCTCCACTCTTCTGGGAAAGCTTTCCACTAGATGTTGGAACATTGGTGTTGGGATTTGCTTCCATTCAGACACGAGCATTAGTGAGGTCGGGCACTGATGTTGGACGATTAGACCGATGTTGGGCGATTAGACCTGCCTCGCAGTCGGCGTTCCAATTCATACCAAAGGTGTTCGATGGAGTTGAGGTCAGGGCTCTGTGCAGGCCAGTCAAGTTCTTCCACACCGATCTCGACAAACCATTTCTGTATGGACCTCGCTTTGTGCATTGGGGCATTGTCATGCTGAAACAGGAAAGGGCCTTCTCCAAACTGTTGCCACAAAGTTGGAAGCACAGAATTGTCTAGAATGTAATTGTATGCTGTAGCGTTAAGATTTCCCTTCACTGGAACTAAGGGGCCTAGCCCGAACCATGAAAAACAGCCCCAGACCATTATTCCTCCGCCACCAAACTTTACAGTTAGCACTGTGCATTGGGGCAAGTGGCGTTCTCCTGGCATCCGCCAAACCCAGATTCGTCCTTCAGACTGCCAGATGGTGAAGCGTGATTCATCACTCCAGAGAACGCGTTTCCACTGCTCCAGCCGACGCTTGGCATTGCGCATGGTGATCTTATGCTTGTGTGCGGCTGCTTGGCCATGGAAACCCATTTCATGAAGCTCCCGAAGAACAGTTATTGTGCTGACGTTGCTTCCAGAGGCAGTTTGGGGCTCGGTAGTGAGTGTTGCAACTGAGGACAGAGGATTTTTACACGCTACGCACTTTAGCACTCGGCGGTCCAGTTCTATGACCTTGTATGGCCTATCACCGTTGATGCTCCTAGACGTTTCCGCTTCACAATAACAGCACTTACAGTTAACTGGGGTAGCTCTAGCAGGGCAGAAATTTGACGAACTGACTTGTTGGAAAGGTGGCATCCTGTGCCACGTTTAAAGTCACTGAGCTCTTCAGTAAGGCCATTCTACTGCCAATGTTTGTCTATGGAGATTGCATGGCTGTGTGCTCAATTTTATACACCTGTCAGCAACGGGTGTGGCTGAAATAGCCGAATCCACTAATTTGAAGGGGTGTCCACATACTTTTGTGTATATAGAGCAGGTACAGGTAAGCATTTTCAGAATTTACATTTTTACAAGAATCAACTGATGGTGAATCAATGTTGCTATCAAATCTCTCGACCAGTTATCAAAACTCAACTCCTCGTTGATATAAGAGAACAGAGTTGAGCGTTCCTCAGCTAGCCCAGTACCCAGTGTGTACAGAGAACAGAGTTGAGCGTTCCTCAGCTAGCCCAGTACCCAGTATGTACAGAGAACAGAGTTGAGCGTTCCTCAGCTAGCCCAGCACCCAGTATGTACAGAGAACGGAGTTGAGCGTTCCTCAGCTAGCCCAGTACCCAGTGTGTACAGAGAACGGAGTTGAGCGTTCCTCAGCTAGCCCAGTACCCAGTGTGTACAGAGAACGGAGTTGAGCGTTCCTCAGCTAGCCCAGTACCCAGTATGTACAGAGAACAGACTGGAGCGTTCCTCAGCTAGCCCAGTACCCAGTATGTACAGAGAATGGAGTTGAGCGTTCCTCAGCTAGCCCAGTACCCAGTATGTACAGAGAACAGACTGGAGCGTTCCTCAGCTAGCCCAGTACCCAGTATGTACAGAGAACGGAGTTGAGCGTTCCTCAGCTAGCCCAGTACCCAGTATGTACAGAGAACAGACTGGAGCGTTCCTCAGCTAGCCCAGTACCCAGTATGTACAGAGAACGGAGTTGAGCGTTCCTCAGCTAGCCCAGTACCCAGTATGTACAGAGAACAGACTGGAGCGTTCCTCAGCTAGCCCAGTACCCAGTATGTACAGAGAATGGAGTTGAGCGTTCCTCAGCTAGCCCAGTACCCAGTATGTACAGAGAACAGACTGGAGCGTTCCTCAGCTAGCCCAGTACCCAGTATGTACAGAGAATGGAGTTGAGCGTTCCTCAGCTAGCCCAGTACCCAGTGTGTACAGAGAACAGACTGGAGCGTTCCTCAGCTAGCCCAGTACCCAGTATGTACAGAGAATGGAGTTGAGCGTTCCTCAGCTAGCCCAGTACCCAGTGTGTACAGAGAATGGAGTTGAGCGTTCCTCAGCTAGCCCAGTACCCAGTATGTACAGAGAATGGAGTTGAGCGTTCCTCAGCTAGCCCAGTACCCAGTATGTACAGAGAATGGAGTTGAGCGTTCCTCAGCTAGCCCAGTACCCAGTATGTACAGAGAATGGAGTTGAGCGTTCCTCAGCTAGCCCAGTACCCAGTGTGTACAGTACCAACCGTCTCAAGAATAGTAGTGCTGATCTAGGCTCCTGAGTGACGCAGCATTCTAAGGCACTGTAAAATCTCTGAAATTGTTGCGTGTTGCGTTTCTATTTTTGTTCAGTATGACATGCTATATATATATATATATATGTGTGTGTGTAGGGCAGAAATTTGACGAACTGACTTGTTGCAAAGGTCCTAAGACGGTGTCACGTTTAAAGTCACTGGGCTCTTCAGTGAGACCATTCTACTGCCAATGTTTGTCTATGGAGATTGCATGGCTGTGTGCTCGATTTTATACACCTGTCAGCAACGGGTGTGGCTGAAATGGCAGAATCCACTAATTTGAAGGGGTGTCCACATACTTTTGACCATGTAGTGTATATATATATATATATATATATATATATATATATATATGCCACTACTTTGGCCTAGCCTGAGTGCCAGTCGGTTTGTGCTATCATACCAACTCCAATGTCACTCATTGTCATGTCAAATTAGTAAAAAAATGTAAAAATTCAAAACGAATGAAGTTTGGTTTGACAATGACTGCTTTGGAGTTGGCAAAAGCACAAACTCCCGAGTGGCGCAGTGGGTCTCAGTGCTAGAGGCGTCATTACAGACCCTGGTTTGATTCCAGGCTGTATCCTGTACCTCTCAGTTTCGGAATTTTGCGTTCTGGAATCCTATTTGGCCGGATCCTGTACCTCTCTGTTTGGGTCTGTTGTGTTCTGGAATCCTATTTGGCCGGATCCTGTACCTCTCAGTTTTGGACTGTTGCGTTCTGGAATCCTATTTGGCCGGATCCTGTACCTCTCAGTTTGGGTCTGTTGTGTTCTGGAATCCTATTTGGCCGGATCCAGTCCCTCTCTGTTTGGGTCTGTTACGTTCTGGAATCCTATTTGGCCGGATCCTGTACCTCTCAGTTTGAGTCTGTTGCGTTCTGGAACCTATCCGGTACCTCTCTTGGGGCATGAAAAATGTTCTTTAAAAAGAGACTAATTGTAATAAAACGTGATTAGGCAACTCTTTTTGTGATTTGGAATGAGAATGGCATGTTAGTTCTAAGTTATATTGTCCAACCCCATCTATATTAAATACCCACAATCCTAAAAGGTATTATATCTCCATTACACTAACGATACAATAGGTTTGTATTGGCCAGGCTTCTGTGTCAGCATCACAAATGGCAACCTATTCCCTATAGGCATCTGTTCAAAGGTAGTGCACTATGTAGGGAATAAGGTGGGACCCAATATCAAATCCTGCATGAATAAGAATTTGTTCTTAACTGACTTGCCTAGTTAAATAAAGGTTACATGTAAACATGATGAGTATATGGTCAAAAAGGTCCTGGGCCTATACTCTCAGAGTAGGAGTGCTGATCAAGGATCTGTCCATACAATCTTATTCATTATGATCTTAAACAGATAAACTAATCCTAGATCAGCACTCCTACTCTGAGGCACTTTCTGAACAGGGGCCCAGATCTACATGAGCCATATTTCTATGCTCTGAGGAGTGTTAGTTCTTTGTTCTCCCAGTAGAGGTCATTAGTTGATCAGTGAACACCAAAGACATGATCACATCCACAGTATTAGAAATGGGAGGCTATTTCAGGTCATTAAACATTCTTACAGACTGGTAACTAAATGTTAATCAATTGGCCAGCGTGCACGCAAGATTTGTTATTGAGTCCCAAATGGCACCCTATTCCCTATATAGTTCACTACCTTTGAACAGATGCCTATAGGGGAATAGGTTGCCATTTGTAACACTGACACAGAAGCCTGGCCAATACAAACCTATTGTATCTGTTTTTCCAAAAAAAACAGCCTGAAACTCTTTCTAAAGACTGTTGACATCTAGTGGAAGCCATAGGAACTGCAATCTGGGAGGACTTGGCCTTATAATAAAAGTGATATCCATTGAAAATAAGGGTAGGCTGAGTTTTTTTCTTTTTTTGGGATGGTTTGTCCTCGGGGTTTCGCCTGCCATATCAGTTCTGTTATACTCACAGACATAATTATATGCATATGTGGGCCTGAGTAACAGGCAGTTTACTTTGGGCACGCTTTTCATCCGGACGTCAAAATACTGCCCCCTACCCAAGAGAGGTTAAAACCTGGATGGGAGACCAAATGAATCGTTGTAGATAAACTCTCCAGTAGGAGGTGCTGCCCAGACTTTAAAAACATATTTTTTTAAGTGGATATATAACATTGAAGATCTGACTTTCAAAGGTACAAATTCAACATATTATATACAAGGTTTGTCTATGTTGAAAATTGGTTACATTGATGACAATTCTGTGGTTGAAATTTTACCCTGAAAACAATGAATAACTTAAAAAATAAAAAAGAATTATCTTAGAATGGTGGTGATCTATGTATTTCAGAATTACACTGTACGGTCCATGTGGGGAACCTAACTTCCTGGTTTAAACTGAGCTTTTTTGGTTTTAATTTCTGTTTGTATGTTTGTTTAAAATGTATGTATTGAGAGACGCAATGATGGGGGATGGGGTGAGAGAACTGCCGAGCGGGGCGAGGAAAAGGGTGTATGTATGTATGTATGTATGTATGTATGTATGTATGTATGTATGTATGTATGTATGTGTGTGTGTGTGTGTGTGTGTGTGTGTGTATGTATATGTATGCGTATGTATGGGTGTGTGTGTGTGTGTGTGTGTGTGTGTGTGTGTGTGTGTGTGTGTGTGTGTGTGTATATATATATGTATATGCAGGTATGTGTAAGTGAGTGCTGTTTTTTTTGCTTTGTCTTTGTTGTTGTATCTCTTAATATGGGTGAAAATTGTGAAACTCCAATAAAATACTGTTACAAAAATAAAAAAATAAAAATAATAATAATTCATGTAGATTCCACGTCAAAATACATTGACAAATGACATTGAAACAACATTGATTTGATCAGTTTGTGCCCAGGGGTTAGCTTGGTCACAACGAAAATACACATCCATGATGTGAGACTGCTGTTAACCTACGCTTCACACTATATACCAATGCAACTCTTATCAACTTGTTCAATACTGTTGGTTTTATTTTATAGTTTTATGACTTCTAATTAGGATCAATCATATCAGTTCTGGCAGGTTAAGCTTTGGCAAACTTTCAATTAAAATATTTGCAGGTCCGAACTTTGGCAAATACGTGTGATGACACTGCCTGGACTTTGGCAAACCAGGAAGAAGGAAGTATACGAGAAGAACGGGTGGATCATACGTGTGGCTCTACCTGAGTGTGATTGACCAACCAACCTCTCCCATCCCCCCTCGACCTCGATCTTTAACAGTCAATATTTTACTTCATGATATTCACTGAAGTAAGCTTGATAACCTATGTTAGCATAATTTAAAGATAACAAAATTTTATTATTTGCCTGTTTTTAGCCATTGTTTTTTAGTTGATAGAGTTCTGTGTTCTTTTGACCGTATAGCTTACTAACCAAGTCTGGAACCAACAGGACCCTGAACAGCTTTTACACCCAAGCCATAAGACTGTTAAATAGTTAGTTAAATAGTTAACCAATAGCTACCCTCAATCCTACAACTATTGTATGCAGTAATCATGCGCCTATGAAAGGGAAAGGAGGATGCGATTGAATGCATTCAACTGAAATGTGTCTTTCGCATTTAATCCAACCCCTCTGAATCAGACAGGTGTGGAGGTCTGCCTTAATCACGAGCCTTAGTTATACTGTTAGCACTGAGGCAGTTTGCCCTAGTAGGAAGTCCAGATCAAACAGAAATATCACAGTCATGTCTACTGCTGATAAGCCTCCCAGTAAAGACTTAAAAACAATCAAGAATCCCAGAAAACGTATTAAATATGGAATCATGTAGTAACCAAAAAAGTGTTATACAAATCAAAATACTGTATATTTTATATTTGAGATTCTTAAAAGTGACAGGTTCGCACACTTCATGAGGTAGTCACCTGGAATGCATTTCAATTAACAAGTGTACCTTGTTAAAAGTTCATTTGTGGAATTTCTTTCCTTCTTAATGCGTTTGAGCCAATCAGTTGTGTTGTGACAAGGTAGGAGTGGTATACAGAAGATAGCCCTATTTGGTAAAAAACCAAGTCCATATTATGGCAAGAACAGCTCAAATAAGCAAAGAGAAATGACAGTCCATCATTACTTTTAGACATAAAGGTCAGTCCGTACATAAAACATCAAGTGCTATGATGAAACTGGCTCTCATGAGGACCACAACAGGAAAGGAAGACCCAGAGTTACCTCTGCTGCAGAGGATAAGTTCATTAGAATTACCAGCCTCAGAAATTACAGCCAAATAAACAGACACATCTCAACATCAAATGTTCAGAAGAGACTGCGTGAATCAGGCCTTCATGGTCGAATTGCTGCAAAGAAACCACTACTAAAGGACACCAATAATAAGAAGAGACTTGCTTGGGCCAAGAAACACGAGCAATGGACATTAGACCGGAGTCCAAATTTGAGATTTTTGGATCAAACGGCCCTGTCTTTGTGAGACGCAGAGTAGGTGAACGGATGATTTTCGCATGTGGGGTTCCCACCGTGAAGCATGGAGGAGGAGGTGTAATGGTGTGGGGGTGCTTTACTGGTGACACTGTCTGTGATTTATTTTGAATTCAAGGCACACTTAACTAGCATGGCTACCACAGCAATACGTCATCCCATCTGGTTTGCGCTTTTATTTTATTTTTCAACAGGACAATGACCCAACACACCTCCAGGCTGTGTAAGGCTATTTGACCAAGAAGGAGAGTGATGGAGAGATGCATCAGATGACCTGGCCTCCACAATCACCCGACCTCACCCAATTGAGATAGTTAGGGATGGGTTGGACCGCAGAGTGAAAGAAAAGCAGCCAACAAGTGCTCAGCATATGTGGGAACTCCTTCAAGACTGTTGGAAAAGCATTCCAGGTGAAGTTGGTTGACAGAATGCTAAGAGTGTTCAAAGCTGTCATCAAGACAAAGGGTGGCAACTTAGAAGAATATGACATATGTTTTGATTTGTTTAACACTTTCTTGGCTACTACGTGATTCCATATGTCATTTCATAATTTTGATGTCTTCATGAGCCTGTCCAGGAGTAGGGTCAAGAGGGGGTTTGCTTGAGATGGGAGTATCTAGAGTTGACAATTGATATATGCCATTGGATGAAATGGTGTTTTTGTTCTATACCGTACCAGGGAGGGACGGTTCTAGAGAGACCAGATACTGGGCTATTCAATGAACTAGGTTGACATAGCAGTTACTGTCCGCTGTGTTTTATGGATATCTGTCATACAAAACTTAACCTTTGTGAACTGTTACTAAGTATCTGTGGTTTGTCAATGTACGTTGAAGGGGCTGTATCGTTGCTATAAAAGATCCCTGTAGCCATTCTGTAATCACCTTCCTGGTTAATTCGAGAGAATGCATTAGTGGGGGTCAAGAACTTTTGCAAAAGTATCTTAATTAAGTATTAAAGATGTAGTTTAACTCGGACTGGTGTGTTTGTAACTCCTCATTTGGTAATGCGGAAATTAGCCACCACAGTTCCCTCTGGCCTGGAGGGAAGCTAAAGTCATTCCGCTACCCAAGAATAGCAAAGAACCTTTACTGGCTCAACTTATGGGAAACAATTGTTTGACCAGATACAATGCTATTTCACATAGGCAAATTAACAACAGATTTTCAGCATTTTTGTAGGGAAGGGCGTTCAACATGCAGTTTTGTTAGATTTCAGTGCAGCTTTTGATATTATCGATCATAATTTGCTGTATGTGTTATGGCTTTATATCCACTGCTATATTGTGGATAGACAGTTACCTGTCTAACAGAACACAGAGGGTGTTCTTTGATGGAAGCCTCTCCAACATAATCCAGGTAGAATCAGGCATTCCCCAGGGCACCTTACTTTTTCAATCTTTATCAATGGCCTGCCACTGGCTCATGGTAAAGCCAGTGTGTCTATGTATGCCGATGACTCAACACTATACAGGTCAGCTACCACAGCAAGTGAAATCACTGCAACACTTAAAGAGCTGAAGTCAATTTCAAAATGGGTAGAAAGAAATAAGTTAATCCTAAATATAAAAAAAAAAACTAAAAGCATTGTATTTGGGACAAATCATTCACTAAACCTCAACTAAATATTGGAATGAATAATGTGGAAATTGAGCAAGTTGAGGAGACTGAAGAGCTTGGAGTAACCCTGCAATTCTAAACTGTCATCGTCAAAACGTATTGATGCAACAGTAGCTAGGATGGGTACAGGTCTGTTGATAATAAAGCTCTGCCTTCTTAACAGCACTATCAACAAGGCAGGTCCTACAGGCCCTAGTTTCTACCTTCTTAACAGCACTATCAACAAGGCAGGTCCTACAGGCCCTAGTTTCTACCTTCTTAACAGCACTATCAACAAGGCAGGTCCTACAGGCCCTAGTTTCTACCTTAACAGCACTATCAACAAGGCAGGTCCTACAGGCCCTAGTTTCTGCCTTCTTAACAGCACTATCAACAAGGCTCTAGTTTTGTTGCACTTGACCAGTGGAGGCTCCTCAGAGGAGGAAGGGGAGGACCATCCATTTTTATAAAAATAAAAATAAACATTAAAAAAGTTATCCTTTTTAGATAAAACTATACTAAATATATTCCTGTCACCAAATAATTGATTCAAATACACTGTTTTGCAATGAAGGTCTACAGTAGCTTCAACAGCACTCTATAGGGTAGCACCATGGTGTAGCCGGAGGACAGCTAGTTTCCGTCCATACATTGACTTCAATGCAAAACCTAGGAGGCTCATGGTTCTCACCCCCTTCCATAGACTTACATAGTAATCATGACAACTTCCAGAGGACATCCTCCAACCTATCAGAGCTCTTGCAGCATGCACAGACATGTTGTTCACTCAATCAAAGGATCAGAGAATGAATCTAGTACTGAAAGCATAAGCTACACCTAGCTAGAACTGCAGTGCAGTGCATAACATGTGGTGAGTAGTTGACTGAAAGATAAAGACAATAGTTGAACACTTTTGAACAAATTAATTTCTTCAAAATGGAAAAGCAAGAGAGCGAGAGACTTACTTAGCTAGGAATGCAGCTAGCTAGTTTAGCCTACTCAAACACCCGACTCAAACAGAGGGATGCTATGTTAGCTAGCTGGCCATGGCTGTCCAACACTGGAAATCTTTCAAGTCAAGGTAATCTTTTGGTATTATTAATTTATTGCCACCAGGGCATGGTGACAACAATGTAGGCTGTGTGTAGCAGTTAGCGGTTATGATAAGAAGGTTTGTCTTGGAAAATTTTTGCCTGGTCACAGACAGGTGTGTTGTGCACTGAAGTCCACAAGTGAAGGGAAAAGGTGAGAAAAGGAGAGCTTGTAGATGCAAGAAGGAATACAACAAGCAAAGTGATCATGCTGTTTGTATGTGGCTGCTATGAAAGTGAACTGTGTTTGCGTGTGATCAGGTGTGTCTTAATTCCACCGATTCTAAAAAAATATATACAGACATACATATTAATAAATACAGAAAAAAAGAAAAAAAGAACCGAAAGTCCCTTGAACCCAATCTGACACAAAGAGAATATTCATATGGGAGACGAGCCTATACACAATCTATATACACAATATATACACAATCTATATACACACCATTTATCACATAGAAGCTAAGTATTTTTTTAAACAATTTAATTATAGGTAGCGTTTTTTCTTTTATTCCAGCCTTTATCTAAATATTCTGCAAACGGAAATACACAATGGACAAAAAAACATTTAAATTTCTCCCCATCACTCAGCCACCTAATGCCAGAGTATATCTGGTGTGCTTTCTGGAATAAGAGCAAGTGTGTATAGAGGTAGAAAGGGCAATAGAGGATAAAATCAGTTTCATTCTCTATTTCTTCAAGGTCACAATAGTTACATAGTCTTTCCTCTTCCATTTCACCACAATACCGACCTGTTTCAATACGCAGATACAATATCCCTGATCTGACCTGTTTCAATACGCAGCAGATACAATATCCCTGATCTGACCTGTTTCAATACACAGAGGCAATATCCCTGATCTTACCTGTTTCAATACGCAGAGGCAATATCCCTGATCTGACCTGTTTCAATACGCAGAGGCAATATCCCTGATCTGACCTGTTTCAGAACGCAGTGGCAATATCCCTGATCTGACCTGTTTCAATACACAGAGGCAATATCCCTGATCTGACCTGTTTCAATACACAGAGGCAATATCCCTGATCTGACCTGTTTCAATACACAGAGGCAATATCCCTGATCTGACCTGTTTCAATACACAGAGGCAATATCCCTGATCTGACCTGTTTCAATACACAGAGGCAATATCCTTGATCTGACCTGTTTCAATACACAGAGGCAATATCCTTGATCTGACCTGTTTCAATACGCAGAGGCAATATCCTTGATCTGACCTGTTTCAATACACAGAGGCAATATCCTTGATCTGACCTGTTTCAATACACAGAGGCAATATCCTTGATCTGACCTGTTTCAATACACAGAGGCAATATCCTTGATCTGACCTGTTTCAATACACAGAGGCAATATCCTTGATCTGACCTGTTTCAATACACAGAGGCAATATCCCTGATCTGACCTGTTTCAATACACAGAGGCAATATCCCTGATCTGACCTGTTTCAATACACAGAGGCAATATCCCTGATCTGACCTGTTTCAATACACAGAGGCAATATCCTTGATCTGACCTGTTTCAATACACAGAGGCAATATCCTTGATCTTATCTGTGCACATAGTGATCTCTTGCTTTTAGGTGGGTTATACATAATATATCTCTCACACACCAATTCACCCTGAATCAAACAAAAAGTTCTCAATTTGGGTTTATGATTAATCTCCTCCGGCAATTTTTTTTTCATTTTGCATCAACAGTTGTTTTTTAATCATATCTATATCTCCCTAGTGGTTAGAGCGTTGGGCCAGTAACCGAAAGGTTGCTGGATCCAATCCCCGAGCTGACAAGGTAAAAATCAGACGTTCTGCCTCTGAGCAAGGCAGTTAACCCACTGTTCCCCGGGCGCCGAAGACGTGGATGTCGATTAAGGCAGCCCCCGCCCCCCCCACCCCCCACCTCTCTGGTTCAGAGGTTCAATGCAGGAAGACACGTTTTCAGTTGAATACATTCAGTTGTACAAATGACTAGGTATCCCCCTTTCCCTTAATTTGGTTTTCGTAAAGACGTTCACAGTCAAACTCTTAAAAAAGGGTCGAACACTTCAGTTGCCCAGGCTCCCCCTATGGATAGATCCAATTGAAAAACTTTACAAGCTATTCTGGCAGTTGACATCTCCAACAGTCTATTCCAAAGTCTCACCATACACGCCTTCCATCTCACCTCACAGGGCTCCCAGCCCATATCGGCAGTTATTGCAAGTAGAGGTGCAAACTTGTGGACACCTACAACTTAATATACTACTCTGTTATGGACATGTTTGTTTTTGAGATACCTCTTAGCACCCCACACTCCTGCTGAATAATCCAGAACAGGGCACACGCGTGTCTGTTAAAGTTTGTAACATGTAGCATAATCAATATCTTTGAGTGTTTTTGTTTTTCCTATAACTGCCCCAAGAGCTCTACTTGCTGAGTCGGCCAGGGCAGATGTTCCGTATAGAAAGGTAATATGTTCATCAATAAAAAGACCCAAATATTTATAATTGCTAGTAAACTCAACAGTCTTCACCAAAACAACACTAAAAAACACTTCTCTTACTACCTGGTTTTCTAAAAGTCATTATCTGTGTTTTAGTCTGGTTGATCATGAGTCTCCATCTTTTACACCAACAGACTGCACATAATAACATGTTCTACAGGTCTTGTTCAGTTTCTGACATCAGAATAATATCATCAACATATAAAGGATACTTAGCATTTCATCATCATATCCTACTCCAATATTTAACTTTCTTTTGCCAAATAATTTATAAACAAAGCAAACAAGGTCGGTGATAAGGAGTCTCCTTGTTTTGCACCATATTCATTAACACGCACACAAGCAATTGGTACTTTGTAAAGAAACTGGATTACGTGATAAAATTTCCCATCAACCCCTGTCTTTAACAAACTATAGGCTAAAATATCCCTATTTACAAAATCAAAGGCTTTCTGGAAATCAATGAAACATGCAAAAATAGGCTTCTCTTCATGTAATCTATTTATTGTACAGGCCAAGAAGATATGATTTATATAGGCTCTGGATATACGAAAAATATTATTATTTTTCCACCAGAATGTTTTGATCCTCTAAAAGAGTCATTAGCCTGTTGAGGATGGATGAATATAATTTATTAACCATAAACCTATACCTCTATAGTTCAGGGGTACTCTCATTTTTTTTAAAGATTTGGGAATGGGATTCACTATAGACTTATACCAAATGGATGGCAGTATACTGTACTCAAAAACACATTTGGAGCAAATCATATTTTATAAATCAATTAATTTAGTGGATTTTAAAACCTCATCAGGCAGTTCATCAATGCCAAACACTTTCCCATTTTTTGCAGCTTCAATCACCTTAACTTCTGCCACAGACAGCTCCTTGTTTAAATACGGGTTACTTATATATAAGACGGTTCTAACATTGTATTTATTGTATTTCTCATTTTAGTTTTCAGGGAACATATGTCTTTAATAAAATTTTTCCTCAAAATATGTCACATTTTCGTTACCTGCCAATACCTGGCTCTGGTCCATTTCACTTTAATATCACAACCACTTATATTACAGTGTCTGATCCCAAGATCTGATGAAATCTCTTTGTGGCAAATAGTCAATAAGTATTGAGTTTCTGCTGAGTAATAGTCAGCTGGCTAGCTGTTCATTCACACCTGTAAGCTGTGGGTGCCTGAGTGACCAACCACATATTGAATGATTGACAGGTCTGAATCCCTATCAACTCTCTTGACAGGCCAAAATGTTAAGAATGAGGAAATTGAATGGGAGGAATAATATTGTTTTAACCAATAAGGATTGGAATTTTGCACTGTCTAGGTCAAGGGTAAAAAAGAAAAAAAAGTTAAATTGCACATAGAGTTTATCTTTTTGTCACAATAATGTAGTACAATTACAAATATGAATTTTGATTTATCTTTTAACAATTTTCTTTCTCAATATGGCAGTGTTATCCGGAAGGGCATTGGACAAAAAACGGTCAACTTGAAAATGAAAACTGGAGTTTTGCGTTTAAATTTGGTCATTGATTATGTTTACATATAAACAATATTGATAACGTATTATTACGTTTCCAACTAATTCTATCATGAAGGCTTCTACATAGTAAAATATGTTTTCGCGAGCTAATTTGTTATTATGTAGGTCTATTTTGATTAATATACTGAACAAAAATATAAACGCAACATGCAACAATTTCAACAAATTTACTGAGTTACAGTTCATATAAGGAAATCAGTCAATTTAAATAAATTCAGTAGGCCCGAATCTATGGATTTCACTTGACGGGGAATACAGATATGTATCCGTTGGCCACAGATACCTTAAAAAAAAAAGTGAGTGCGTGAAATCAGAAAACCAGTCAGTATCTGGTGTGACCATTTGCCTCATTCAGCGCGACACATCTCTTTCACATAGAGTTGATCAGGTTGTTGATTGTGGCCTGCGTAATGCTGTCCCACTCCTCTTCAATGGCTGTGTGAAGTTGCTGGATATTGGTGGGAACTGGAACACGCTGTCATACACGTTGATCCAGAGCATCCCAAACATGCTCAATGGGCGACCTGTCTGGTGAGTATGCAGGCAATGGAAAAACTGGGACATTTTCAGCTTCCAGGAATTGTGTACAGATCCTTGCGACATGGGGCTGTGCATTATCATGCTGAAACATGAGGTGATGGCGGGTGGATGAATGGCACAACAACGGGCCTCACAATCTAGTCACAGTATCTCCGTGCATTCAAATTGCCATCGATAAAATGCAATTGTGTTCGTGGTCTGTAGCTTATGCCTTGCCATACCATAACCCCACCGCCACCATGGGGCTCTCTGTTCACAACGTTGACATCAGCAAACCGCTCACCCACATGGCGCCATACACGCTGTCTGCAGTTGTGAAGCCAGTTGGACATACTGCCAAATTCTCTAATACGATGTCGGAGGCGGCTTAGGGTAGAGAAATTAACATAAAATTATCTGGCAACACCTGTGGTGGACACTCCTGCAGTCAACATGCCAATTGCACGCTCCCGCAAAACTTGAGACATGCCACACTCTGTGGCATTGTGTTGTGTGACAAAACTGCACATTTTAGAGTGGCCAGCACAAAGTCGACCTGTGTAATGATCATGCTGTTTAATCAGCTTCTTGATATGCCACAGCTGTCAGGTGGATGGATTATCTTGGCAAAGGAGAAATGTTCACTAACAGGGATGTAAATTAATGTGTTGTTTCAACAGGCAGGCCCAGGCCTCAACAGGCAGGCCCAGGTCTCAACAGGCAGGCCCAGGTCTCAACAGGCAGGCCCAGGTCTCAACAGATAGGCCCAGGCCTCAACAGGCAGGCCCAGGTCTCAACAGGCAGGCCCAGGTCTCAACAGGCAGGCCCAGGTCTCAACAGGCAGGCCCAGGTCTCAACAGGCAGGCCCAGGTCTCAACAGGCAGGCCCAGGCCTCAACAGGCAGGCCCAGGTCTCAACAGGCAGGCCCAGGCCTCAACAGGCAGGCCCAGGTCTCAACAGGCAGGCCCAGGTCTCAACAGGCAGGCCCAGGTCTCAACAGGCAGGCCTGATCATTTATAACAGAGTTACATATGAAGCTTATCTTAGCTCTATACTTGGTGCGCCCAGTTCGCCCCCTGAGTGTGTTGTCGACTAAATATGTTTTCTAGTCTGAGTTATAATATGAATGACCCAAGCCCAGCTCAGTTAATCCCTACCATTGTGTCTGAGTCATTATGCTTCAGCAAATGTACATTATCCTAGAGGAGTTGGCAAACACAATGTAAAGTAACCCATGTAAATAACCTAATTAATTTCCCTCTAACTGACCTGAATGCCTCTGTTGAGCCTACAGCTATGCTATGCAGTAATCATGTGCCTATGAATCAGAGTTATACTGTTAGCACTGAGGCGGAATGCCCTAGTAGGAAATCCACTGTGTGCAGTGTAAACATCAATTACTTGAGCATGTCTTCTGATAAGCTTCCCAGTAAAGCAATAAATACAATCAAACAATTAAATGCTTGATAATGTAAGTGATATCAACAGAGATAGATTTTCTGGGTGATTTAAATATTGACTGGCTTTCATCAAGCTGCCTACTCAAGAAAAGAACACAGAGGGTGTTCTTTAATGGAAGCCTCTCCAATATAATCCAGATAGAATCAGGAATTCCCCAGGGCAGTTTTCTAGGCCCCTTACTTTTTTCAATCTATACTAACGTCATGCCACTGACTTTGAGTAAAGCCAGTGTGTCAATGTATGTGGACTCAACACTATACACGTCAGCTACTACAGTGAGTGAAATCACTGCAACACTCAAAGAGTAGCAGTTAGTTTCAGAACAGGTGGCAAGGAATAAGTTAGTCCTACATATTTCAAAAACTCAAAGCATTGCATTTTAGACAAATCATTCACTAAACCTCAACTAAATATTGTAATGAATAATGTGGAAATTGAGGAAGTTGAGGAGACTAAACTGCTTAGAGTAACACTGGATTGTAAACGGTCATGGTCAAAACATATTGATACAACAGTATCTAAGATGGGGAGAAGTCTGTCCATAATAAAGCGCTGCTCTACCTTCTTAACAGCACTATCAACAAGGCAGGTCCTACAGGCCCTAGTTTTGTTGCACCTGGACTACTGTTCAGTCATGTGGTCGGGTCAGGTGCCACAAAGAGAGACCTCGGAAAATTACAATTAGCTCAGAATAGGGCAGCACGGCTGGCCCTCAAATGTACACGGAGAGCTAACATTAATAATATGCTTGTCAATCTCTCATGGCTCAAAGTGGAGGAGAGATTGACTTAATCACTTGTTGTTGTT
Source organism: Salmo trutta (assembly GCF_901001165.1). Lineage (NCBI taxonomy): Eukaryota > Metazoa > Chordata > Actinopteri > Salmoniformes > Salmonidae > Salmo > Salmo trutta. The sequence continues at coordinate 65,284,184 of NC_042960.1, forward strand.
TTTGTAAGAAGCGTTGACATGCTGAATGCACCGAGCGATCTGTTTAAACTGCTAGCACACAGCTCAGACACCCTGGTATAAAGGATTAGGTGACCGGCGCAGGAATACATCATCTGGTTTTTTTAATACACCCAAAACAAACACGTATACAAAACACTGGGATGTACCCAAACAAAAGAGCGAGGGTACACCTCGTAGAACGACACGGGACGATACCCGTAATACACAAAGCACGCAGCACAGGCTGAGACAACGCATAGGTACTCAACACGACCAACGGACGGACATGGGAACAATAATCGACAGCCCAATGGGTAAACAAAGGGCACATTTATACAAATACAATCAGTGAGGAATTGGAACCAGGTTTGCGTAATGACACAGTTCAGTGCAGCCTAGAAGACCGGTGATGTCGACCTCCGGAACTGGTGAACAGAATGAGCAGCAGTACCGGAGGGGATCCATGACACACACTTGCATACCCCGCAAGACATGCCACCAGAGGTCTCTTCACAGTCCCCAAGTTCAGAACAGACTATGGGAGGCGCACGGTACTACATAGAGCCATGACTACATGGAACTCTCTTCTACATCATTTAACTGAGGCACACAGTAGAATCAGATTTTAAAAAACAGATTAAAAATACACCTTATGGAACAGCAGGGACTGTGAATAGACACACACACGCTGGCACACACACTCTACACACAAGCACATTTAATATTGTTGTTCGGTGGTATTATACATTTTGTATTGTAGATATGTAGTGGTGTAATAATGTTATATGATGTACTGTTTTATATTTTGTTTTAATGTGTGATGTAAGTGTCTTAATGTGTTTGGACTCCAGGAAGAGTAGTTGCTGCCTTGGCAACAGCTAATGGGGTTCCCTAACAAATACAAATACAAAAGTTGGCTGGATGTCCTTTGGGTGGTGGACCATTCTTGATACACACAGGAAAACCAGCAGCATTTCAGTTCTTGACACACTCAAATCGGTGTGACTGGCACCTACTACCATACCCTGTTCAAAGGCACCTAAATCTTTTGTCTTGCCCATTCACCCTTTGAATGGCACACGTACACAATCCATGTCTCAGTAGTCTCAATGATTAAAAATCCTTCTTTAACCTGTCTCCTCCCCTTCATCTACACTGATTGAAGTGGATTTAACAGGTGACATCAATAAGGGATCATAACTTTCACCTGGATTCACCTGGTCAGTCATTGAAAGAGCGGGTGTTCTTAATGTTTTGAACACTCAGTTTATGTAATTCATGTCAAAGTCTAAGTCATCCTGGTTTGGTGGAATTTTTATTTAAGTAGGCAAGTCAGTTAAGAACAAATTCTTATTTTCAATGACAGCCTAGAAACAATGGGTTAACTTCCTTGTTCAGGGGCAGAAAGACAGATTTTTACCTTGTCAGCTCAGGGGATTCGATTTTGCAACCTTCCGGTTACTAGTCCAACGCTCTAACCACTAGACTACCTCCGGCCTTTGTTTGAAGCGCTGTCACAATAAATATATTTTTAAATTCACTTCTCAGCAGCATACATATTTGATGCAAAAAAAAGTGTATTAATGGCTTATTTTGTCGATTTGACAGACACAGCTTGGCTAGATTGTGGTCACGGTACGCCTGCATATGGAGCTCAGCCAGAACTGTTATTTTTGTAACTGAATGAAAACTTTTTAATGATGTCATTTAACCGATTGATGTTGGGAAAAAAGATGTCGAAATGTATAATGGTCTTAAATGCCTTTAAACAGCTTGGGGAGGAAAAATATTTCCTAAAATGAAGGCTACTGATTATTTCTCAGTATCTACTCGCAAGCATCTCATTGACAGTCTGAAGCGCTGCTAGTCATACCGTTTTCTGCCATGGTGCAACCTTTGGTAGGCTGATGGAACTCCGAGTCAAGAGGTTGTGATACGGCAAAGCCAAGACATGCCTGGGCCGTGCTCATCATGGTTCTGACAGGCGAAGTGAAAATGATACCATGATTTTGCTCGTTGTGCACGCTGCTCAATTGATATATCAATCATGGTATCATTTTCACTTTGCCTGTGTATGTAACAACACCATCGGACACGAAACAATGATACAAATGTAACAGCACAACAAAATAGATTAAAAAAAACATTTATTTTGCAGGTGCCTTGTCATTTTATACACCGGTGGTGCAACAAGTGCTTTCTAACAGTGACAGCAGGAGCAACCAACATTATCAAGTGGTCAAAACCATTCATCTTCAGGCGATGTGGGGAGGGTGGTTCAAAAAATACAATCTGTTAATTATTACATCATATATAAAATGGACATATCTATTTAATACAGACTAGCTCATAACATTGCTAATCATTTAAAATGACAAATCTACCCAATGGATTATGATAATATATAGTGTTTTTTTAAAAAAATATAAGAGGTTGTTCAAAAACATACATTTGTACCTCCATTTTGAAAGTGGGGATGCAGCTGCTCCCTTTGCTCCAGTGCTCGGTAATCTGTAGGGATTTTACTCAGCATACAACAATTCTACTATTCTTTTTCTTTTTATTAACAAAAAAATCCAGATGATTTGCAGTATTACGTAAAAGCAGTAGACAGTATTTGATTTTTTACTTTAAAGAATTTATAAGTCGTAAAATCTAGTGTGAAGGACTCATAAACTGTTCTTTTTTCAATGTTATTCGGCACAGTAGTAAGTGGTGTATTATGGGTATTCCCCAGTCCCGCTGTTAGAAGTTCTCATAGTGATGTATGAAATGTGTTTGGTCTCTCTTGTTCATCTGTTGGCAGGCCTTCTCTACGTTCTTAGTGAGACCAGGAGGACCACAGCTGAACACACCAATCTTACCCACCTAGGGGGAGAGAGAGAGACACACACAGTGATTTTGTAAGATCAGTTCCAGTGTTTGAGTATCTGTTTATCATGGTAGATTGCTATGGAAACGTGGAGGGGACACAGTACAAGGAAGTGATGCTGAATTCTGTGGAAGGGATCAGAACGTCATGCAGCATTCAGAAAGTATTCAGAACCCTTGACTTTTTCCTCATTTTGTTACGTTATAGCCTTATTCCAAAATGGATTCAATTAATTATTTTTCCTCATCAATCTACACACAATACCCCATAACGACAAAGCTAAAACAGGTTTTTAGATTTTTTTTACAAATGTATTAAAAATAAAAACAGAATTAACAGAAATCTACATAAGTATTCAGACCCTTTGCTATGACCTCAGGTGCATCCTGTTTCCATTGATCATCCTTGAGATGTTTCTACAACTTGATTGGAGTCCACCTGTGGTCAATTCAATTGATTGGACATAATTTGGAAAGGTCCCACAGTTGACAGTGCATGTCAGAGCTAAAACCAAACCATGAGGTCGAAGAAATTGTCCATAGAGCAGTATTTACACAGTATCTACACAGTATTTACTCAGTATTTACTCAGTATTTACACTGTCCCGTATCAGAATAAAAGTAAATATACCTCCTGCCTTTATGTCCTTAACCTAATCTGAATCCCTATGCCTAACCTTTGGCTTTGCCCGGATTGGACAACAGGACAACAACCCTAAGCATACAGCCAAGACAACGCAGGAGTGGCTTCAGGACAAGTCTATGAATGTTCTTGAGTGGCCCAGCCAGAGCCCTGACTTGAACCCGATCGAACATCTCTGGACAGACCTGAAAATAGCTGTGCAGCGATGCTCCCCATCCAACCAGACAGAGCTTGGGAGGAGGCTGTAATCGCTGCCAAAAGTGCTTCAACAAAGTACTGAGTAAAGGGTCTGAATACTTATGTAAATGTGTTATTTTTAATACATTTGCAAAAATGTCTAAAATCCTTTTTTTGCTTTGTCATTATGGGGTATTGTGTGTAGATTGATGAGGGGGGAAAAAAACTATTTAATCCATTTTAGAATAAGGCTGTAACGTAAACAAAATGTGGAAAAAAGTGAAGAGGTCTGAATAGTTTCTGAATGCGCTGTATGTAGCATAGTCTTCTTCCAGAGATGTTTGGGCTGTATTAGCTAACTTCTATGGACAAGTAATACTGATAGATACTATGATAACATATGATAGCAATATAATGACCACTATAAAGCACAAACAGGTCAGGCATCAGGTTTTACGCAACATGGCGCTGATGGATGTGTCTATGTAACTGACCTCAGGGTGCACCTCCTGTAATGAGCTGAAGGAGACAAAGGACACACACACACACACACACACACGCCACACACACACACACACACACACACACACACACACACACACACACACACACACACACAAACAATGTTGTGTAGCAGTAACTAACCTCAGGGTGCACCTCCTGCAGAGAGCTGAAGAAGGAGAGAAATGGTGGACGACCGAAGTGTGTCACAGAGCGCAGGCCGGTGAACAGGCTCCGATTCCACTCCTTCTGGAAGTGACGCTCACACACGTACTGACCAGACACATCAGGACATCCCACTTTAGTACCACATACTACATTTACTGTTAAATGTACAGTCCTAAAGTCCTCAAGTCCTAATGTTTTAAAGTCCTAAAGTCACAAAGTCCTAAAGTCTAAAAGTTTGAGTCTTAACGTCCTAACGTCTTAACGTCCTAACGTCTTAACGTCTTAACGTCCTAACGTCTTAAAGTCTTAACGTCTTAACCTCTTAAGGTCTTAAGTCCTAAAGTCCAAAAATGCAAACTCTGCCCTCCCGGTGCACCATAGTAGCTACAACTAAACCACACAACATATCTAAACTGTTGTACTCTTATCCTGTGACATTTCAAGCACTTTTAGGGCCAATTTTCCAGACCCAGATTAAGCCCTGGGTTGAGAATGTTTTGTTTTCAGTCCAGGACTAGGCTTAATCTACGTCCAGGAAACCGTTTGTTGGTTGTTCTCACCAGCATGGTGGTTCGCAGGTCAAACTTCTCTGCCAACTGTGTGATGTAGATGTGGACAGAGACCAGGTCCAGACTGTCCTGCTCCTCCACCTCCCGGATTATGTCAGACACCCACTCAAACTGACGTTGCGTCCGCGTCACCCAGATAAAGTATACCTACAGACAGACAGGATATTCCCCCCGGGCAAAGCCAAAGGTTAGGCATAGGGATTCAGATTAGGTTAAGGACATAAAGGCAGGAGGTATATTTACTTTTATTCTGATACGGGACAGTGTAAATACTGAGTAAATACTGTGTAAATACTGTGTAGATACTGTGTAAATACTGTACATGTAACCATATCTACATGTACATACTACCTCAATCAGCCTGACTAACCGGCGTCTGCATGTAGCCTCGTTACTTTTATAGCCTCGTTACTTTTACAGCCTCGCTACTGTATATAGCCTCGCTACTGTATATAGCCTCGCTACTGTATATAGCCTGTCTTTTTACTGTTGTTTTATTTCTTTACTTACCTATTGTTCACCTAATACCTTTTTTGCACTATTGGTTAGAGCCTGTAAGTAAGCATTTCACTGTAAGGTCTACACCTGTTGTATTCGGCGCACGTGACAAATAAACTTTGATTTGATTTGGATCACTAGAAGAAGCAGAAGAAGAAGCAGAAGAAGAAGCAGAAAAAAACAGAAGAAGAAGCAGAAGGAGAAGCAGAAAAAAACAGAAGAAGAAGCAAAAGAACAAGCTGAAGAAGGAGAAGGTTCCTGACATTCTCATGTGGACAGCTTACTTTTTTACACTGTATCTTGAACTTGACTGAGGACTTGAACACCAGGTCCTTGAGGATGGAAGCGAAGGGGGTGACTCCAATCCCTCCTCCCACTAGGACTGCCACCTCGAAGTCCGTCCAATCCTGGTGGCCCTCCCCAAACGGCCCGTCCAGGTACAGCTGTAGAATGGGAGTACAAATATGTGATAGAGAAAGCATTGCAAAACAGCAAGAATGAATCAACCTTCCAACCAACCAACCACATGCATGCAGGCACACAGACACGCTTGCAGCAGACACGGATGGATGCACAGATGTACACACACAGACCCCCCCAACCTACACACAGACCCCCCACCCTACACAATACACATCCTCCCTCCATGCCTCCCTTCTTCCCTCCCTCCATGCCTTTGGATATGTTCGCAGTTGTTCCAGGTTGTTGGGGGCGTATGCCTCTCGGAGGTGGCTAGTCCAGGGGCCTACGGCGCGGATGTGAAGGCTGAGGGTCTCCTCATGTGGAGCTGACGTCAAGGTGAATGGGTGGTACTCATCTGTGCCAAGCGCCAGACACGCCACCCTCACCCACTGGCCTGAGCGGTACACAAAGCCCTGGGGACGCTTGAACTCCAGGTGTGTCACTTCTATGTTGGGGTGGGGAGGGGTTGAGAGAGAGAGAGAAGAGACAGAATGAGATAGAGAGAGAGAGAGAGGAGAGCGACCAGTAGCACAAGGCAATAGTCAGAGTGGAGGGGAATATAAGGATAGAACTAGAATTAACCCACAAAGAGCATTAACTGGAATGGGAACTCATGCATTCATCCGCTCATCTATCCATCCATCCATCCAATCCACCATTCATCCATCCCTCCTTCCTCACTCCTTCCCTCCCTCCATGCCTCCCTTCCCCCTTACTCTATCCCTCCCTCCCTCCCTGCCTCCCTCCCACCCACCCTTCCTCCCTCCCCTCCCACCCTCTATCCCAGTCCCTACCTGAGGGCAGCAGTGTAGCATTGACCACAGGGATCTCCACCTTCTTCCTGTTGAGGCTGATGAGTTTGTCCAGGAGGAAGAGCAGTCCCGGGGGGATCAGGTAGATGTAGAAACGAGGCTCCTGGAGCAGAGCAAAGCTGCCGTGGATGACTGTCTGGCGGGACGAGACATGGCCAAAAGGAAATATACTTCATGTTCTCCATACGGGGACCAGCATTTACATTCAATCCAACCAAAATGCACCCTACCGGCTGTATGTATGTAGTTTTAAAGTTATATAGCTTAAAAACTTGATTGCTGACATAGAAAACATTTTGGGGACTATATCAACAATGGACTAATGAAACAAAGAGCAAAAATATTGTTTTTTGGTGGAATTTAGTAGGTAATGAATGAGGGGAGCAGGCTCCTTCCTTCACCTACTGACTAATTGACACTCTCCTAGACCACTTTTCGATTGCCAGGTCACGGGAGGAGTCGAGGAGAGGACGGTCTTTTCGTCCAAATGAGAATCTCCCTGTGTTCACCGTGGTTCAACGTTATGGCAAGCCCCTTCGGTTAACCAGCAACTACTATAGTAATACTCATCTGTATATGTTGTACAAGGTATACGTATATGAATATAATGTATCTCTGTGCTCACCAGAATGTAGACGACCACATAGAGGTAGTGTGTGAGCCAGAAACCCCGGAAGCTGATTCGTCGGAAGTAGTGAGTGGCAAAGACGTACATAAACGCAAAGATGAAGAGAAGCAGGATGCCCGTTAATCCTGCAGTAACATTAGAGAGAGAGACACGTTAGAGTAACATTAGAAAGAGACGTTAGAGTAACGTTAGATAGAGAGACATGTTAGAGTAACGTTAGATAGAGAGAGAGGCATGTTAGAGTAACGTTAGATAGAGAGAGAGACATGTTAGAGTAACGTTAGAGAGACATGTTAGAGTAACGTTAGAAAGAGAGACATGTTAGAGTACCGTTAGAGAGACATGTTAGAGTAACGTTAGAGAGAGAGACATGTTAGAGTAACGTTAGTGAGAGAGACATGTTAGAGTAACGTTAGAGAGACATGTTAGAGTAACGTTAGAGAGACATGTTAGAGTAACATTAGATAGAGAGACATGTTAGAGTAACGTTAGAGAGACATGTTAGAGTAACGTTAGAGAGAGAGACACGTTAGAGTAACGTTAGAGAGAGAGACATGTTAGAGTAAAGTTAGAGAGACATTAGAGTAACGTTAGAGAGACATGTTAGAGTAACGTTAGAGAGAGAGACATGTTAGAGTAACATTAGAGAGAGAGACATGTTAGAGTAACGTTAGAGAGACATGTTAGAGTAACGTTAGATAGAGAGGCATGTTAGAGTAACGTTAGAGAGACATGTTAGAGTAAGGTTAGAGAGACATGTTAGAGTAACGTTAGAGAGACATGTTCGAGTAACGTTAGAAAGACATGTTAGAGTAACGTTAGAGAGACATGTTAGAGTAACATTAGAGAGACATGTTAGAGTAACGTTAGAGAGACATGTTAGAGTAAGGTTAGAGAGACATGTTAGAGTAACGTTAGAGAGACATGTTCGAGTAACGTTAGAAAGACATGTTAGAGTAACGTTAGAGAGACATGTTAGAGTAACATTAGAGAGACATGTTAGAGTAACGTTAGAGAGACATGTTAGAGTAACGTTAGAGAGACACGTTAGAGTAACATTAGAGAGACACGTTAGAGTAACGTTAGAAAGAGAGAGACACGTTAGAGTAACGTTAGAAAGAGAGAGACACGTTAGAGTAACGTTAGAAAGAGAGAGAGACACGTTAGAGTAACGTTAGAGAGACGTTAGAGTAACATTAGAGAGAGACGTTCGATGTAACGTTAGAGAGAGACTCGTTAGAGTAACGTTAGAGAGAGACACGTTAGAGTAACGTTAGAGAGAGAGAGAGAGACATGTTAGAGTATTGAGCTACTGTAATATTCAGCAATAACATAAAGTCGCTCTTTACCGTCAATATTTTGGGACTAAAGCAAACCCAGCGGGCAAAACTGGTTGCATTGGCGTCGTTATAACTATAAACGGGTTGAAATGACATAATTATGACATCAACTAGTTTTGCCCAGTTTTGACCGGTGGGAAAGGTTTGTATTCTGTCCTACCTGGAACAGTCTGAAAGAACCACCACGACCATTTCATCGGCATCTCAGACCTGCAAATAGTCAATACATAGCAAATGGTCAATACATAGTAAATAGTCAACACAGAGTAAATAGTCAACACAGAGTAAATAGTCAACACAGAGTAAATAGTCAGATAGTAAACAGTCAACACAGTAAATAGTCAACACAGAGTAAATAGTCAGATAGTAAACAGTCAACACAGTAAATAGTCAGATTGTAAACAGTCAACACAGTAAATAGTCAACAGAGTAAATAGTCAGATAGTAAACAGTCAACACAGTAAATAGTCAACACAGAGTAAATAGTCAACACAGAGTAAATAGTCAGATAGTAAATAGTCAACACAGAGTAAATAGTCAGATTGTTAACAGTCAACACAGTAAATAGTCAACAGAGTAAATAGTCAACAGAGTAAATAGTCAACACAGAGTAAATAGTCAACACAGAGTAAATAGTCAACACAAAGTAAATAGTCAACACAGAGTAAATAGTCAACACAGAGTAAATAGTCAGATAGTAAACAGTCAACACAGTAAACAGTCAACCCAGTAAACAGTCAACCCAGTAAACAGTCAACCCAGTAAACAGTCAACCCAGTAAACAGTCAACCCAGTGAACAGTCAACCCAGTGAACAGTCAACACAGTAAATAGTCAACACAGAAGATAGTCAGATAGTAAATAGTCAACACAGTAAAACCCATTGAATAGTCAACACAGTAAATAGGCAACACATAGTAGTCAACACAGTAAATAGTCAACACATAGTAGTCAACACAGTAACTAGTCAACACAGTAACTAGTCAACACAGTAAACAGTCAACACAGTAACTAGTCAACATAATAAATAGTCAACACAGTAACTAGTCAACACAGTAACTAGTCAACATAATAAATAGTCAACACATAGTAAATACTCAACACATAGCAATTCAGATACAAGAGTATGCATGTAAAGAGGTACACGTGTGAAAATGGAGAAGAATCCCCAAAATATTCCCAAAGAATCCAGAAGAATGAAGAAGAATCCAGAAGAATGAAGAAGAATCCAGAAGAATGAAGAAGAATCCAGAATAATGAAGAAGAATCCAGAATAATGAAGAAGAATCCAGAAGAATGAAGAAGAATCCAGAATAATGCCATTACCCATTGTTGACTAGGACCTTGGGGAACAGACAGGCCAGGATGCTGAGGTCACTGACCGAGAACACGTAGACATTAACCACATGACCCAGAGAGTGGACAACTAAAGAGGAGAGGAGGAGAAGAAGGGGTTAATTCAGGAGTAAAACTTAACATGAACTGGAAACACGTTGTAATTGTGTTACTACAATGAGATGTGAAGAACTAGTATTTATAAATGTAGGAGTTCCCCAAGTGAAATCATTTAGACAAAAAATATATATAAATTTTTAGGATTTTACATTGGTGACTTTTTTCCAATTCCGCCCAGTCAACCCCTCCTTTTGTGTCGATTCTCTGAGAAGTGAGTCAACCTCTGACCTCTGATCTCTAACCTCTGACCTGTGAGTAAGAGGGCGGACATGGCCATGAAGCGGTGGAAGTCTATAGCGGCGTCGAAGGGGATGTATTGGTTGAGGAAGGTCTCTCGTCCCAGGGTGATGAGGTTACGGCACACTGTCAGCAGCATGTAGGGGTACAGGAAGGAGATGGCCGCCGCCGAACCACGCGATGCCAAGATACCCACAACCGACGTCTCTGGCATGCCCGTGGAGTATGCCTGTAAACCATAGTCTAAACACACAGCTAGGGGTTTGTTTCTGTTAGTCCACAGGCTTTACCTGAATCCCAAATAAGACCCTCAGCCCCTCCGTATTTCCTAGGGCACTCCCGTAGATCTGAAGGGATTGGATAAGTGTCATCAAAATGGCAAAAAAAGTCAGCCAAACAGAAGGGTAAGTTTAAGTCATCACCATATTGCGTAAACATATCCCATTCTGTTAGATCTACAGGAAGGATTCGGGCCAGGGCTTGATTTGGGATTCAGGGTATATACAAGGCTGACAGAAGACCTTTATATTCAGATACAGTATAGCTATTGTAATGTGATGGAAAATGTACCTAAGCATTCATAAGATGCTTTTGTAGGGCAATGGAGTTAAAATTGCACGAGTAATCAACAAAATTATGAATATCTCATTAAGTTAAGCATTTGTGTCAACAAAACAGTCGTCTCTCGTGACCGTCTTAGCTGATTTGGTTCTGGGCATTGAGATAAAAAACAAAAAACAGGTAACTCCCAGCCTTCTTCTTCTTCTTGGCACAGCCTGGTCTCAGATCTGTTTGTACGGTCTTGCCAACAATCATAGTTGTTGGCGAGACAGCACAAACACATCTGGGACCAGCCAGGCTAGCTCAAATTCAAATCAATCAAATGTATATTATAGCAGTTGCAACGAAGTGCCAGCTAACTCCCAAAACAAAAGAACAGACAGAAGAGAAAATAATAGAAAAGAAGACAGAAGAAGAGAAAACAAGAGAAGACAAGACCAGAGAAGACCAGACAAGACGAGAGAAGACAAGACCAGAGAAGACCAGACAAGACGAGAGAAGACAAGACCAGAGAAGACCAGACAAGACGAGAGAAGACAAGACCAGAGAAGACCAGACAAGACGAGACAAGACAAGACCAGAGAAGACCAGACAAGACGAGAGAAGACAAGACCAGAGAAGACCAGACAAGACGAGAGAAGACAAGACCAGAGAAGACCAGAGAAGACAAGACGAGAGAAAACAAGAGAAGACAAGAGAAGATGAGAAAAGACAAGACCAGAGAAGACCAGACAAGACGAGAGAAGACAAGACCAGAGAAGACCAGAGAAGACAAGATGAGAGAAAACAAGAGAAGACAAGACGAGAGAAAACAAGAGAAGACAAGAGAAGACAAGAGAAGATGAGAAGAACAACTTACAGTAGCATCTCTCCAGAGCCACTCCGGCTGTGATGCCATAGACGATAGTGAAGCAAACAATGTGGCGACGGTAGTTCTCTACGAAGCGTTTGAATTGCTGGATCTTCTGCTGGATGGGGCTCCTATTGTAACGCTCCTTCTTCGGCTTCACGTAGACCTTAGGACTCTGGAGGCCCGGTCTGCATGGGAGGAGGAAGGAGGAAGTCATTTGCAGTGGTTTAGATTGAGAAAAGCTACATTGTCCCAACGTAATTTATTAAACTGAAACTACCAAAGAAGGTTCAGGCCGCAGCATAACTGACTTCAAAGGCATTTATCGCTGAACACGTTTAAGAGAAAGGTCCAATAAAGCACTATTGCGACCTTTTTTTAACCTTTATGTTACAGCGATGCAGCAATCAATGAATACAATGGATGAGTCAGAGTTAGCAAGGACAATAGAAATAAGTCATAAGGACACTGGGTAAAAAATCAGAACATCCGGATGAGGTTCAGGCTGTATTCCCCTTAAGGGGAACAATTAAATGTTAAGAGGTATTACTGGGCGTTAGTGATATAACGAAGCCACAGGATAGGTAGAGTGTAAGTACTGTGCTCCATGGTAAAACCATCGTACCATCATCAATATATTTAAGGAACTCAGACTCAAGTCTAGTGTTATCTGATAATGGCGTTAAGTAGAGGCTGGTTGCATCACTGGGAGGACAACTCTAGATACCACACATGAGGTCAACCACAAAACAAGCAAACTCTCTTACGCAACCCGAGGTAACCATGGTAAACCCATAATTACTGGTATCACTCTGCTTCACTTCCTTGAAACAGAATACTGTACATACAGGTAAGCACAACAACCATTACCACTACTGTTATCGACCTACTGTATAAGGACTTATTGAACTTTATGTAAATAGATTTTAAAAAATTATTAGAAAGCCATGCGAGAAAGTCATGAGAAAATCTGTCAATAAAGAAAAGAGAAAAATAAAAACACGTGAGGAGAAGTCTGGTAGTGACATGAGCAGCATGAGGTTGGATGTGATCTCTGGTAGTGACATGAGCAGCATGAGGTTGGATGTGATCTCTGGTAGTGACATGAGCAGCATGAGGTTGGATGTGATCTCTGGTAGTGACATGAGCAGCATGAGGTTGGATGTGATCTCTGGTAGTGACATGAGCAGCATGAGGTTGGATGTGATCTCTGGTAGTAACATCAACAGCATGAGGTTAGATGTGATCTCTGATAGTAACATCAACAGCATGAGGTTGGATGTGATCTCTGGTAGTGACATGAGCAGCATGAGGTTGGATGTGATCTCTGATAGTGACATGAGCAGCATGAGGTTGGATGTCATCTCTGATAGTAACATCAACAGCATGAGGTTGGATGTGATCTCTGGTAGTGACATCAACAGCATGAGGTTGGATGTGATCTCTGATAGTGACATGAGCTGCATGAGGTTGGATGTGATCTCTGGTAGTGACATGAGCAGCATGAGGTTGGATGTGATCTCTGATAGTGACATGAGCAGCATGAGGTTGGATGTCATCTCTGGTAGTAACATCAACAGCATGAGGTTAGATGTGATCTCTGATAGTAACATCAACAGCATGAGGTTGGATGTGATCTCTGGTAGTGACATGAGCAGCATGAGGTTGGATGTGATCTCTGGTAGTGACATCAACAGCATGAGGTTGGATGTGATCTCTGATAGTAACATCAACAGCATGAGGTTGGATGTGATCTCTGATAGTGACATCAACAGCATGAGGTTGGATGTGATCTCTGATAGTAACATCAACAGCATGAGGTTGGATGTGATCTCTGGTAGTGACATCAACAGCATGAGGTTGGATGTGATCTCTGATAGTAACATCAACAGCATGAGGTTGGATGTGATCTTTGGTAGTGACATGAGCAGCATGAGGTTGGATGTGATCTTTGGTAGTGACATGAGCAGCATGAGGTTGGATGTGATCTCTGGTAGTGACATCAGCAGCATGAGGTTGGATGTGATCTCTGGTAGTGACATGAGCAGCATGAGGTTGGATGTGATCTCTGATAGTGACATGAGCAGCATGAGGTTGGATGTCATCTCTGATAGTAACATCAACAGCATGAGGTTGGATGTGATCTCTGGTAGTGACATCAACAGCATGAGGTTGGATGTGATCTCTGGTAGTGACATGAGCAGCATGAGGTTGGATGTGATCTCTGGTAGTGACATGAGCAGCATGAGGTTGGATGTGATCTCTGATAGTGACATGAGCAGCATGAGGTTGGATGTCATCTCTGGTAGTAACATCAACAGCATGAGGTTAGATGTGATCTCTGATAGTAACATCAACAGCATGAGGTTGGATGTGATCTCTGGTAGTGACATGAGCAGCATGAGGTTGGATGTGATCTCTGGTAGTGACATCAACAGCATGAGGTTGGATGTGATCTCTGATAGTAACATCAACAGCATGAGGTTAGATGTGATCTCTGATAGTAACATCAACAGCATGAGGTTGGATGTGATCTCTGATAGTAACATCAACAGCATGAGGTTGGATGTGATCTCTGGTAGTGACATGAGCAGCATGAGGTTGGATGTGATCTCTGGTAGTGACATCAGCAGCATCAGGTTGGAAATTCCCCAACCCAAGAGAACTTACCTTTTCCCTTGTCGTCTGCGAAGTTCCTGCCCGTCTTTCCCCGGGTTACTGGAGAACTGTGTGTCCCGATCTGAGGGCGAGCTAAGGAAGTGAAGACATTACAGTTTTTAAATAAAGAGCATGAGGCCTGCAGGCCGCCGTTTGAAAACTGATGCTGATAACTGATACTCCAAGGGTGGAGTAATTAAAATAACTTGTAGAAATAATCGTAATAGTCGTTGTAATAGTAATATAACAGGTTACTTGGAAAAAAAGTTGTTATCGTCATGAAGTATATCATCATCATGTCCACAATCACACCCTGATAAGAGGGGATCTAGGTGTTTGAGAGTGTGTGCTGGAAAGTGGGCTGGAAAGTGAGCTGCGTTCAGGGGATCTATGTGTTTGAGAGTGGGAGCTGGAAAGTGGGCTGGAAAGTGAGAGCATGACTATCAAGATCTTGGTGAATGGAGATTGTGAAATACAGTAAATGACCTTGCAATGAAGAGTGCATTTTTTCAATCAATCAAATCAATGTTTTGTTTGTCAGTAGTTCTCTCATAAGGGTGTATCCTCGTTACTAAGTTATTCTCTTCCTCTATTCTAATGTTGTTATCTTACCTGTTCCTCTCCGGGGTGATGAAAGAAAGCGGGCTGGTGTTATTTGTAACGTCTGCTTCCAACTCACACCCTCAAAACACATAGATCCCCTGAACGCAGCTCACTTTCCAGCCCACTTTCCAGCTCCCACTCTCAAACACCTAGATCCCCTCACTCTCCAGATCCCAATCACCTGAATTCTAATCACCTGTTCACACACCTGTATGTCATTATCACACACTATTTAGTTCAGTTCTTTGCACCCTATCACTGTGAGGTATTGTTTGTTTTGTGACACATGTCTGTCAGAGCGCTTGGTTTCCCGTGAGTTACTCCTCCCGTGTATGATAGTTTTTGCCTGCCTCACTAATGACGCCTTTTGCCTATTCCCTGCCTGTACTTTAGCCTATCGGATTTCCTGTTACCTACCTATTGCCTGATCTCCCGGACTACGTTACTAGCCTTTTCCCTGCCTGTACTGTTGCCATTTTGGATCCCCTGTGTATGACCTTCTGCCTGCCCCTGGACCCAGCTACCTGCCTCCTCCTGTGTATGACCTTCTGCCTGCCCCTGGACCCAGCTACCTGCCTCCTCCTGTGTATGACCTTCTGCCTGCCCCTGGACCCAGCTACCTGCCTCCTCCTGTGGTCCTTTACAATAAACATCTGCTGTGCCCTGTGCTTGAAACCAGCTCTCTCTCACCTCATGTTCATTACATTATTATCTTACCTGTTCCTCTCTGGGGTGATGAAAGACACATGCTGGTGTCGACTCAGTCTGTTTCCCCCCTCCTTCTCCATCCCTGCAGAGATACATAACATTAGAAGAAGAAAAAGAAGAAGAAGCTTTGCAGAAGCCTTTGAGAGTATTTTGTGTCCCTGGTCGGCCTTTGCAGAAGTCTTGAGAGTATTTTGTGTCTCTGGTTGGCCTTCTCCAGCCTTTGTCACCTTTGATGTTAAGCTGAGCGAAGGTCAGTTCCTTCTCGTGGTCCCGGAGCAGGAAGTGGAAGTCCTCCCAGGTAATCTGTTCCTTGTCGTTGAAACCTGCTGCCTTCAACATGTCCTTGATGGCCTCCTCAGCCTGGCTCTTAGACAGAAGACTGCTGGAGATCTCTATGAACGACCTGCAGAACAGACCACAAGATAGCCGGAGTTAAGACGGCCGGAGAATCCATTATACGGTGCTTATCTTTTTCATTCATTTTGGATTGCGCATACAGCTGGATCTACAAAACAGATGGCATGGAATGTGGACGTACTTTGACAGAAGGTGGCTATTGAGGTCTGAGTGTAATGTGTAATGTCCCTTCAAGAGACAATGTTTTTCATGAAATTGGATGATATTTGGATGAAAACAGATCAAAGTATGATGACCCAAAGTTTGAAAAATGACTGTTGCTTCTATACTTATCAAGTTTGACCATAAAGTTACTGGTTTCTTTTCAAACTTCCTGGTAGTTAGCCATGAGAGAGAAGTACTTTTTCTCAAATCTTGAGCATTTTTTTCCCCAAAAAAATATTATGGGTGATATTTTACATGGGAATCAGAATGACTGTTCGGGACCTTTAAGAGAATTGATAACAGCGCTAACCTGAGCAGCCTGGAAAAATCCTCTTTCGATAAGAAACCGTCTCCATCGATGTCGTGCATCGAGAACATCAGTTTAGACTTTTCCTCGGGAGAACCTGGACAAACAACACAGTGGAATATCAGTACAAAATCTGTGTTTCTTATTGGAGAATTCCTGTTTCAGTCAGTTGTCTTCTGTTTGTTGCCTAATAAACACGACCCCCGGACTCCAGGGTTGGGATCAATTCCACTTAAATTCCAGTCAATTCAGGAAGTACACTGAAATTCCAATTATCTTCAATGCTTTTCAATGAGTAAAATGTGGAATTGGAATCTGGTTTACTGTCTGAATTGAATTGACTTGAATTGAAATGGAAACCTACCCTGGACTCACCTTTCATGAAAATGACGATGACATCAAGGAACTCCTGGAAGGAGAGGTATCCGTTTCCGTCCTTGTCGGCCAGCGTGAACATGGCGTCAACAAAGAGCGAGTCCGGTTTGAGTCCCAGAGCGTCGGCAAATTCAGTTCGTGTCAGCTCAGTCTCCAGGGCTTCGCGGGTCTTCCTATAGGACGCACCACTCATGTCCCTGGCATCACAATTCTCTATCTCCAGGACCTATAGGGTGGGCATGGATGTATATATTTTTGAACCTTTATTTAACCGGGTTGTCCCATTGAGCCAATACATATGAGTGATAGATCGTTTCGTCAACATGAAAGACAAGAGGATGGCATTGGCGTTTCTCACCATGTCGTTTAGCACCATGAACTGCTAACTGAAAGTAATCAGATTATGATCCTAAATTTGGGTAATCCTAAAGTTACTGATGTCCATTTTGGACAGGTAACTAGTAACTGGAATGGATTACATTTAGAAAGTAACCTTCCCAACCCGGCACATGTCAGCATGGTGCCATTGCGATTGTTAATGGTGGTCACGTTGAATGGCTCAGTAGGTTAGAGGGGCGGCAGGTAGCCATAGTGGTTAGAGCGTCTGTGTCTGTTGTTAGCTAGTTACTGGCTAGCTATGTCTTCATCTGTATCTGTTGTTAGCTAGTTACTGGCTAGCTAGGTTTTCATCTGTATCTGTTGTTAGCTAGTTACTGGTTAGCTATGTCTTCATCTGTGTCTGTTGTTAGCTAGTTACTGGCTAGCTAGGTCTTCATCTGTATCTGTTGTTAGCTAGTTACTGGCTAGCTAGGTCTTCATCTGTATCTGGTGTTAGCTAGTTACTGAAAGGTTGCTAGATCAAATCCCCGAGCTGACAAGCTACAAATCTGTCGCTCTGCCCCTGAACAAGTCAGTTAACCTACTGTTTCTAGGCCGTCATTGTAAATACGAATTTGTTCTTAACTGACCTGCCTAGTTAAATAAAACAAAAAATGGTGTTAACAATACTAGGGTTGTGGGTTCAATTCCTGCATTGGCCACGTAAACTGTCACTGTCCATACTGTGTACCAGGGTTGTGGATCTAACCCTATGTGACATTGGATAAAAGCGTCTCCTAAATCACCATATTACAGTAAACGTCTCCTAAATCACCATATTACAGTAAATGTCTGCTAAATCACCATATTACAGTAAAGCGTCTCCTAAATCCCCATATTACAGTAAAGCGTCTCCTAAATCACCATATATTCCAGTACCTTGGCAAAGGCACTCCTGATGAAGTTCTCTACTATCTGAGCTCTTTGGTCTCTGGTCACTGCCTCTCTCAGTAGCTCCTTCTCTGTCATGTCCCTCACCGCCAGCTCCTGTCCACCGTCTGTCACCTCAGAGCGAAGGTACCGGACAAACTCTCCACGCTGGCCCTCGTCCTCAAAGTACAGCACCTGGGGACAGACCACAACAAACAGAGATCACAGTCACACACACACAGGGATTGGCATGGAAACATCTAACAGTGAAGACGAACAAAGGAGAGGCACATGAAACACAAGAGTAAACAAATGAGTAAACAAAAGTAAACAAACCTGTAAACAAAAGTAAGCAAATCAGTAAATAAGAGTAAACAAATCAGTATACACAAGAAAACAAATCAGTAAACACGAGTAAACAAATCAGTAAATAAGAGTAAACAAATCAGTAAACACAAGAAAACAAATGAGTATACACAAGAAAACAAGTCAGTAAACACGAGTAAACAAAGCAGTAAACACGAGTAAACAAATCAGTAAACACGAGTAAACAAAGCAGTAAACACGAGTAAACAAACACACGCACAATCATACACACCCCCATCTACTCACCAGGTCATACTCTTTGGGTACTTTCATTAGCAGAGCCCTGCGGTAATTGTTACTGGACAGCAGGACATCCAGGTGGGTCTGGGAACCAAGGCTGAGTGACCGTAGAGCGGGTCCAGACTGGTCAAACACCTGGAGTTTCCTCCTATCGTCGATCAACAGACTGACTGGAAATAGGGGCTTCTTAGGGCCCTGCCACTCACAGGCTAGAGGAGAGGAGAGGAGAGAGAGAGAGAGGAGAGGAGAGGAGAGGAGAGGAGAGGAGAGGAGAGAGAGAGAGAGGGAGAGGAGAGAGAGAGAGAGAGGGAGAGAAGGGGGTGAGAGATGAGAGAGAGAGGAGAGAGAGAGGAGAGGAGAGAGAGGAGAGGAGAGGAGAGGAGAGGAGAGGAGAGGAGAGGAGAGGAGAGGAGAGGAGAGGAGAGGAGAGAGGAGAGAGAGGAGAGGAGAGGAGAGGAGAGAGGAGAGAGAGAGAGAGAGAGAGAGAGAGAGGGAGAGGAGAGAGAGAGAGAGAGAAGGGGGGTAGAGAGAGAGAGAGAGACAGAAGGGGGTGAGAGATGGACATCAGACATATTACAATTTTCACACTATCATGCCTATCCAAACGGTATTCTGATGGCTCTGATATGTTCTGTTGACATTGTCCTTCCCAGCATAGTTCTAGCAGCAGTTATGGTGGATGTGTAACCAGGCCAGCTCAGTCCAGCTCAGCTCGGCTCGGCCCAGTAGTGTGAAAAGAGAAAAGCACACCAGTTCTAACATAACACACACCCGTTTTACACAGAGAGTGACGATTCTGTCATAACACAGACCATGTACATGCATGTACTACACACACACACACACACACACACACACACACACACACACACACACACACACACACACACACACACCTGTGATTCCAGCAGCAGGTTCCTCTTTTGTGTCGTCAGCCCCTCTCTTCTGAAACTTCTTAAACTTGGACTTTCTGAAGTGGGCCACCACAAGGGCCATGAGGAAGCTCACTGGCCAGGGGAACACATGGACAATAGTCATCAGAGAATCCCTGGTAACCCGTATAATAGGGTTTATGATATGCTATGTCTCTCTAAGTAGGCCACAGCAAGAGCCATGAAGAAGCTCACTATGAGGGTACCACAATCAACAGAACAATTATACTGTAGCAATCACAATGGTTATTTGATTATTTGATCTTAAAATGTACATTTAGGAGAATTGTACAAGGGAAAATATTTGTTTGGGGAATTTTCTCAATACTTTGAATATAATTAATTTCCATGTCAGCTCTATGCCTGGAAATGCCCTTGTCTGGAGCAAAGGATACCAATTTCAAACTTTCCAAAACAAGTGTTTACATGTTTTTTTTACTGGCAAAAATGGATATTAACTGAGAAAATAGCATGTGTAGTTTCTTGCAATAGTCCTCTGTGACTTTAAAGAATATTTCTCTAAAAACGTTGATTCCTAAAAGATGTGTCCGGAGATTTGGTTTACTCCGTCAGATTTGTCAGAAATCCTAAATGAATCAGGAATGAGCAGGGCCAGCTATACCATAAGGACCCCTTGTTCAGGTCCTCATTACATGGAGTGCAACAAGAGCAGTTCTTTACTTTTGAAAGATTTAAACAATTATTGGAATCACTCTGGTCACAACCATAAACTTTTAACTTCACCTGCCTGATAGATTAAGATAGAATATGAATACTGTTTTAAATATGTTACAATTTAATTACGTTTTAGAGTCAGAAAGCAATTGAGCGAAAACTACATTGCTACTGTGTATATCACTTGAATGAAGAAGAAAAATTGCCATTTTATTTTCGCCAACTATGTAAAACACCAACTCCGTCAGATTTATGTCTGAAGAAGGGTTATTTTTATTGGGGATTTTCAAATGAATCATTTTCTATATTTTACAAATGTTTGTATAATACTTGTATTTTTTTTGAGACAAAAAAAATAAGTCTGTTTTGAGTATCTGTTGTCAACTGCGCCACTGATGGCTAATCCCCTTGAGATCGATTTTTGTTGTCAATATTCTGAAAAAACATTGGAATCACTGTTCTGCACCATTAGCTAGACATAAGGGATAGTGTTTCCGTAATACATTTTGTTTAAATGCTAACAAAATTAGCCCTGATGTATTTTAAAGTGCTATAAAACAAAACAAAAAAAAGTTTGGAGATTTGTATTACTTATTTGAATAATCTAATGTTAGAATTATAAAATCAAGGCCTTTTGCTTGTGGATTCTGATTGGTTAACGTCAGATACTGACCAACAGGAAAGAGGAACAGGCAGATGACTGAGATGCCAAAGCCAGCTTTGCTTCCATCGTCAAAGTAGTTGAGCTTGGTGGCGTTGGTGCAGGGGTGGAGCTCAGAGGTCGTGACCTGAGAAGGCTGGGGGCAAGGGTCACCTGTAAAAGACAGACAGGCAAGACAGGCAGGCAGGCAGGCAGGCAGGCAGGCAGACAGACAGACAGACAGACAGACAGACAGACAGACAGACAGACAGACAGACAGACAGACAGACAGACAGACAGACGGGCAGGGATACAGGTAGGCAGACAGGCAGAGAGAAAGGGAGACACGAAGGCAGGCAGGGAGGCAGGCAGCCAGACAGCCAGCCAGACAGACAGACAGACAGACAGACAGACAGACGGACGGACGGACGGACGGACGGACGGACGGACGGACGGACGGACGGACGGACGGACGGACGGACGGACGGGCAGACGGGCAGACGGGCAGACAGACAGACGGGCAGGGATACAGGTAGGCAGACAGGCAGAGAGAAAGGGAGACACGAAGGCAGGCAGGGAGACAGGCAGGGAAACAGACATGGAGGCACGTAGACAGAGAAACTAGTTACTGTGCCAGCAGCACGTACAATCAACATTTATGACTTACAGTGAATACTGTCATAGATTACATATCTTTATTGTTTGAGTTGCAGATAACACTATAATTTATTGGCCAACCACAGAAACTTTAAGGAGGAAATGAGCTTTACCATCCCTCCAGAAGAAGACTTTCCTCTGTATGTCCTCAGCCTCTGCACTGGTAACTGCTGTAATGACGTCATGAAAGGTTGTGTCCCGAAGGACCTGCAGCTCCTCAGCTGTGAACAGACTTGAGGAACAAACAGGAGTGGTCAGATTGACTGGAAATATTATGATAGTATCACCCAAACGGTGAATCAAAGCTGATCATAAATGACAATAGTCTTGTGTTTCCTCAGTTCAAAGCTGATCAAAACCTGACAGAAGTCTTGTGTTTCCTCAGTTCAAAGTCTAGTTCTCCACTAGACTATTGTTTATTTCATTAGTACTTACGTTATGAAAGGTATCCCTCCAGGCATTCAATTTACATTTGACATTTTAGTAATCTAGCAGACTCTCTTATCCAGAGCCACTTACAGTAGTGAGTCATTTAGCAGACTCTCTTATCCAGAGCCACTTACAGTAGTGAGTCATTTAGCAGACGCTCTTATCCAGAGCCACTTACAGTTAGTGCATTCATCTTTAGATGGAGCTAGATGAGACAACCACATATCATAGTCATAGTCAGTACATTTCACCTCAATAAAGAAGTTATCAGCAAACTCAGTGCTAGTAGGAAAAGTTTGTATAAAAGGGTAAAGGTTAGGCTTCCAGACGTTTTCAGGAAGATGGGCAGGGACTCTGCTGTCCTAGCTTCAGGGGGAAGATGGACAGGGACTCTGCTGTCCTAGCTTCAGGGGGAAGATGGGCAGGGACTCTGCTGTCCTAGCTTCAGGGGGAAGATGGACAGGGACTCTGCTGTCCTAGCTTCAGGGGGAAGATGGACAGGGACTCTGCTGTCCTAGCTTCAGGGGGAAGATGGACAGGGACTCTGCTGTCCTAGCTTCAGGGGGAAGATGGGCAGGGACTCTGCTGTCCTAGCTTCAGGGGGAAGATGGACAGGGTCTCTGCTGTCCTAGCTTCAGGGGGAAGATGGGCAGGGACTCTGCTGTCCTAGCTTCAGGGGGAAGACGGGCAGGGACTCTGCTGTCCTAGCTTCAGGGGGAAGATGGGCAGGGACTCTGCTGTCCTAGCTTCAGGGGGAAGATGGACAGGGACTCTGCTGTCCTAGCTTCAGGGGGAAGATGAGGAGGGACTCTGCTGTCCTAGCTTCAGGGGGAAGATGAGGAGGGACTCTGCTGCCCTAGCTTCAGGGGGAAGATGGACAGGGACTCTGCTGTCCTAGCTTCAGGGGAAGATGAGGAGGGACTCTGCTGTCCTAGCTTCAGGGGGAAGATGGGCTGGGACTCTGCTGTCCTAGCTTCAGGGGGAAGATGGGCAGGGACTCTGCTGTCCTAGCTTCAGGGGGAAGCTGGTTACACCATTGGGGTGCCAGGACAGAGAAGAGCTTTGGCATGGGCTGAGTGGGAGCTGACCTCCTTTTCAGAATGAACGAACGTGAGAAAGCCAGGAAATAAATCGAGGTTCAAATGACAGTAACAGTTTCATATGATTAATGAATGTATGTATGAGGTGTACATTTTACATGACCTATTTACATATTTGACATTCCTTCCTACCCATTTTGTGTGTTCTCGAACCAGAAGCGGTCCCCGTTCCTGATGCGGTTCAACTGATCCAGTATGATAGAGGAGAAGACCTGACCAGGACCGTCCACAGACTCCAGGAGACCCCCAGGAAACAGCTCCAGTTTAGAGATATCCCCGTCATACAGGTCTGATAGGTCCCTGAATAACTAGAGATACAGAACGGGTAGAGATGGAATTGAGAGGGTATGGTAGGTTATTCACTCTAGTATAGGTTATTTGGCCAGTGGTTTGAGTCCCCACTCTTTGGCTCAACTCTCCCTGCCTGGTTACATTTATGTTTTAGTCATTTTGTGTGACGTATACCAACCACATACACTATCACGATCATTGGCAATTAAAATATAAATGGTCAGTAGTACATAAGGATTTAATAACACATTCACATCACTGTGGCTCAGTTGGTAGAGCATGGTGTTTGCAACGCCAGGGTTGTGGGTTCGATTCCCACGGGGGGCCAGTACGAGAAAATAAATGTATGAAATGTATGCATTCACTACTGTAAGTCACTCTGGATAAGAGCGTCTGCTAAATGACTAAAATGTAATGTAAAAATGTACATAAAGCATTTATAAGCAGTACGTAAGCAGTTCTGAACATACCTGTGGGTTGGTGATGTTGAGCTGTGGGTTTATGTCTCCCCACCTCCCCACAGGGGCCAGGCCCAGCCCCTCTCTGACCTGGTTGTAGCTGGGCAGGCCAAAGTCCCGGCCTCTCTGCACCGTCAGAGCAACCAGGTCTGACCGCGAGAAACGCAGAGGACCGTACATGTAGTCTGGTGGGTGGAGAAAAACCACTATCAGTAAAATTTAAATCATGTATTATTGTTGTATTGAGAACACACCTTTCTTAAAGTCAACAAGTATAATGCATTATGATGTGGTTGTAATGCATTATGATGTGGTTGTAATGCATTATAATGTGGTTGTTATGCATTATAATGTGGTTGTTATGCATTATGATGTGGTTGTAATGCATTATGATGTGGTTATAATGCATTATGATGTGGTTGTTATGCATTATGATGTGGTTGTTATGCATTATGATGTGGTTGTAATGCATTAGGATGTGGTTGTTATGCATTATAATGTGGTTGTTATGCATTATGATGTGGTTGTTATGCATTATGATGTGGTTGTTATGCATTATGATGTGGTTGTTATGCATTATGATGTGGTTGTAATGCATTATAATGTGGTTGTTATGCATTATGATGTGGTTGTTATGCATTATGATGTGGTTGTTATGCATCATGACGTGGTTGTTATGCATTATGATGTGGTTGTAATGCATTATGATGTGGTTGTTATGCATTATAATGTGGTTGTTATGCATTATGATGTGGTTGTTATGCATTATAATGTGGTTGTTATGCATTATGATGTGGTTGTTATGCATTATAATGTGGTTGTTATGCATGATGATGTGGTTGTTATGCATTATGATGTGGTTGTTATGCATCATGATGTGGTTGTAATGCATTATGATGTGGTTGTAATGCATTATGATGTGGTTGTTATGCATTATAATGTGGTTGTTATGCATTATGATGTGGTTGTTATGCATTATAATGTGGTTGTTATGCATTATGATGTGGTTGTTATGCATTATAATGTGGTTGTTATGCATGATGATGTGCTTGTTATGCATTATGATGTGGTTGTTATGCATCATGATGTGGTTGTAATGCATTATGATGTGGTTGTTATGCATTATAATGTGGTTGTTATGCATCATTATGTGGTTGTTATGCATTATAATGTGGTTGTTATTCATTATGATGTGGTTGTTATGCATTATAATGTGGTTGTTATGCATGATGATGTGGTTGTTATGCATTATGATGTGGTTGTTATGCATCATGATGTGGTTGTAATGCATTATGATGTGGTTGTAATGCATTATGATGTGGTTGTTATGCATTATAATGTGGTTGTTATGCATTATGATGTGGTTGTTATGCATTATAATGTGGTTGTTATGCATTATGATGTGGTTGTTATGCATTATAATGTGGTTGTTATGCATGATGATGTGGTTGTTATGCATTATGATGTGGTTGTTATGCATCATGATGTGGTTGTAATGCATTATGATGTGGTTGTTATGCATTATGATGTGGTTGTTATGCATCATGATGTGGTTGTAATGCATTATGATGTGGTTGTTATGCATTATGATGTGGTTGTTATGCATTATGATGTGGTTGTAATGCATTATAATGTGGTTGTTATGCATTATGATGTGGTTGTTATGCATTATGATGTGGTTGTTATGCATCATGACGTGGTTGTTATGCATTATGATGTGGTTGTAATGCATTATGATGTGGTTGTTATGCATTATAATGTGGTTGTTATGCATTATGATGTGGTTGTTATGCATTATAATGTGGTTGTTATGCATTATGATGTGGTTGTTATGCATTATAATGTGGTTGTTATGCATGATGATGTGGTTGTTATGCATTATGATGTGGTTGTTATGCATCATGATGTGGTTGTAATGCATTATGATGTGGTTGTTATGCATTATGATGTGGTTGTAATGCATTATGATGTGGTTGTTATGCATTATGATGTGGTTGTTATGCATTATGATGTGGTTGTAATGCATTATGATGTGGTTGTTATGCATTATGATGTGGTTGTTATGCATTATGATGTGGTTGTTATGCATTATGATGTGGTTGTTATGCATCATGACGTGGTTGTTATGCATTATGATGTGGTTGTAATGCATTAGGATGTGGTTGTTACGCATTATAATGTGGTTGCAATGCATTATAAGACTTTTCATAAGCAACTACTTGTCCTCTTCATGTTTGAAGGTCTACATAAAGCACGGCCATCCCTCCACTGACCCTCTAAAGAGGAAGTGAGAGGTTTCTGCCTTATGATCAGTGGACACAAACTATTCTGAAAATATATGATGATGATGATGTGATGGAAATTGACCTCTTAAGTCCTCCACAACCATGTTGTCCTCTCTCTCTGCGATCTGGGAGGCCATGCCCATAATCAGATGGTCTATGTCCTGGCCTGACTTCAGGTTGGGGTTCTACAACAGACAATCAGAGAGGTTTGTTTGAAACATGTCATTCAGTTTCTCTAATAGAAATGTCTCAACGAAAGGTGCTGTCTTGCCACCTCCTATGGCTGTTGGCTATACGGATCTGAGACCAGTCTACATGAAGGCTATACACAGATCTGAGACCAGTCTACATGGAGGCTATACAGATCTGAGACCAGTCTACATGGAGGCTGTATACAGATATGAGCCCAGTCTACATGGAGGCTATACACAGATCTGAGACCAGTCTACATGGAGGTTATATACAGATCTGAGACCAGTCTACATGGAGGCTATACAGATCTGAGACCAGTCTACATGGAGGCTATACAGATCTGAGACCAGTCTACATGGAGGCTATACAGATCTGAGACCAGTCTACATGGAGGCTATACAGATCTGAGTCCAGTCTACATGGAGGCTATATACAGATCTGAGACCAGTCTACATGGAGGCTATACAGATCTGAGACCAGTCTACATGGAGGCTATACAGATCTGAGACCAGTCTACATGGAGGCTATACAGATATGAGACCAGTCTACATGGAGGTTATACAGATATGAGACCAGTCTACATGGAGGTTACATGGCATATTTTTACCTGACGGTTCCAGAAGCTGTTACACATGCGAATGGCTGAGGACGTGCTTCCATCGATGTTGACAACCTTCTGAAAGTGGCAAGTTCTGTTTCTGTAGCCAAAAGAAGGTATGAAAAATTAATGATGACACAAATTACATGCAGCTGTTGAAATATGAATGCTGACACAAACACTGCATTTGGGACCATGTTTTTTAGTACATAACAACAAACCGGCCCCAAAAGAGCCTTATAGAGATATTTACTCTGCTAGCAATAGTGTACAGTATTGAATTGAAGGGGTAGCCTGGTGGAACCATACAATACAAGTGTTTTAATAGCCTGTTGAATGCAGCATGATCGCCTGATAGCTCTACCCTCCTGTAGGTTTACACTCTGACCCTGTTCCTGGAGAGACACCCTCCTGTAGGTTTACACTCTGACCCTGTTCCTGGAGAGATACCCTCCTGCAAGTTTCCACCCCAACCCTCTTCCTGGAGAGACACCCTCCTGTAGGTTTACACTCCAACCCTGTTCCTGGAGAGATACCCTCCTGTAGGTTTACACTCCTACTCTGTTCCTGGAGAGCTACCCTCCTGTAGGTTTTCACCCCAACCCTGTTCCTGGAGAGCTACCCTCCTGCAGGTTTTCAACCCAACCCCAGTCCATGGAGAGCGACCCTCCTGCAAGTTTTCACCCCAACCCTGTTCCTGGAGAGCTACCCTCCTGTAGGTTTTAACTCCAACCCTGTTCCTGGAGAGAAACCCTCCTGTAGGTTTTCGCTCCAACCCTGTTCCTGGAGAGCTACCCTCCTGTAGGTTTACACTCCAACCCTGTTCCTGGAGAGCTACCCTCCTGTAGGTTTACACTCCTACTCTGTTCCTGGAGAGCTACCCTCCTGTAGGTTTTCACCCCAACCCTGTTCCTGGAGAGCTACCCTCCTGCAAGTTTTCACCCCAACCCCAGTCCATGGAGAGCGACCCTCCTGCAAGTTTTCACCCCAACCCTGTTCCTGGAGAGCTACCCTCCTGTAGGTTTTAACTTCAACCCTGTTCCTGGAGAGAAACCCTCCTGTAGGTTTTAACTCCAACCCTGTTCCTGGAGAGAAACCCTCCTGTAGGTTTTAACTCCAACCCTGTTCCTGGAGAGCTACCCTCCTGTAGGTTTTCACCCCAACCCTGTTCCTGGAGAGCTACCCTCCTGTAGGTTTTAACTCCAACCCTGTTCCTGGAGAGCTACCCTCCTGTAGGTTTACACTCCTACCCTGTTCCTGGAGAGATACCCTCCTGTAGGTTTTAACTCCAACCCTGTTCCTGGAGAGAGACCCTCCTGTAGGTTTTAACTCCAACCCTGTTCCTGGAGAGCTACCCTCCTGTAGGTTTACACTCCTACCCTGTTCCTGGAGAGCTACCCTCCTGTAGGTTTTCGCTCCAACCCTGTTCCTGGAGAGCTACCCTCCTGTAGGTTTTAACTCCAACCCTGTTCCTGGAGAGCTACCCTCCTGTAGGTTTTCTGCCCAACCCTGTTCCTGGAGAGCTACCCTCCTGTAGGTTTTAACTCCAACCCTGTTCCTGGAGAGCTACCCTCCTGTAGGTTTACACTCCTACCCTGTTCCTGGACAGCTATCCTCCTGTAGGTTTACACTCCTACCCTGTTCCTGGAGAGCTACCCTCCTGTAGGTTTACACTCCTACCCTGTTCCTGGAGAGATACCCTCCTGTAGGTTTTAACTCCAACCCTGTTCCTGGAGAGCTACCCTCCTGTAGGTTTTTGCTCCAACCCTGTTCCTGGAGAGCTACCCTCCTGTAGGTTTACACTCCAACCCTGTTCCTGGCTAGCTACCCTCCTGTAGGTTTTCGCTCCAACCCTGTTCCTGGAGAGCCACCCTCCTGTAGGTTTTCGCCATAACCCTGTTCCTGGAGAGCTACCGTCCTGGAGGTTTTAACTCCAACCCTGTTCCTGGAGAGCTACCCTCCTGTAGGTTTTAACTCCAACCCTGTTCCTGGAGAGATACCCTCCTGTAGGTTTACACTCCAACCCTGTTCCTGGCTAGCTACCCTCCTGTAGGTTTTAACTCCAACCCTGTTCCTGGAGAGATACCCTCCTGTAGGTTTACACTCCTACCCTGTTCCTGGAGAGCTACCCTCCTGTAGGTTTACACTCCTACCCTGTTCCTGGAGAGGTACCCTCCTGTAGGTTTTTGCTCCAACCCCAGTTCTAACTAACCTGATTCAGCTTATAAACCATCTAATTAGTAGAATCAGGTGTGCTAGATTAGGATCGGAGTGTGAACCTACAGGAGGGTATCTCTCCATGAACAGGGTCAGAGTATAAACCTACAGGAGGGAAGCTCTCCAGGGTCAGAGTGTAAACCTACAGGAGGGAAGCTCTCCAGGGTCAGAGTGTAAACCTACAGGAGGGTATCTCTCCATGAACAGGGTCAGAGTGTAAACCTACAGGAGGCAAGCTCTCCAGGGTCAGAGTGTAAACCTACAGGAGGGTATCTCTCCAGGGTCAGAGTGTAAACCTACAGGAGGGTATCTCTCCAGGAACAGAGTCAGAGTGTAAACCTACAGGAGGGTATCTCTCCATGAACAGGGTTAAAGAGTGGCCTGCTCCTGACAGTGGAGGCTAGTCATCAGTACCTCATATAGACACCAGGTGGGGCCATCGTGGTGGCAAAGCGGATGGCAGCAGCCTGGAACTCAGGTGAGATCCCTGGATCCACAAACTTCTGGTAGCCTGCAGGAGACAAGACAGACAGAGAACAATGACACGGGATGTAATACTGTTAAACTGCTCTAAAATGGAAGAGATGGAGTCTCCAAAACCATTGTCATAGGTACAGCATGTATGTGTCTGCCCACTGTACAGGAAGCATTTTTTAACATTGTGAAAGATTACAGGGAAAGGACTACTGCTAAGAGGCGGGAGGTAGCCTAGTGGTTAGAGTGTAGAGGCGGGAGGGTAGCCTAGTGGTTAGAGTGTAGAGGCGGGAGGGTAGCCTAGTGGTTAGAGTGTAGAGGTGACAGGTAGTCTAGTGGTTAGAGTGTAGAGGTGACAGGTAGTCTAGTGGTTAGAGTGTAGAGGTGGCAGGTAGTCTAGTGGTTAGAGTGTAGAGGCGGGAGGGTAGCCTAGTGGTTAGAGTGTAGAGGTGACAGGTAGTCTAGTGGTTAGAGTGTAGAGGTGACAGGTAGTCTAGTGGTTAGAGTGTAGAGGTGGCAGGTAGCCTAGTGGTTAGAGTGTAGAGGTGACAGGTAGTCTAGTGGTTAGAGTGTAGAGGTGACAGGTAGTCTAGTGGTTAGAGTGTAGAGGTGGCAGGTAGTCTAGTGGTTAGAGTGTAGAGGTGGCAGGTAGCCTAGTGGTTAGAGTGT
Source organism: Salmo trutta (assembly GCF_901001165.1). Lineage (NCBI taxonomy): Eukaryota > Metazoa > Chordata > Actinopteri > Salmoniformes > Salmonidae > Salmo > Salmo trutta. Next base: position 65,314,638 of record NC_042960.1, read on the forward strand.
AGAGGTGGCAGGTAGTCTAGTGGTTAGAGTGTAGAGGTGACAGGTAGTCTAGTGGTTAGAGTGTAGAGGTGACAGGTAGTCTAGTGGTTAGAGTGTAGAGGTGACAGGTAGTCTAGTGGTTAGAGTGTAGAGGTGACAGGTAGTCTAGTGGTTAGAGTGTAGAGGTGGCAGGTAGCCTAGTGGTTAGAGTGTAGAGGTGGCAGGTAGTCTAGTGGTTAGAGTGTAGAGGTGACAGGTAGTCTAGTGGTTAGAGTGTAGAGGTGACAGGTAGCCTAGTGGTTAGAGTGTAGAGGCGGTAGGGTAGCCTAGTGGTTAGAGTGTAGAGGCGGGAGGGTAGCCTAGTGGTTAGAGTGTAGAGGCGGGAGGTAGCCTAGTGGTTAGAGTGTAGAGGTGACAGGTAGCCTAGTGGTTAGAGTGTAGAGGTGGTAGGTAGTCTAGTGGTTAGAGTGTAGAGGTGACAGGTAGCCTAGTGGTTAGAGTGTAGAGGTGGTAGGTAGTCTAGCGGTTAGAGTGTAGAGGCGGGAGGGTAGCCTAGTGGTTAGAGTGTAGAGGCGGGAGGTAGCCTAGTGGTTAGAGTGTAGAGGTGACAGGTAGCCTAGTGGTTAGAGTGTAGAGGTGGTAGGTAGTCTAGTGGTTAGAGTGTAGAGGCGGGAGGTAGTCTAGTGGTTAGAGTGTAGAGGTGGCAGGTAGTCTAGTGGTTAGAGTGTAGAGGTGGCAGGTAGTCTAGTGGTTAGAGTGTAGAGGTGACAGGTAGTCTAGTGGTTAGAGTGTAGAGGTGACAGGTAGCCTAGTGGTTAGAGTGTAGAGGTGACAGGTAGTCTAGTGGTTAGAGTGTAGAGGTGACAGGTAGCCTAGTGGTTAGAGTGTAGAGGTGACAGGTAGCCTAGTGGTTAGAGTGTAGAGGTGACAGGTAGCCTAGTGGTTAGAGTGTAGAGGTGACAGGTAGCCTAGCGGTTAGAGTGTAGAGGTGACAGGTAGCCTAGTGGTTAGAGTGTAGAGGTGACAGGTAGCCTAGTGGTTAGTGTGTAGAGGTGGCAGGTAGCCTAGTGGTTAGAGTGTAGAGGTGACAGGTAGTCTAGTGGTTAGTGTGTAGAGGTGACAGGTAGCCTAGTGGTTAGAGTGTAGAGGCGGGAGGGTAGCCTAGTGGTTAGAGTGTAGAGGTGGCAGGTAGCCTAGTGGTTAGAGTGTAGAGGTGGCAGGTAGCCTAGTGGTTAGAGTGTAGAGGTGACAGGTAGTCTAGTGGTTAGAGTGTAGAGGCGGGAGGGTAGCCTAGTGGTTAGAGTGTAGAGGCGGGAGGGTAGCCTAGTGGTTAGAGTGTAGAGGTGGCAGGTAGTCTAGTGGTTAGAGTGTAGAGGTGGCAGGTAGCCTAGTGGTTAGAGTGTAGAGGTGACAGGTAGTCTAGTGGTTAGAGTGTAGAGGCGGGAGGGTAGCCTAGTGGTTAGAGTGTAGAGGTGGCAGGTAGTCTAGTGGTTAGAGTGTAGAGGTGGCAGGTAGCCTAGTGGTTAGAGTGTAGAGGTGACAGGTAGTCTAGTGGTTAGAGTGTAGAGGCGGGAGGGTAGCCTAGTGGTTAGAGTGTAGAGGTGACAGGTAGCCTAGTGGTTAGAGTGTAGAGGTGACAGGTAGTCTAGGGGTTAGAGTGTAGAGGCGGGAGGGTAGCCTAGTGGTTAGAGTGTAGAGGTGACAGGTAGTCTAGTGGTTAGAGTGTAGAGGCGGGAGGGTAGCCTAGTGGTTAGAGTGTAGAGGTGACAGGTAGCCTAGTGGTTAGAGTGTAGAGGCGGGAGGGTAGCCTAGTGGTTAGAGTGTAGAGGTGACAGGTAGTCTAGTGGTTAGAGTGTAGAGGTGACAGGTAGCCTAGTGGTTAGAGTGTAGAGGTGACAGGTAGTCTAGTGGTTAGAGTGTAGAGGTGACAGGTAGTCTAGTGGTTAGAGTGTAGAGGTGGCAGGTAGTCTAGTGGTTAGAGTGTAGAGGTGACAGGTAGCCTAGTGGTTAGAGTGTAGAGGTGACAGGTAGCCTAGTGGTTAGAGTGTAGAGGTGACAGGTAGCCTAGTGGTTAGAGTGTAGAGGTGACAGGTAGCCTAGTGGTTAGAGTGTAGAGGTGACAGGTAGCCTAGTGGTTAGAGTGTAGAGGTGGCAGGTAACCTAGTGGTTAGAGTGTAGAGGTGACAGGTAGTCTAGTGGTTAGAGTGTAGAGGTGGCAGGTAGCCTAGTGGTTAGAGTGTAGAGGCGGGAGGGTAGCCTAGTGGTTAGAGTGTAGAGGCGGGAGGGTAGCCTAGTGGTTAGAGTGTAGAGGTGACAGGTAGCCTAGTGGTTAGAGTGTAGAGGTGACAGGTAGTCTAGTGGTTAGAGTGTAGAGGCGGGAGGGTAGCCTAGTGGTTAGAGTGTAGAGGTGACAGGTAGCCTAGTGGTTAGAGTGTAGAGGTGACAGGTAGTCTAGTGGTTAGAGTGTAGAGGCGGGAGGGTAGCCTAGTGGTTAGAGTGTAGAGGTGGCAGGTAGCCTAGTGGTTAGAGTGTAGAGGTGACAGGTAGTCTAGTGGTTAGAGTGTAGAGGTGACAGGTAGTCTAGTGGTTAGAGTGTAGAGGTGGCAGGTAGTCTAGTGGTTAGAGTGTAGAGGTGGCAGGTAGTCTAGTGGTTAGAGTGTAGAGGCGGCAGGTAGCCTAGTGGTTAGAGTGTAGAGGTGACAGGTAGTCTAGTGGTTAGAGTGTAGAGGTGACAGGTAGCCTAGTGGTTAGAGTGTAGAGGTGACAGGTAGCCTAGTGGTTAGAGTGTAGAGGTGACAGGTAGTCTAGTGGTTAGAGTGTAGAGGCGGGAGGGTAGCCTAGTGGTTAGAGTGTAGAGGTGACAGGTAGCCTAGTGGTTAGAGTGTAGAGGTGACAGGTAGTCTAGTGGTTAGAGTGTAGAGGTGGCAGGTAGCCTAGTGGTTAGAGTGTAGAGGTGACAGGTAGTCTAGTGGTTAGAGTGTAGAGGTGGCAGGTAGCCTAGTGGTTAGAGTGTAGAGGTGGCAGGTAGCCTAGTGGTTAGAGGTGACAGGTAGTCTAATCAGAAACTTTCTGTCCAAAAATGACGCAGAAAAGTTGATCCATGCTTTTGTTACTTCTAGGCTCGACTACTGCAATGCTCTACTTTCCGGCTACCCGGATAAAGCACTAAACAAACTTCAGTTAGTGCTAAATACGGCTGCTAGAATCCTGACTAGAACCAAAAAATTTGATCATATTACTCCAGTGCTAGCTTCCCTACACTGGCTTCCTGTTAAGGCAAGGGCTGATTTCAAGGTTTTACTGCTAACCTACAAAGCATTACATGGGCTTGCTCCTACCTATCTTTCCGATTTGGTCCTGCCGTACATACCTACACGTACGCTACGGTCACAAGACGCAGGCCTCCTAATTGTCCCTAGAATTTCTAAGCAAACGGCTGGAGGTAGGGCTTTCTCCTATAGAGCTCCATTTTTATGGAATGGTCTGCCTACCCATGTGAGAGACGCAGACTCAGTCTCAACCTTTAAGTCTTTACTGAAGACTTATCTCTTCAGTAGGTCCTATGATTAAGTATAGTCTGGCCCAGGAGTGTGAAGGTGAACGGAAAGGCTGGAGCAACGAACCGCCCTTGCTGTCTCTGCCTTGTCGGTTCCCCTCTTCCCACTGGGATTCTCTGCCTCTAACCCTTTTACAGGGGCTGAGTCACTGACTTACTGGTGTTCTTCCATGCCGTCCATGGGAGGGGTGCGTCACTTGAGTAGGTTGAGCCACTGACGTGGTCTTCCTGTCTGGGTTGGCGCCCCCCCCTTGGGTTGTGCCGTGGCGGACATCTTTGTGGGCTATACTCGGCCTTGTCTTCGGACGGTAAGTTGGTGGTTGTAGATATCCCTCTAGTGGTGTGGGGGCTGTGCTTTGGCAAAGTGGGTGGGGTTATATCCTGCCTGTTTGGCCCTGTCCGGGGGTATCATCGGATGGGGCCACAGTGTCTTCTGATCCCTCCTGTCTCAGCCTCCAGTATTTATGCTGCAGTAGTTTATGTGTCGGGGGGCTAGGGTCAGTCTGTTACATCTGGAGTATTCTCTTGTCTTATCCGGTGTCCTGTGTGAATGTAAATATGCTCTCTCTAATTCTCTCTTTCTTTCTTTCTTTCTCTCGGAGGACCTGAGCCCTAGGACTACCTGGCATGATGACTCCTTGCTGTCCCCAGTCCACCTGGCCATGCTGCTGCTCCAGTTTCAACTGTTCTGCCTGCGGCTACGGAACCCTGACCTGTTCACCGGACGTGCTTGTTGCACCCTCGACAATTACTATGATTATTATTACTCTCTCTCTCCCCCTCCCTCCCCCTCTCTCTCTCTCCCTCCCTCTCTCCCTCCCTCCCTCCCTCTCTCTCTCTCTCTCTCTCTCGCTCTCTCTCTTACCCTGGTATGGAGGCATTGTCTTCTCCCCCAGGAATCCAGGCAGCCATTCGTAGAAGGCAATATTCTGTAAAAATAAAAAAAATACAATATTATTCATTTTACTTGTCAAGTGTTTGTCAATACACAGGATAATTACATTGGTGCTAAACCAGAAGGAATAAGAGATGACGCAGTCACACAGACACCCTCCGCTAATACCATTTAATCCAGTCACACAGACACCCTCCACTAATACCATTTAATCCAGTCACACAGACACCCTCCACTAATACCATTTAATCCAGTCACACAGACACCCTCCACTAATACCATTTAATCCAGTCACACAGACACCCTCCACTAATACCATTTAATCCAGTCACACAGACACCCTCCACTAATACCATTTAATCCAGTCACACAGACACCCTCCACTAATACCATTTAATCCAGTCACACAGACACCCTCCACTAATACCATTTAATCCAGTCACACAGACACCCTCCACTAATACCATTTAATCCAGTCACACAGACACCCTCCACTAATACCATTTAATCCAGTCACACAGACACCCTCAACTAATACCATTTAATCCAGTCACACAGACACCCTCCACTAATACCATTTAATCCAGAAACCCACGACCACCTGGCATTGATGTAACTAACAACACTCTTTCCTGGTCATGTGACATGCTATATTACTGTAAATAACCACTAAATGACCAGCTATGTGTTGGTTGGATTACAGCAGACTTTTCCTAGTACCTGGAACGTGGCGACCACGGTCTTCCTGGCGTTTTGAAACAGGTCTTCGTCCGACCACGACGAGTGTTTCTCACTAAGCTGGGAGGCGATGTAATTGTGGTAGCGAAACCACACGATCCCCTCGGCCATGGTGAACACATTCTCGTTGCCCCAGGCGTTACCCAACTCTGGAGGGTGGGAACGAAGAAACAAAAAGGGTTTACTCTGGCTGCACGTTTGGCTGTTGACCTGCAGTATCGACTGTATGACAGGGTTGGGGTCATTTCCATTTGAAATCAGTCAATTCAGGAAGTAAACTGAAATTCCAGTAATTGACTGAGTAGAAACTGAACCCAACCCTGGTATATAAATGTTTATAAGCAGTATTAACTGTCCTGAGAATAAAGTATTTTCAGTGATTCTTTAGATGTGCCGATATCTTTTTCTCTCTGACCTCCTTAAAGGGGTTGATATCTTTATTATAAGTTATTACTCAATGTTTCTGAGCATATCTTCGTAGTCTTGTGCCAGTGCCAAGGCATGAATGTAATGGAGTCACACCCAACTGATCAGGAGCAGGAAGTTTTACACAGCTTGATCATATCTAGTTCTTGTGTCAATATCTTTATATCCATTAACAGTTTTGTATTTTGTTTTGTATTTCCTTATTGTATTCTTCGTCATTAGTGAAGTGTCTTGTCAGATCAACTTGCATTATGTAGCTTTACTGTGCAAGTCCATTGTCACGGACTACCGGGATTGTGGAGTAACTGATCCCATGATGTGTAATCAGCTACATGTTATCTGATTACATTCAATAAAATCAACTTTAATCAGGTACATTACCAGCCAAAATATAATGAAAAAAAACCCCACATGATTACTTCTTGGATTTCTTTTAAATTCAGAAAGGATTGTTTGTTAAAATGTTTTAAAATACATTATGACACCTTTCTGTTTTCTCAATGACATTCAGATCAGCATCGAAAAAAGGTGCACGTTTATATTTGTTCCACCTGAGCGAGTCTGACCACAAGTTAAGAGACCACTATGACGACACACCAAATGTGTTTCATTGATCTTTTTTTGTCTTATTCTTATACCTCTTAAGGGGAATGTAATCCAAAAGTAAAAGTAATCAGATTACATTACTGAGTTTTGGGTAATGAAGAAGAAGATGAAGAAGATGAAGAAGCAGAAGAAGACAACGAGCATCTACTCACCATAGAGTCCCTCGGGTTCATGTTGACCAGTGGAGGGATCAGCAGCACTCCACATGAGGCTCGTGCTCCCGCTCCTCTTGGGCATGTCCAACTGCTCCCCCGAGGATAGGAGACCTCCAGAGAAACTCCTCAGGGCGTCAGACCAGGAACTAGATGGGCCGTAGATAGAGCTGCCGTCCAGCCATGCTGTCACCAGGTTCACCTACGTAACATGACATGACATAGCGACGCTATCACCAGGTTCACCTACATAACATGACATGACATAGCCACACTGTCACCAGGTTCACCTATATAACATGACATGACATAGCCACACTGTCACCAGGTTCACCTACATAACATGACATAGCCAAGCAGTCACCGGGTTCACCTACATAACATGACATGACATGACATGTTTCACCTAATAACATGACATGACATGACATAGCCACACTGTCACCAGGTTCACCTACATAACATGACATAGACACACTGTCACCAGATTCACCTACATAAAATGACATAACATGACATAGCCACACTGTCAATAGGTTCACCTACATAACATGACATAACATGACATAGCCACGCTGTCACCAGGTTCACCTAATAACATAACATAGCCACACAGTCACTGCGTTCACCAACATAACATGACATAACATGACATAGCCACTTCACCAGGATCACCTTTATGAAACATTACATGACTTAACATGACATAGCCATACAGTCACCAGGTTCACCTACAGGTGTTATGATAAAATGTATGTAATTTTGGATTTATTACTTGATTATTATGCCCGACAGATGTCCAACAGACTGACCATGTAATCACTGAAATATGACCAACTGGTCTTACCTTGTGGCATTATGCTCCTGTCTGGCTCAGTTCATAAGGACATTGCACTAACAATGCCAAGATAGCGGGTTCAACGAATGTATAAACTCATTAAGCATCTGTTATAGTACCTGTCTGTCTGTTATAGTACCTGTCTGTCTGTTATAGTACCTGTCTGTTATAATACCTGTCTGTCTGTTATAGTACCTGTCTGTCTGTTATAGTACCTGTCTGTTATAGTACCTGTCTGTCTGTTATAGTATCTGTCTGTTATAGTACCTGTCTGTCTGTTATACTACCTGTCTGTCTGTTATAGTACCTGTCTGTTATAGTACCTGTCTGTTATAGTACCTGTCTGTCTGTTATAGTACCTGTCTGTTATAGTACCTGTCTGTTATAGTACCTGTCTGTCTGTTACAGTACCTGTCTGTTACAGTACCTGTCTGTTATAGTACCTGCCTGTCTGTTACAGTACCTGTCTGTTATAGTACCTGTCTGTTATAGTACCTGTCTGTTATAGTACCTGTCTGTCTGTTACAGTACCTGTCTGTTATAGTACCTGTCTGTTATAGTACCTGTCTGTTACAGTACCTGTCTGTTATAGTACCTGTCTGTCTGTTACAGTACCTGTCTGTTACAGTACCTGTCTGTTATAGTACCTGTCTGTCTGTTACAGTACCTGTCTGTTATAGTACCTGTCTGTTATAGTACCTGTCTGTCTGTTATAGTACCTGTCTGTCTGTTACAGTACCTGTCTGTTATAGTACCTGTCTGTCTGTTATAGTACCTGTCTGTCTGTTACAGTACCTGTCTGTTATAGTACCTGTCTGTCTGTTACAGTACCTGTCTGTTATAGTACCTGTCTGTTATAGTACCTGTCTGTCTGTTACAGTACCTGTCTGTTACAGTACCTATCTGTTATAGTACCTGTCTGTCTGTCTGTTACAGTACCTGTCTGTTATAGTACCTGTCTGTCTGTTACAGTATCTGTCTGTTACAGTACCTGTCTGTTATAGTACCTGTCTGTCTGTTATAGTACCTGTCTGTTATAGTACCTGTCTGTTATAGTACCTGTCTGTCTGTTATAGTACCTGTCTGTCTGTTATAGTACCTGTCTGTTAAAGTAACCTATTACCTGTGGATATTACCTGTGTGGGGGGGTTATTACCTGTGTGCGGGGATTATTACCTGTGTGTGGGGGTTATTACCTGTGTGCAGGGGTTATTACCTGTGTGCGGGGGTTATTACCTGTGTGGGGGGGTTATTACCTGTGTGTGGGGGTTATTACCTGTGTGCGGGGGTTATTACCTGTGTGTGGGGGTTATTACCTGTGTGGGGGGGTTATTACCTGTGTGTGGGGGTTATTACCTGTGTGCGGGGGCTATTACCTGTGTGTGGGGGTTATTACCTGTGTGTGGGGGTTATTACCTGTGTGGGGGGGTTATTACCTGTGTGTGGGGGCTATTACCTGTGTGGGGGGGTTATTACCTGTGTGCGGGGGTTATTACCTGTGTGGGGGGGTTATTACCTGTGTGTGGGGGTTATTACCTGTGTGTGGGGGCTATTACCTGTGTGGGGGGGTTATTACCTGTGGATATTACCTGTGTGCGGGGGTTATTACCTGTGTGGGGGAGTTATTACCTGTGGATATTACCTGTGTGCGGGGGTTATTACCTGTGTGCGGGGGTTATTGGGGCTCTGGCTGGAGTGTTTGTCCCAGGGCCCCCTCTGGAAGGGCAGTAGGACCCGGCCAGCACGGTGGGGGTCAAAGACTGGGTCTCCCTCTGGGACGGGGATGTACATGAACTCAGGGGGACAGCCGGGGGGACGGGAGTCTAGCATCTCAAACATGACATGGTACCCTGAACAGGCAATGGAGAAATATACTGTATATAACATTTGACTTAAAGCCTGCTGCAGCTATAATGCTGTATAACTTGTATTTTATAATGAGGCTGTTATTTAGTCTGGATCATTATAAAATGGTAATAAGACATTATTATAGAATCTCAAAGGGGGTCACACATATTTAAAATGTGTTAGAATCATCTTACTATGCATTAGTATAACCGGGTGACTATGGCAACCTCACCTCAATTATTTAGGTTCATTTCATAATGCAATTTTTTTTTTTTTAAACAATACCTCCTGAATGTCATTATACCATAGTGAACAATAAACATTGACTTACCGAAGAACACAGAGAGTACGGTCTGGTTGTGTGCGGAGGGCAGACCCGAGTGGCCCCTGGCCGTCACATCGCTGATTTTGCGCGGGTTGGGGAGCTGTGGTTCCTGCAGAGGCTGGAGCACCCCGTCAGAGTAACGCGCGGGCAGCAGTCGCACCAGGGGGGAACCTGCACCCGCACACACTTCCGTGAGTTCCATCATCTAGCAACAATGCAACTTATGGTTTTCTATAATCGCATCCTTATATCTTTAAATATTCATATTTCAAATGGTTTATATTGTCAGTTATATTGTCAGATTTTGTGAGAAACTTACCAACAGCTCCTCGACTGTGATAGGCTAAATTGTTATACCAGCCGTCATATCGCTGGACTTCCCAGGTGACTTTAGACTGAGCATCTAAACAGGTGGATTTATAGATAGACACTTTCAGTGTGGTAGTCAAATTGAGGACTTTTTTTTATCAAACTTATTTATCTAGATGAGATATTTTCCGTGGGTTTTAACCGAATAATTTAAAGTAACTAGTTACAGGGCTACTTACGTTCAACGTTAAAGGCAAGCACTGCCAGCGCGGTCAGGATACTCCAGATCGGTTTACGCAGATCCATCGATGCGAGAGATGCAACTGCAATGCACTCTGAGCCAGTCAAGAGTCTAGTCGAGGAGCACTTGTGTGGAAAGGCCAGGGTCAGGTAGGAAAACACTGGGCTAAATCTTTACATAAAATAATCTTTACCTCGCATTTTAGTTTTGATTGGTAATGTGTAAAAGCAATGTGGGTATCAGTGCTTCATAAATTAAATTGTCACTCTAACGTAGAGAAGAAGTGTTTTGGTTGGAAGCGATAAAGAATCCTTTAATTAAACAAGAAGAGGACAATTGGTTGATTTACTCTAAAAAGCCTATTTTGAATAGACAGATAAGTTTGTTACATACCCTAATTGTTGTGGATGAAATGTCACGCGCACTGAAGAATCAGAACAATTCAAAAATGTAGTTGATAGCCATACAATATAGCCTATTGCTACAGAGAAGGATAGTTTACAGTGTCGATGACCCAAGTTCTTACAAATGACTGACACATGCGTTTCCTTGATGGACTGGTCATCACCGGTTAACACACCCCTTATTCTAAAGAATACCAATAAATTCATCCTTAAAGATAAACAAAAGACATAGACTATAAAAGAGAAGTCTGTCGCCTTCGTGCGTTACGTTCGTTCTTCTCATCCTTCTGCTACTGTCTTGATCTGCTCTAGTAACTTTTATACACTTAAAGGTGAGTATTATTTTAAGCATATATATTATGCATTATGCAGGGTAGCCTAGTGGTTAGAGCGTTGGACTAGTAACCGGAAGGTTGTAAGATCGAATCCCCGAGCTGACAAGGTACACATTTCTCGTTCTCCCCCTGAAGAAGACAGTTAACCCACTGTTCCTAGGTTGTCATTGAAAATAAGAATTTGTTCTTAACTGACTTGTCTAGTTAAATAAAGGTAAAATTAAAAATATATATCGCACACTGGCATGTTAGTATGGTTCCGAGGTAGATAGAATAGTTTTGGGGGGGGGGGGGTTTGTGTGTGTTTGCTTTGCTATTTGTTTGTTGCTTCCAAAACGAGTCGAGTTTGAGATGGGTTGGTCTTTGTCCTTGTAGTTTGCCAGGGAGGGTAAACTTGAGTGCAAGAGTATCCACTTACTGTACCCATTGACTGTACTGTACCTGACACTGTTTAGTTTGCATGTGCTTTCAATCTCAACAGTGGTTTCTTAAGGCACTTTGTATTTTACAATAATAAAAAAAAAATGTATGTTGAATGAAAAATTCAGAAAACAGTCAAATTCATTTGATAATTGAAACAATTCATATTTTTACTTAAGTTTCACTTTTTAAATGATGTAACATTCTCATTCCTCAGTGTACAGTATCCCTACTATACAGTAAGGAACGGATGTGCTAATCTCTGGATCTTTAGACAGTAACTGAGACACCCTGCTCTCCACACTGTCCCTTCTGTCACGCTGTCTGCTCTCAGCCCCGGAGATCCTGAGGAAAGATGACTTTCTACGATGGCATTTACCCATTCTACCCCCTACAAAGAACCTCCTTTATCTTCAGCACCCACCTCCTCACCATTATCCTGGTCTTCCTGGTCCTCACGGTCAGCTTCCTTCTTATTCTGCCAGGTATCAGAGGCAAGTCGGTGAGTATAATGAACTGGTGAAACCCTAACTATGGATTCATTCATATTAATGCCGACAGAAGTGGAATCTTCAGATTCCATCCATCTTCAGATTCCATTTCTGTTGGCGCTAATATGAGTACAACATTATGACGTCATACAAAATTGTAGATAATAAAATTTCTCAATGTAAAAATGCATATTTAAACATATTATTTACCCTCGGAATGTGATTGAGATAAACTGGATTAATAAACCTGAGTTAAGAATTTATGGATGTGAGATCTGTCAGTAAGTCACCCCCCCCCCCCCCCCCCTCCTCTCTCTCTTCTAGAGACTTTTCTGGATGTTCAGAATCATCATCAGTTTATTCATAGGCATTGTGATAGTGGGTAAGTACCTATAACTGGAAATTGATAGACATTTCCACGTCACATGACATCTATTGCAACACGTCCAATGACTGGCAGTCATTGGATTCAAATCTTCTTATCTTATTGCCCTAATAAAAAGACCGATTCTGATAGACTGAGAGGATGTTGATTATTTCACACGTCCATAACGGCTAACTGTTTGTTTCCTATTATGTCTGTAAGTGTGTCATCTCATCTCATTTCATATCATCTCAGCACTGAATTTCACCAGTGACTGGGCTGAAGCCAGAACCACCACCAACACCACCTACAAGTCCTTCAGCAGCGAGGAGGTGAACGCTGAACTGGGACTGCACATAGGACTGTATGGTATTAACATTACTTTAAAAGGTAAGCCCGTAGAATTAAAACGTAATATTATTATTTATTTGTTTACAGTATTACACCTGTATATATTGTCCTTTTCTGCAGCGTTGAATGTTCTGTATATGTTACCTGGGGAATAATCTCTCGTCGACAGATGCACCTAACATAACTGGTATCGTAGTGTCTGTCAAGAGACTGTGATGCGACAACGCAATTCCGCAAGATTATTGTTCTGGGTTTTTTGTGATTGCTTAAGGATAATATTGAATACAGCTACTATACCCCTTTAAGTCATCTTATGTTTGATAGCATTCCACTGTTTTTTACTGTCATGCATTTGAATATGGAGTACATGGAGAAAGACGGACACAAGGCTAAAGTTTTGATACAGTATGTGACACATAGGGTTGTTATGGTGATCCTTCCCTGTGGCTCAGTTGGTAGAGCATGGTGTTTGCAACGCCAGGGTTGTGGGTTTGATTCCCACGGGGGGCCAGCACAGAAAAAAAAGTATGAAATGAAATGAACTCACTACTGTAAGTCGCTCTGGATAAGAGTGTCTGCTAAATGACGTAAAATGTGTTCCTGACCCTGCCACACCGGGGGGATGATCACAAGTCATGTAACTTGTAATATGTGTTATGTGAATTAATATATTTTTTTGTTTTCGTGTCAAATCGCCATTTGGCGACCCATCCCTTAAGGCAGGGGAGGGCAACTCCCTTCCTTCGAGGGCCTGATAGGTGTCATACTCCACCCCAGCCCTAGCAAACACACCTGATTTAAACTAATTGCATTTTTGACTGAAGATCATGATTAGGTGATTATTGGAGTCAGGTGTGTTAGCTGGGGCTGGGGCAAAAGTGTGACACCAATCAGGCCCCCGAAGACTGGAATTTCCCACCCCCCAATCCATTAAGGGATTCATTAACACATTAAACAAACATCACAATGATTCTTACAAGGATTCTTACAAGTGCATGGATTATAACCGCCATTGTCCTCTATGGTCCACTCTGTCCCTCCAGGGAATCCTGTGAATCAACTCAACGAGACCATCAACTACAACGAGATGTTTGCGTGGAAAGACACCATCGATGAGGAGTACGGGGACGCCTTAGAGAGAGGTCTACCTAACCCCATCCTCTATATCGCTGAGAAGTTTACCCTCAACAACCCATGTGGCCTCATCTACCAGTATAGATACTCTGGGCGCTATGCCTCGGCCACCCTCTGGTAAGATTAGCCATATAAAAAGAAATAGTTCTCTGAGACACCGGTCTCAATCTAAACATATATACCTGTAGATGTTTTCAGTGAGACATTGCTCCTCAAACTTTGAGTCAGAATTCGAAGGTAGTGGATATTTGACCACCAGGTATCCAGAGGTTAAGGTTAGGCATTGGGATCGAAAATGGTCGCGACCCCTAGTTTGGAAAACGCCAGGGTAAGGGTTAAGGTTAGGCAATAGGTTAACAAACCGCCATTGAGAACGGTACAAATTCTGCCGGCTGTACATACACATATACCAAATTTAACTGGCCTCCACAGGACAGCGTTCTGCTGCTGGCTGGTAGCCAACGTGCTGTTCTCCATGCCTGTCATCCTGTACGCCGGCTACATGATGGTGGCCACCGCCGCTTTCATCTTCTTCTCCATGGCCTCCTTCTCCACCATCATGAACCTGCCTACCTGTCTGTTCACCATAGGCACCTCTGGAGCCTTCCGGACAGAGTACAGCGGTTCTTTCTGGCTGGCGCTGGTCACAGGTAAGGAAAGGTTCACCAGAGCCCAAGGCTCTTTCCTCAATTCATCTTTCCTCAATTCCTTTGTGTCCTCTCTCCTAGCCTCCATCTCAAAAATGCATTGGAAGTGAAGGTTTGAGGGAAAGGGACCTTGGACCTTCTCCAAATGTGCGTTTTGAGAAGGAGGTGAGGAGAAAGGACGCTAGGATCAAGGAAAAATGAATTGAGAAAGATCCCAGTTATCCACACCAATGACAACATTTAACGAAAATGTTGCTTAAAAGGCATCCATCTTGTTTTCCAGGTGTGCTGTGTTTAATCATTGGAGTCCTGGTGGTTCTGTTGGACTGTCTGATCCCTGGGAAGATACGAGAGGCCTTCAGTGTCGGGGTGGACAACGACGAAGATGAGGAGGTTTATTTTGGAGAGGGATACCTGAACTCCAACTTCCTGGCAGGAGTAACCACCACACCTTTGACAACCTTAGTGCTTCCTACAGTAAGTCTCTGTCAGTTTAATGAGATGAAGTACTGTAGGTCCAGTATGATCTCTCACAATCATCATCACTAGCCGTGGTCCAGGTTGATCTCTCACGATCATCATCACTAGCTCTGGTCCAGGGTGAGCTCTCACGATCATCATCACTAGCTCTGGTCCAGGGTGAGCTCTCACGATCATCATCACTAGCTCTGGTCCAGGGTGAGCTCTCACGATCATCATCACTAGCTCTGGTCCAGGGTGAGCACTCATGATCGTCATCACTATCTCTGGTCCAGGGTGATCTCTCACGATCATGATCACTAGCTCTGGTCCAGGGTGATCTCTCCCGATCATGATCACTAGCTCTGGTCCAGGGTGATCTCTCACAATCATGATCACTAGTCTATTAAAGTCTATGACATTCATTTTGGCTATCTTCTCAAAAAGAACAGCATTTATTTTCCAACTCTGCTACATAAGTACAGTAATAGGGAATAGTAATTATTGATTTAACTGTAAATAATGTTATTTTCTTCTTCTTATGTGTTCCAGGATGAAATTCGGAATGTCAGCCGCCAACCATCACTCCAGGAGCTGTCAGTCAGAATGTAACGGAGTCGGATTTATAACCTCCTATCCCCTGCTTGAAATGTCTCCACCCGCGCTATCGAATCGCTAGCTTTTTGGCAGCGTAGTTGGCTAAGACGTTGTCAAGGAGGGGGGGTCAAGTGTGTTTGCGGGTCAGAGGTCCCAGGTTCTAGGTGTGAGCTGGATGGGGAGGAAGTGGTATGGCTAAGCTAGCACGGTGATGGAGGAAGTGGTATGGCTACGCTAGCATGGTGAGGGAGGAAGTGGTATGGCTAAGCTAGCATGGTGAGGGAGTGGTATGGATACGCTAGCACGGTGAGCTAGGAAGTGGTATGGCTGAGCTAGCACGGTGAGGGAGGAAGTGGTATTGCTAAGCTAGCACGGTGAGCTAGGAAGTGGTATGGCTGAGCTAGCACGGTGAGGGAGGAAGTGGTATTGCTAAGCTAGCACGGTGAGCTAGGAAGTGGTATGGCTAAGCTAGCGGTGAGGGAGGAAGTGGTATGGCTAAGCTAGCACGGTGAGGAAGTGGTATGGCTAAGCTAGCACAGTGAGGAAAAGGTATGGCTAAGCTAGCACGGTGAGGGAGGCTAGCACTATCACAAGCACAGTGACATCCGTGTCTGTCACATCAAACAATATTCTCTCAACTTGAAAATCAATTATCATTACAGTTACCAAGAAAAATGTGTTTAACTTTGTGAATTAGTTGTGAATATCTCTGGGAGTCCTTTAAACCTACTGTACAATATATTTAGTTATATAAATCATGTATATATGTGTAATGTGTTAATGCCATAATTGGTTAATATGTACTATATAAGTGTTGTATCTGTGCCATTTGTCATGTTCCAATAGTGTAACAAAAAATAAACAAACGTGTGAGATTCACATACTTCCTTTTAATGGACATCGTTGAGTCGGGTATTCAAGTCATTGATGATCTGCTTCTTGTGTAATGAACATAAGAGTAAAGTGTGAACGAACAAGTCGAGTGCGTCCCAAATGGCACCCTATTCCCTATATAGGGCACTACTTTAGACCAGAGCCCTATTCCCTACATAGGGCACTACTTTAGACCAGAGCCCTACGGGAATAGGGTGCCATCTGGCACTCAGCCGTTGTCCTCAACCTCATGAATATACACCACTTACATCATTGCATGTCATAAATGCCTTTTTTTTATTTTATTTTTTACATATTTGGAAAGCAATAGTAAGCATTGTCATTAACATTTCATTAATCACAGTATAGTCTTAGCTTCTCACAATACAGCAACTAAACAAGTTAATACATTGTCATTATACCTGCTCTGCATTCCAAAATGTCCCCCCCCCATATGCTTTACAGTGCACTCGTTTTTTAATTTTTTTATTTCACCTTTATTTAACCAGGTAGGCAAGTTGAGAACAAGTTCTCATTTACAAGAATGCATGTCGCAGTATTATCTTTGGCCTTCAGCATTGCCATAATGTTATATTGAAACCTTTGTTACATCCAAGGCAGTATAGAGAGAAAAGGACAGCTTCCAGACACTGGTTTGTATTCCAAAGGGCACCCTATTCTCTACATAGTGCACTACTTTTGATTAGAGCCCTATGGGCCTTGCATGGTCAAAACTAGTGCACTATCTAGGGGAATACCCACTGGACCAAAAAAAAACGTGTTGAATCGATGTTTCCACGCCACTTCAACCCCAGCCCCAAAAAATTGTAACATAAATCCAATGACATGGTGAAATGTTTTGTTGTTGTTGTTGATTTCACGTTGAATTCACATTAGTTGACAAACTCAAAACTAGACGTTGAAACTGATATCTGTTCCCAGTGGGTAGGGTGTGATTTGGGACACACTACCCTACATTACATTGTTTTCTGTTGCTCAATACCCCCCCCCCCTAGCCTGGTCACCAGATCGGTCTGTGTTGTTGTCTCACCAACTCCTAAGGTAGTAGTTATGCATTGGCATGGCAGGCTCCAATGACAGACAAGGCTACAATGGCCCTGCTATTGAAGAATGGCCTTGTCCTATGCTGTTTAGGTATACACGGGACGTAGCTTAAATACCCCTGCTATTAAAGAATAGCCTTGTCCTGTGCTGTATAGGTATACACGGGACGTAGCTTAAATATCCCTGCTATTAAAGAATAGCCTTGTCCTGTGCTGTATAGGTATACACGGGACATAGCTTAAATACCCCTGCTATTGAAGAATAGCATTGTCCTATGCTGTTTAGGTATACACGGCACGTAGCTTAAATACCCCTGCTATTGAAGAATAGCCTTGTCCTATGCTGTTTAGGTATACATGGGACGTAGCTTAAATACCCCTGCTATTGAAGAATAGCCTTGTCCTATGCTGTTTAGGTATACATGGGACGTAGCTTAAATACCCCTGCTATTGAAGAATAGCCTTGTCCTGTGCTGTTTAGGTATACACGGGACGTAGCTTAAATACCCCTGCTATTGAAGAATAGCCTTGTCCTGTGCTGTTTAGGTATACACGGGACGTAGCTTAAATACCCCTGCTATTGAAGAATAGCCTTGTCCTATGCTGTTTAGGTATACATGGGACGTAGCTTAAATACCCCTGCTATTGAAGAATAGCCTTGTCCTGTGCTGTTTAGGTATACACGGGACGTAGCTTAAATACCCCTGCTATTGAAGAATAGCCTTGTCCTGTGCTGTTTAGGTATACACGGGACGTAGCTTAAATACCCCTGCTATTGAAGAATAGCCTTGTCCTGTGCTGTTTAGGTATACACGGGACGTAGCTTAAATACCCCTGCTATTGAAGAATAGCCTTGTCCTATGCTGTTTAGGTATACATGGGACGTAGCTTAAATACCCCTGCTATTGAAGAATAGCGACAGGCCAACCCCTTCCCTACAATAAGTTCAGTTACCGCATCAACACGTTTATGTCACTACATTGTTTAATCTTGCATGTTATCAAATTGGAAATAAAATGTGGCGTGTTTGTAATCTAGTCATAAGAACATAATCATTACCTTGCATTTACATTTTTTTTTAACATTATACATTCGTACACACACACACACACACACACACACACGCGCGCGCACACACACACACACACACACACACACACTGTACACATCAAACCATTATGACTGTGTAGCTTTTCAATTATAGCCTGGTTCCAGTCTGTTTAGCTTACATTCCACTCCTTGTCCTACGTGTCATCGCCAAACAATGTGTTATCCAGGCTACTCCAACTAAGCCTGAAGTTGAATTTTTTTGTTGTTGTTGTTGACATTTTCATCAGAGTAACATATTATTACCCCCCAAAATAAAATGATATATCAAAAATAAATGTTGCTAATGTACCACCTTGTCACCAGTGGAGGCTGGTGTCACTATAAATCGGAGGACAGGCTCATTGGAATGGCTGGAATACCAGCCTCCTCTGCCTGTCACCCACCCGGTCTGTCCACCATCTTCTCCTAGACATGCAGAAGCAGTGAGAGAGTACGCAGAAAAAGATGCATACCAAATGCCACCCTATTCCTTACATAGTGAACCTACAGCCATATGGGCCATGGTTAGAAGTAGTGCACTACACAGGGAAAAGGGTGCCATTGAGGGTGCAGACATGGAGGGACTAGATGTAGACATGGAGGGACTAGATGTAGACAGGAGTCTCCTGTCCTGTTAACAGTCTGAACATCACTGCAGGCATGGTCTTCATGTTGATCTGACAGAGAGGAGGAGGAGGTGGAGGAGGAGGAGGAGGAAGAGGAGAAAGAGGTGAGTGAGGAGGAGGAGAGTGAGGAGGAGGAGGAGGATGAGAGTGAGGAGGAGAGTGAGGAAGAGGAGGAGAAGGAGGTGAGTGAGGAGGAGGAGAGTGAGGAGGAGGAGGAGAAGGAGGAAGAGGAGGAGGAGAAGGAGGATGAGGAGTAGGAGGAAGAGGAGGAGGAGGAGAAGGAGGTAAGTGAGGAGGAGGAGGAGGAGGAGGAGAGTGAGGAAGAGGAGGAGGAGGAGGAAGAGAAGAAGGAGGAGGAGCATGAGGAGAGTGAGGAGGAGGAGAGTGAGGAGGAGGAGAGTGATGCGGAGGAGAAGGAAGAGGAGAGTGAGGAGGAGGAGAGTGAGGAGGAGGAGGAGGAGGAGAGTGAGGAGGAGAGTGAGGAGGAGGAGAGTGAGGAGGAGGAGGAGGAGGAGAGTGAGGAGGAGAGTGAGGAGGAGGAGAGTGAGGAGGAGGAGGAGGAGAGTGAGGAAGAGGAGGAGGAGGAGGAGGAGGAAGACGAGGAGGATGAGGAGAAGGAGGAGAGTGAGGAGGAGAGTGAGGAAGAGGAGGAGGAGAGTGAGGAAGAGGAGGAAGCGGGGGAGGAGAAGGAGGAGAGTGAGAAGGATGAGGAAGAAGAGAAGGAAGAGGAAGAACAGAAGGAGAGTGAGGAGGAGGAGGAGGAGAGTGAGGGGGAGGAGGAGAGTGAGGAGGAGGACGAGAGTGAGGAAGAGGAGGAGAGTGAGGAGGAGGAGGAGAGTGAGGAGGAGGAGGAGGAGAGTGAGGGGGAGGAGGAGAGTGAGGAGGAGGACGAGAGTGAGGAAGAGGAGGAGAGTGAGGAGGAGGAGAGTGAGGAGGAGGTGGAGAGTGAGGAGGAGGTGGAGAAGAGTTAGGAGGAGGAGAGTGAGGAGGAGGAGGAGGAGAGTGAGGAGGAGAGTGAGGAGAGGAGGAGGAGAGTGAGGAGGAGGAGGAGGTGGAGCAGGAGGAGAGTGAGGAGGAGGAGGAGAGTGAGGAGGAGAGTGAGGAGGAGAGTGAGGAGGAGGAGGAGAGTGAGGAGGAGGAGAGTGAGGAGGAGGTGGAGAGTGAAGAGGAGGTGGAGAAGAGTGAGGAGGAGGAGGAGAGTGAGGAGGAGGAGGAGGAGGAGAGTGAGGAGGAGGAGGAGGAGGAGAGTGAGGAGGAGGAGGAGAGTGAGGAGGACGAGAGTGAGGAAGAGGAGGAGAGTGAGGAGGAGGAGAGTGAGGAGGAGGTGGAGAGTGAGGAGGAGGTGGAGAAGAGTGAGGAGGAGGAGGAGGAGAGTGAGGAGGAGGAGAGTGAGGAGGAGAGTGAGGAGGAGGAGGAGATTGAGGAGGAGAGTGAGGAGGAGAGTGAGGAGGAGGAGGAGAGTGAGGAGGAGGAGGAAGTGGAGGAGAAGGAAGAGGAAGAACAGAAGGAGAGTGAGGAGGAGGAAGAGGAGAAAGATGAGGAGGAGAGTGAGGAGGAGGAGGAGAGTGATGAGGAAGAGGAGGAGAGTGAAGAAGAGGAGGAGAGTGAGGAGGAGGTGGAGAGTGAGGAGGAGGTGGAGAAGAGTGAGGAGGAGGAGGTGGAGAGTGAGGAGGAGGTGGAGAAGAGTGAGGAGGAGGAGAGTGAGGAGGAGGAGGAGAGTGAGGAGGAGAGTGAGGAGGAGGAGGAGAGTGAGGAGGAGGAGGAGGTGGAGCAGGAGGAGAGTGAGGAGGAGGAGGAGAGTGAGGAGGAGAGTGAGGAGGAGGAGGAGGAGAGTGAGGAGGAGGAGGTGGAGCAGGAGGAGAGTGAGGAGGAGGAGGAGAGTGAGGAGGAGAGTGAGGAGGAGAGTGAGGAAGAGGAGGAGAGTGAGGAGGAGGAGGGGAGGAGGAGGAGGAGGAGGAGAGTGAGGAGGAGGAGGAGGAGGAGGCGGAGAGTGAGGAGGAGGAGGAGAGTGAGGAGAGAATCGGACAGATCAGTGCTCATCATGAAGACACTCTCTTGTATTTTTATAAATACTTCTGATTCGTCTGTTTCGTCCAAAGAGGGTTCTGATTGACTATTCATTGAACGTGTATAACGTTGGCAATTAGCTAACGGTCATAGGATCCTGATGCTCACCTCTCCCACTGATACAGACAGGGTCTGGACTATCTTCTCATGCGGCATGGCAACCACACTCTGCCCATTGATCTCAATGATCCTGTGGCCGACTCGCACCCCTCCTCGCTCTGCGATACCGCCACGCATCAGACTGCAGATCTGAGGAGAGAGAAAGAAAAGCTCAACTCTCTGAATCCAAATGGCTGTTATCAGGATCATTATAAGAGAGATGATAATTAGAGTACAAAGAGGTCATACATGCTTATGACAAGTCTTATAATGCATTATAACGGTATCATAACCCTACTCACGATGCCGTTCTGAACACTGAAGCCCAGCTGGAACTTGAGGTCAGGTCTCTTGATGAGGACAGTGGTGACAGGAGGACAACTCACGATGCTCAGCTTCACCTGCACCTGGCTCTTCAGACCCTGGCAGGACAACCGGAACACAATAAATAGCAATGGCCATTCTAGAGTGTCTCAATACTCTAGAATGGCTTCCTAGAATGGCCATGTCTCAATCTCATTAATCTAGAATGGCTTCCTAGAATGCCCGTATCTCAATCTCAATACTCTAGAATGGCTGTGTCACAATCTCAATACTGTAGAATGGCTGTGTCTCAATCTCAATACTGTAGAATGGCTGTGTTGATCTCAATACTCTAAAATGTCTTCCTAGAATGGCTGTGTGGATGGATCTCAATACTCTAGAACAGTGGTTCCCAAACTTGTTATAGTCCCAAACCTCTTCAAACATTCAACCTCAAGCTGTGTACCCCCTCTAGCACCAGGGTCAGTTGTTTTTTGCCATCATCGTAAGCCTGCCACACACACACTATACGATACATTTATTAAACATAAGAATGAGTTTTTGTCACAACCCGGCTCGTGGGAAGTGACAAAGAGCTCTTATAGGACCAGGGCACAAATAATAATATAATAATAATCAATCGTTTTGCTCATTATTTAGCCATCTTACATATAAAACCTTATTTTATATGTAAGATTGTGAATAACTCACCACAGATTAATGAGAAGGCTGTGCTTGAAAGGATGCACATAACTCTGCAATGTTGGGTTGTATTGGAGAGAGTCTCAGTCTTAAATAATTTTCCACACACAGTCTGTGCCTGTATTTAGTTTTCATGCTAGTGACGGCCGAGAATCCACTCTCACGTAGGTACGTGGTTGCAAAGGGCATCAGTGTCTTAACAGCTCGATTTTCCAAGGCAAGACACTCTGAGCGCAGCCCAATCCAGAAATCTGGCAGTGGCTTCTGATTCAATTCCATTTTCACAGAACCGCTTGTTGCAATTTAGATGAGGCTCTCTTGTTCAGATATCAGTAAGTGGACTGGAGGCAGGGCATGAAAGGGATAACGAATCCAGTTGTTTGTGTCATCCGTTTCGGGAAAGTACCTGCGTAATTGCGCACCCAACTCACTCAGGTGCTTCACTATATCACATTTGACATTGTCTGTAAGCTTGAGTTCATTCGCACACAAAAAATCATACAATGATGGAAAGGCCTGTGTGTTGTCCTTGTTAATGCAGACAGAGAAGAGCTCCAACTTCTTAATCATAGCCTCAATTTTGTCCCCATGAAATATATTTGCGGAGAGTCCCTGTAATCCTAGATTCAGATCGTTCAGGCGAGAAAAAAACATCACCCAGATAGGCCAGTCGTGTGAGAAACTCGTCACCATGAAAGCGGTCAGACAAGTGAAAATTATGGTCAGTAAAGAAAACTTTAAGCTCGTCTCTCAATTTAAAAAAACGTGTCAATACTTTGCCCCTTGATAACCAGCGCACTTCTGTATGTTGTAAAAGTGTTACATGGTCCCTGCCCATATCATTGCATAGTGCAGAAAATAAATGAGAGCTCAGGGGCCTTGCTTTAACAAAGTTAACCATTTTCACTGTAGTGTACAAAACATCTTTCAAGCTGTCAGGCCATCCCTTGGTAGGAAGAATCTCTCATGGATGCTGCAGTGTACCCATGTGGCGTCGGGAGCAACTGCTTGCACGCGCGTTACCACTCCACTATGTCTCCCTGTCATGGCTTTTGCCCCATCAGTACAGATACCAACACATCTTGACAACCAAAGTCCATTTGATGTCACAAAGCTGTCCAGTACTTTAAAATATCCTTTCCTGTTGTCCTGGTTTCCAGTGGTTTGCAGAAGAGGATGTCTTCCTTAATTGACCCCCATAAACGTAACGGACATATACCAGGAGCTGTGCCAAGCCCGCCACGTCTGTTAACTCATCCAGCTGTAACGCATAGAATTCCCTGGCTTGTATGTGAAGCAGTAATTGTTTCAAAACATCTCCTGTCATGTCACTGATGCATCATGAAACGGTATTGTTTGATGGAGGAATTGTCTGTATAGTTTTTTGGGCCTTTTCCCCGAGCATTGTCCCAGCCATATATGCGGCAGCAGTAAGAATTAAGTCCTCCACAATAGTATGGGGCTTGCCTGTCCTAGCCACTCGGTAGCTCACCATATAAGATGCTTCTAGCCCCTTCTTACTAATAGTATCTGTTGCTTTTATACATGTCTTACTACTCGTCTTAATTCTCGCTCAAAAAACTCCTGTGGCTTATTTTTCAAATTGTAATGTTTTGTTTCTAAATATCTGCGCAAGAGTGAAGGTTTCATCGAGTTGTGAGATAGTACTTTTGCACATATAACGCACTGTGGCTGATGAAAGGCAATATAAGCGAACCCCAAATCAATGTAGTTCTCATCATATTTGCGCCTCTTCGATGGTCCAACGTCCCTGTCTGTTGTTTGGTGCTTTCCCTGGTAAGGGGGCAGTAGCTCTTCAGCTACATCAGATTCAAAACTGTCAGTGTCCATGCTAGCTGGGCTAACAACAAATGTAGAATTACTGATGCTAGCATTGGATGTGCTCGTGGAATCAGGACAACTTGTGTCGTCGACAGGTGCAGGTGTGGTACTGCTGGTAGTAGCAGTACTACCAGTAGAGCTGGTATGTGTCTTTTTTTAACCATTTATCAATTTTCGAGTAAACGGAATGAGCAGCAGCTATGTTTGGCTACATACGGACCGTTAGTGGAATTCCCGCGAGAAAGTAGCGGTTAATGTGATTGGATGTTAATTATTTGACAAGGCTTCCTGTATTTGACATTGTGTTGTTATTTCGCTGAACACTAGATGGTTTAATTGTATTTTTGGCAGTGAAACGAGGCTACTCAGGCGAGAAAAAAACTTCACCCAAATGTATAGCCCAGTTGGAAAATATAAATGAACTGTTTGGAAAAGTGAAGAATTATTATTATTATTATTTTTTTTAAATGTGAATCACATTTTTATTTGGCGTACCCCCGACGGCATTGCAGTTTGGGAATACCTGCTCTAGAATGCCGATGTCGATCTCAATACTCTAGAATGGCTTCCTAGAATGGCTGTGTCGATCTCAATCTCAATACTTTAGAATGGCCGTGTCTCAATCTCAATACTCTAGAATGGCCGTGTCTCAACCTCAATACTCTAGAATGGCTTCCTAGATTTGGCTGTGTCGATCTCAATCTCAATACTCTAGAATGGCCGTGTCTCAACCTCAATACTCTAGAATGGCTTCCTAGAATGGCCATGTCTCAATCTCAATACTCTAGAATGTCTTCCTAGAATGGCTGTGTCGAGCTCAATCTCAATACTAATGGCTTCCTCATCTCCTTTTCTTTAATGACTGATAAGAGACAAAGAAAGGAAGTGGTTTGAACTTTTGAGTTAAAAACAGTAAAACAGGCTCGATGAGCAGTAACATAACATAGATGCTGCCTGAGTTGACTGTATGCTCCAGACCTTGGCTGCGGTCCAAACACTTAAGACACACCCTATCCCCCTCAGCCCTCAAATTTAGTGGACACTTCTGATGACGTATCATGACGTCTGACGAGTATACACTTGCAGGGCAACGGGCGAGGGAGGAAGGAATGATTTTTAAATGGACCACCCTTGGCCGGAAACGTCACTCGTTCAACCTGCGATGATTGTGTTTTCAGCCCCCGGAAGCTTGTGGGTGGCTTTATATGCACTACAGTCAATTATGAGTGCATGTCTACTTATATTAAATATATACTTATTAATATATGCCTACTGTATGATAGCTAGCAAATGATTTAGCTAACTAACGTTAGCCTGCCTAGCTGGATCTTCTGAAGAAGGAAAATGTTTTATTGCTACAATTTCCAAAAGGTAACCAAACATGCATTCGTTTTTACTTGCACTTGTATGTTGACTTCTCCATTGATGTTGTTTTTACATTTTTGGTGACTTTTCTTAGCGGATGTACAATTGTCGCGAATTGAATTATGGGGAGTTTCAGGCCCCGGAGTGAACATAATTGTACACTCGCAACGGCGACTAAAAACGAGAGCTTACGTTGCAAACTTCCCTTGCTTGGCTAATAATTTTGGACCGTCCACCCAAGATGGCGACGGGGATTTCCTCCAAGGGCATAAGGCGAGGGTAAGTGGACGAGGATGTGTCTTTTAAGTGTTTGGACCGTAACCCTTGACGATGCCCTGGCAGGTGGCTAGTGGTAAGTCCCACCAGGCTGGTGTTATTGATGGACTTGATCTGGTCTGCAACACTAAGCTAGTATAACCACACACAATGCTAACTAGCATTGTCAGGCATGACATATGCCTGTATTAAGCTAGTATTACCACACACAATGCTAACTAGCATTGTCAGGCATGACATATGCCTGTATTAAGCTAGTATTACCACATACAATGCTAAATAGCATTGTCATGCCTGACTGCCTGACAGAGTGTCCGCCCTGAGATTGGAAGGTAGGGAGTTGTCCGGTCGAGTCATACAAAAGGCTGGAACCAGATGTGTTATGGGCTGTTCTGGCTCGGACAAGGCTTACTTATTTTGTGTTGTTGATGGACATGTCTGACTAGTGACTAGTGTACGGTACCTTGATTATAGCCTGGCAGGTAGCTAGTGGTAGCCCTACCAGGCTAGTGTTGTTGATGGACATGTCTGACTAGTGACAGGTGTACGGTACCTTGATTATACCCTGGCAGGTAGCTAGTGGTAGCCCTACCAGGCTAGTGTTGTTGATGGACATGATCTGGTCTCCCACATTGAGCTTCCCAGAGCGGGCAGCCGGGCCGCTGTTCAACATGTTAGCTAGGATCACCGTAGGCAGGATGGAGCCCCAGCCAGACTCCACTATCACCACACCTAGGCTCTCTCCCTTCTGCTTCTCCAACTCCAGCTATGGAGGAGGGGGGAGGGAGAGAGAGAGGGGGGGAGAGGGAAAGAGAGTAAGAGAGGGGGGGAGAGAGAGAGAGAGAGACTGAGAGCGAGAGAGAGAGGGGGAGGGGGGAGGAGAGAGGGGGGGAGCGAGAGAGGGGGAGGGGGGGAGAGAGAGAGAGCGAGAGAGAGATGGAGAGAGAGAGAGCAAGAGAAAGAGGGAGAGAGAGAGAGAGTTCAGACTCTACTATCACCACCCCCAGGCTCTCTCCCTTCTGCTTTAAGTTATTAGTGTATAGAGCCTTCAGAAAGTATTCAGACACCTTGACTTTTTACACATTTTGTTACATTACAGCCTTATTCTAAAATGTATTAAATAAAAATAAATACTCAGCAATCTACACACTATACCGGATAATGATAAAGCGAAAACAGACCTTCGCCTCTCCCGAGTTGCAGCGATGAGACAAGACTGTAACTACCAATTGGATACCACGAAATTGGAGAGAAAACAGGGTAAAAAAAAGGTCCCACAGTTGTTAGAGCAAAAACCAAGCCATGAGGTCGAAGGAATTGTCCGTTGAGCTCCGAGACAGGATTGTGTCGAGGCACAGATCTGAAAGGTCCCCAAGAACACAGTGGCCTCCATCATTCTTAAATGGAAGAGGTTTGGAACCACCAAGACTTTTCCTAGAGCTGCCAGTCCGGCCAAACTGAGCAATCGGGGGAGAAGGGCCTTGGTCAGGGAGGAGACCAAGAACCCGAAGGTAACTCTGACAGAGCTCCAGAGTTTCTCTGTGGAGATGGGAGAACCTTCCAGAAGGACAACTATCTATGCAGTACTCCCCAAATCAGGCCTTTCTGGTAGAGTGGCCAGACGGAAGCCACTCAGTAAAAGGCACATGACAGCCTGCTTTGAGTTTGCCATAAAGCACCTAAAGACTCTCAGACCAAGATACTCTGGTCTGATGAGTCAAGATTGAACTCTTTGGAGTGAATGCTAAGCATCATGTCTGGAGCAAACCTGGCACCATCATTACGGTGAAGCATGGTGGTGGCAGCATCATGCTGTCGGGATGTTTTTCAGCAGCAGGGACTGGGAGACTAGTCAGGAACGAGCAAAGATGAACAGAGAAAAGTACAGAGAGATCCTTGGTGAAAACCTGCTCCAGAGCGATCAGGACCTCAGACTGGGGTGAAGGTTCACCTTCCAACAGGACAACGATGCTAAGCAGCCAAGACAATGCAGGAGTGGCTTCGGGACAACTCTCTGAATGTCCTTGAGTGGCCCAGCCAGAGCCCGGACTTGAACCTGATCGAGCATCTCTGTGAGAGACCTGAAAATGGCTGTGCAGCAACGCTCCCCATCCAACCTGACAGAGCTTGAGAGGATCTGCAGAGAAAAATGGGAGAAACTCCCCAAATACAGGTGTGCCAAGCTTGTAGCGTCATATCCAAGAAGACTCGATGCTGTAATTGCTGCAAAAGGTGCTTGAACAAAGTACTGAGTAAAGGGTCTGAATATTTATGTAAATGTGATATCAGTTTTTTATTTTGAATAAATTAGCAAACATTTATAAAAAACTGTTTTTGCTTTGTCATTATGGGGTATTGTGTGTAGATTGATGACGAAAAAACAAACAATTGAATACATTTTAGAATAAGATTGAACCCAACCCCTCTGAATTAGAGAGGTGGGGGGCTGCCTTAATCGCCATCCACGTCTTCGGCGCCCAGGGAACAGTGGATTAACTGTCTTACTCATGGACAGAACGACAGATTTTTACCTTGTCAGCTCATGCATTCGAACCAGCAACCTTCTGGTTACTGGCCCAATGCTCTAACCACTAGGTTACCTGCCGCCACAAGAGTTCTGTTGGTAATGAAATCATAGAAGATGAATAATAATGTCAGAAGTGTATGCTGAATAACAGTTTAGCTGAAGCAAGAACACTAATTACTTGTACTCTTCAAAGTTATCTCTTTTAATTTACTGGAAGGAAGGAAGGAACAAAGTAAGGCACGAAGGAAGGAAGGAAGGAAGGAAGGAAGGAAGCGGGCAATACGTCCTGAAGAGTCATGCATCACGGTCAACAATCAAAGCTCTGCTCACTACAGTAGGCCGTCACACCTCTTTACACTTCAGTACACACACACACACACACACACACACACACACACACACACACACACACACACACACACACACACACACACACACACACACACACACACACACACACACACACACACACACACTTCACCTCTTTACAGTTGTCAGAGTTTGAGAAATGGACCAGGTCGTCATTGTACATTTCCTGGGAATTGATGATGTCACTGTATTGCTTCTGACTCAGGTCCTTAGGATTGATCCCATTGGCTCGGAGGAACTCCCTGTAGGCAACGCTGAACGCCTGTCCGATGGACTGGGCAATGAGCTGGGCCTGCGGAGGGGGAAGGGGGCATAGGGAGGGGGCAAAGGAAGGGGGCATAGGGAGGTAGGCCGGAGGGGGAAGGGGATATAGGGAGGGGGCAAAGGGAGGGAGGCTGTTTGGTAGGGGATAACTACTCAATGGAAACTACAAGCTATTCAAGTTGACAACAATACAGGGGTGGGAAAGAGCACACAGTTAGGGACCAACTGAAATGATGAATGAAGATATAACACATGTTATAGGAAGGTATAGCACATGTTATAGGAAGATATAATACATGTTATAGAAAGGTATAGCACATGTTATAGGAAGATATAACACATGTTATAGAAAGGTATAGCACATGTTATAGGAAGATATAACACATGTTATAGAAAGGTATAGCACATGTTATAGGAAGATATAACACGTGTTATAGGAAGATATAACATGTGTTATAGGAAGATATAACACATGTTATAGGAAGATATAACATGTGTTATAGGAAGATATAACACATGTTATAGGAAAGCCTACATTAGAGTTAAATAAGGTATGGCCTCTGTACAAGTCATAGACATTTTCAAAGCTTTAAAATGATGTTCAGTAATATTGTACTGTAATAGTGTATAGGCCATTCTATCTCAAGGCCATCAGACTGTTAAACAGCCATCACTAACATAGAGAGGCTGCTGCCAACATACAGACTCAAATCTCTGGCCATTTAAATAAACTGACTTAATAAAGGTATCACTAGTCACTTTAAATAACACCACTTTAATAATGTTTACATATCCTACATTACTCATCTCATATGTATTTACTGCTCTATACCATCTACTGCATCTTGCCTATGCCGTTCGGCCATCACTCATCCATATATTTATATGTACAAATTCTTATTCATCCCTTTACATTTGTGTGTATAAGGTAGATGTTGTGAATTTGTTAGATTACTTGTTAGATTTTAACTGCATAGTCGGAACTAGAAGCACAAGCATTTTTCTACACTCGCATTAACATCTGCTTACCATGTGTATGTGATCAATAACATCCGCTAACCAAGTGTATGTGACCCATAACTTTTGATTTGATTTGACCTTTGCAAACACTGTGCCAGACAATCTCAAAGAACAAAATCATTGCCCCAATAGATCAATAACATTCAACAGTATTCAAAGTTCAAGAGTGGGAGAATAGAACAGAATAGAACAGAACAGAATAGAACAGAATAGAACAGAACAGAACAGAATAGAACAGAACAGAATAGAACAGAACAGAATAGAACAGAATAGAACAGAACAGAATAGAATAGAATAGAATAGAACAGAACAGAATAGAATAGAACAGAATAGAACAGAATAGAACAGAATAGAACAGAATAGAACAGAATAGAATAGAACAGAACAGAATAGAATAGAACAGAATAGAATAGAACAGAACAGAATAAAACAGAATAGAACACAGAATAGAACAGAATAGAACAGAATAGAACAGAATAGAATAGAACAGAATAGAATAGAACAGAATAGAATAGAACAGAATAGAACAGAATAGAACAGAATAGAACAGAATAGAATATAACAGAATAGAATAGAACAGAACAGAATAGAACAGAATAGAACAGAATAGAACAGAATAGAACAGAATAGAACAGAATAGAATAGAACAGAATAGAATAGAACAGAATAGAATAGAATAGAATAGAACAGAATAGAACAGAATAGAATAGAATAAAACAGAATAAAAC
The DNA here is from genome assembly GCF_901001165.1 of Salmo trutta. Lineage (NCBI taxonomy): Eukaryota > Metazoa > Chordata > Actinopteri > Salmoniformes > Salmonidae > Salmo > Salmo trutta. Next base: position 65,344,967 of record NC_042960.1, read on the forward strand.
AGAACAGAATAGAATAAAACAGAACAGAATAGAACAGAATAGAATAAAACAGAACAGAATAGAACAGAATAGAATAGAACAGAATAGAACAGAACAGAATAGAACAGAATAAAACAGAACAGAATAGAACAGAATAGAATAGAACAGAATAGAACAGAATAGAATAGAACAGAACAGAATAAAACAGAATAAAACAGAACAGAACAGAATAAAACAGAATAAAACAGAATAAAACAGAACAGAATAGAACAGAACAGAATAAAACAGAATAAAACAGAACAGAATAGAACAGAATCTTATTTTAAGGCTGCCAGCTCAGTACTCACGTCTTCTGACTCAAAGACATAGCAGATCATTCTGTAGTGCCTCTGTCCCTCTGAGGAGGAGAGATCAGCTTCAGTACAGTCCTGTGAGGATGTTCCTGCCATACGGGTACGAGCCATCAGAACCACGATGCTCCCGATGTCTGCGATGTAGGATATGGAACGCAACGCACTGTCCATCAGCGTCTCCTGGGGGGATAAATAATATATATGGCTGCTGTGGTAATAACTGTCCATCAGCGTCTCCTGGGGGGATAAATAATATATATGGCTGCTGTGGTAATAACTGTCCATCAGCGTCTCCTGGGGGGATAAATAATATATATGGCTGCTGTGGTAATAACTGTCCATCAGCGTCTCCTGGGGGGATAAATAATATATATGGCTGTCCATCAGCGTCTCCTGGGGGGATAAATAATATATATGGCTGTCCATCAGCGTCTCCTGGGGGGATAAATAATATATATGGCTGTCCATCAGCGTCTCCTGGGGGGGATAAATAATATATATGGCTGCTGTGGTAATAACTGTCCATCAGCGTCTCCTGGGGGGGATAAATAATATATATGGCTGATGTGGTAATAACTGTCCATCAGCGTCTCCTGGGGGGGATAAATAATATATATGGCTGATGTGGTAATAACTGTCCATCAGCGTCTCCTGGGGGGATAAATAATATATATGGCTGCTGTGGTAATAACTGTCCATCAGCATCTCCTGGGGGGGATAAATAATATATATGGCTGATGTGGTAATAACTGTCCATCAGCGTCTCCTGGGGGGGATAAATAATATATATGGCTGCTGTGGTAATAACTGTCCATCAGCGTCTCCTGGGGGATAAATAACATATATAGCTGATGTGGTAATAACTTAGTACAATAAGGCCCGAGGAGGTGTGGTATATGGCCAATATACCACGGCTAAGGGCCGTTCTTATGCAAGACCCAACGCGGAGTGCCTGGATACAGCCCTTAGCCGTGGTATATTGTCCATACACCACAAACCCCTGAGGTGCCTTATTGCTATTATAAACTGGTTACCAACGTAGTTAGAGCAGTAAAAATACCTGTTTTGTCATAACCGTGGTATACGGTCTGATATACCACGGCTGTCAGCCAATTAGCATTCAGGGCTCGAACCACCCAGTTGATAAATGATATATATATATATATATATAGCTGCTGTGGTAATAACTTTGTACTGTGTGGAGTAAACGGTCCTCAACAACATGTCCACAGGATGCCACTAAAGCTAGAGGGGCAAGAGATAGGACTCATATGACAGTAGATCAGATTTTTTCAATTAGGAGAATAGGAATTGGAACTGGAATTTCAGTCAACTTCCTGAATTGAAACCACAATCCGACGGCAGACACAAAGCTAACACAGAGGTGAGTGTTTTCCCTAGACACACTGTAGTTACACACCTGTGTGTCAGCATTCAGCACTTTGACTGCTTTGGTGGAGATAAAGAGGTCAACTTCTGTCACCATCTGAGAGTCTTCATCTTGGCTCTGTGGGCAGCAGACATCATAGACAAGGGATCATCAACTAGATTCAGTAGTGGGATGATTTTTGTGGGGTGCCGGAACATAATTACAAATCATTTGTAGACTGGAAATCGACCGCAAGATCCCAAACATATAAAATATTTGACTAAAACATAATAATTTCAAACCTTGCTTATTATTGTATACATTATACGTGGGAATACTTGGGAACAGATGTCCAAAATAAAAATCACTTGGAGCTAATTTCCTGGCTTTTATTTGATTTTTTTTTACAGTCTTTTATGTCCAACAATGAATATCTGTATTTTTAATATAATAATAATTTAAGAGAAGGGGGGGGCAAATATAATCACCACCAGTTTGGAAATCCTGTCATAAATGTAACACACAAAACATGGTGAAAAGGAATGAGAGAGCTCCATCATGTGGCTGAAAAAGTGTACTCCAACTGTGAGTTTTTTTCAAAGGCAAAAATCCTTATTGTGGTTAGAGAGAACGCATATTCAGTTCAGCTGCCATTCGTTGATTGATCAGAATATTAGGTAGGCAAAAAAATTAAATACAATACCTTGACCTGGCTGACAGCTTCCTGGGCCTGGGCCATGCGTGTTCCTTTGGATGGGTTCTTGTCAGACAGCAGCTGTGTGGAACCCAGGTAGTTAGCAGCAAAGATGATCCCATCGATCAGATCCTCCGGCTCACACGGACCTGGGACTGGGCATGAGATTTAAAGTCAGAGTCAGGTTCACATTCACATTTACATTCAGAGTCAGATTCAGAGTCAGACTAACATTCACAATCAGAGTCAGATTCAGAGTCAGACTAACATTCACAATCAGAGTCAGATTCAGAGTCAGACTAACATTCACAATCAGAGTCAGATTCAGATTAACATTCAGATTCACATTCACATTCAGAGTCAGATTCACATTCAGAGTCAGATTCAGATTAACATTCAGATTCAGATTCAGAGTCAGATTCACATTCAGAGTCAGATTCACATTCAGAGTCAGACTCACATTCACATTCAGAGTCAGATTCAGATTAACATTCAGATTCAGATTCCCATTCAGATTTACATTCAGAGTCAGACTAACATTCACAATCAGACTCAGATTCAGAGTCAGACTAACATTCACAATCAGAGTCAGATTCAGAGTCAGACTCACATTCACAATCAGAGTCAGACTAACATTCACAATCAGAGTCAGATTCAGATTAACATTCAGATTCAGATTCACATTCAGAGTCAGATTCACATTCAGAGTCAGACTCACATTCACATTCAGAGTCAGATTCAGATTAACATTCAGATTCAGATTCCCATTCAGATTCACATTCAGAGTCAGATTCACATTCACATTCAGAGTCAGAGTCAGATTTACATTCAGAGACACATTCAGAGTCAGACTAACATTCACATGCAGAGTCAGATTCAGATTAACATTCAGATTCAGATTAACATTCAGAGTCAAATTCACATTTAGAGTCAGACTCACAATTAGTCAGACTCACATTCAGATTCACATTCACATTCAGAATCAGATTCAGATTAACATTCATTGTCAGATTCAGAGCCAGATTCACATTCAGAGTTAGATTCAGAGTCAGAGTCAGATTCACATTCAGAGGCAGATTCAGAGTCACATTTACATTCAGAGGCAGATTCAGATTAACAGTCTGAGTCAGATTCACATTCAGAGTCAGACTCACATTCACATTCAGAGTCAGATTCAGATTCAGATTCACATTCATATTCACATTCAGAGTCAGATTCACATTCAGAGTCAGATTCACATACACATTCAGAGTCAGATTCAGATTCACATTCAGAGTCAGATTCACATTCAGACTCAGTTTCAGATTCAGATACAGATTCACATTCACATTCACATTCACATTCAGAAGGTCGTTATTGTCCCATTGCTGGGCAATATGGTTGCAGCAGTACAGCAACGTCAAAGTGTGTACACACCAGAAACCAATCACATATCCGTTACTCAGGTATAGAAACAATAAACTACACAGAGAAATTACATTTACCATCCACGAAGCTGGGGAACGAGGCGTTGTTCTGTGTTGGTTCAGGCTGAGGTGTGTTGTTGCTGTCCTTCTGTAGGGCCTGGGGCTCTGGGCAGTGGGGCCTGCCAGGCTGCTGCTCTGAGACATTGTGAGGCATCTGGAACAGACAGAGGGGAGATCTTACTAACAACTGGAATAGACAGAGGGGAGATCTTACTAACAACTGGAATAGACAGAGGGGAGATCTTATTAACAACTGGAATAGACAGAGGGGAGATCTTACTAACAACTGGAACAGACAGAGGGGAGATCTTACTAACAACTAGAATAGACAGAGGGGAGATCTTACTAACAACTAGAATAGACAGAGGGGAGATCTTACTAACAACTGGAATAGACAGAGGGGAGATCTTACTAACAACTGGAATAGACAGAGGGGAGATCTTACCAACAACTGGAATAGACAGAGGGGAGATCTTACCAACAACTGGAATAGACAGAGGGGAGATCTTACTAACAACTGGAATAGACAGAGGGGAGATCTTACTAACAACTGGAATAGACAGAGGGGAGATCTTACTAACAACTAAACAGACGGAAAAATGACCGGACTGCAGATGAGACTTAGCCATGTAGGTCAAATCTGGTGCAATGTTTGTTGTACATGGTCCCTGTCAAGTAAACTAATAACATAAAACAAACCCTGTTGAGTTGGCAGCATCAGGCGGTTGATTACCTGTGTCTGTGTCTGTGTCCTTGTCTGTCTCTCCTCTGGGGACTCCCTCTGTGGCTCTGTGTTCTGATGTGGAGCTGGTGAGACATTGACAGCCCTTGGATGGCTCTCCAGGCTGGGAGTGGAGTTAGAAGTAGGCCTTGGGCTGGGGCTGGTGGTGCTCTCTCTGCAATGCTGCTGGGTCTGTCTGCCCTGGCTCTCGGTCTGATAAGAGTGGGCCTGGATGTGGACCTGGTGGCTCTCCTGGAGGGGAGGGGAGTCAGAGGGGGGCCTGGGACTGGTGGTGCTCTCTCTGCGATGCTGCGGTGTCTGTCGGGTGTGGGGAGTGTGGTCCTGTATTTGGGTCTTGTGGCTGGGAGGGGAGGCAGAAGTGGGCCGGGACCTGGGGAGACTCTCTCTGTAGTGCTGCTGGGCCTGAGACTGGTCATTTTGGGCCTTACTGGGTGGGGAGTCGGAGTCGGGCCTGGGGCTGGTAAGGCTCTCTCTACGGTGTTGCATGGTCTGCCAGGCCTCTTGTTGCCGAGGATGGTTCTGGGCCTGGGTCTGGTGGGTGGGAGGGGGGTCAGAAGTGATGGGACTCCCTCTCCGATCCTGGATTTGCCAGGCTTGGGTCTGGGCCTCTGACTGCTGGGTCTGGGCCTCTGACTGCTGGGTCTGGGCCTCTGACTGCTGGGTCTGGGCCTCTGACTGCTGGGCCTGGGCCTCTGACTGCTGGGCGTGGGCCTCTGACTGCTGGGTCTGGGCCTCTGACTGCTGGGTCTGGGCCTCTGACTGCTGGGCCTCTGACTGCTGGGCCTCTGACTGCTGGGTCTGGGCCTGGTGCTCCTGGCTGTGTGTAGGCTCAGTGGTGAGACTCTCTCTGCGATGCTGAGTCTGCTGGGTGGGAGGGCAGTCAGAGGTGGGCCTAGGCCTAGGGCTGGGCCTGATGGAACCTTCTCTGTGGTGCTGCAGTGTCTGGGCCTGTGTCGGATGGGTGGGTGCTTGTCTCTTGTGGTTTTGGGCCTGTGTCGGTAGCACCTGTCGGGCTTGGGTCTGAGCCTGTGTCAGGTGGGTGTGGGTCTTTGCCGGATGGGCCTGTTTTGGGCAGATCTGGTGATGCTGGGTGTGTGTCTGCTGGGCCTGGCTGTGCTGTGTTTGGGCCGGGGTTTGAGGAGGGTGAGGGTGTGGTGTGATGAAGTCAGATCTAGGTGTAGAACTGATGGCACCGTCGCTGCAGTCCTGTGTCTTAGTCTGCTGGCTCTGTCGGGCGTCGCTCTGAGCCTCTAGGTGGTGGTTCTGTGTTGGGTGGGCTTTTCTCGGTCCAGTATGGCCCTCTGTCAGGTAGGTGTGGGTCTGGTAGGCCTGTTTTGGGCGGGTCTGGTTGTGGGATTGTGTCTGGTGAGGTTGTGGGGTGCTGGAGCTGGGCCCGGATCTAGGCCTGGGCCTAGGCCTTGGTGGTCTGGGCCTGATGGCAGCCTCTCTGCAGTCCTGTGTCTCTGAGCTGCTGCTACTGCTCATACATACCTTCATCTCAGATACTATCTGGCCAGCGTATTCCTCCCCGTCAGTCTCCCTCACGACCCTTCCTCCTTCCCTCCCGCTCCTTCCTCCTCCCCTCTCACTCCTCCCACCTCGTCCTCCTCCCCTCCCCTGCCTCTTCACCTCCTTATGGGCCCTTTGAGGGGCCTCACAAGTCCAATCCCTTCCCCCTCCACTTCCCCTATACGGGGCCCTTTGTGGGGACTCTGAGACACACACTGAGATCGTACTGTCCTCAGGGGTGTCACCGTTTCTCAAAGAGTAGACCTTACCATCTTCCCTGTCCCTGTCACCCCTCTCTCCCTTTCTCATTCTCTCTCCCTCTCTCACCCCCTCCCTCTCTCCCTCTCTCACCCTCTCCCTCTCTCTTACCCTCTCCCCCTCCCTTTCTCCTGCTCTCATCAGCCTCCCCCCCCTCCCTCTCTCCTGCTCTCATCCTCTCCTCCTCCCTCTCTCCCACTCTCACCCTCACCCCATCCATCTCTCCCTCTCTCACCCTCATCCTCTCCCCCTCCCTCTCTCCCGCTCTCACCCTCTCCCCCTCCCGCTCTCCCTCTTTCACCCTCTCCCTCTCTCTCATCCTCTCCCCATCCCTCTCTCCCTCTCTCATCCTCTCCTCCTCCCTCTCTCCCCACTCTCACCCTCACCTCATCCCTCTCTCCATCTCTCATCCTCTCCCCTACCCTCTCTCTCATCCTCTCCCCCTCCCTCTCTCCCTCTCTCATCCTCTCCCCCACCCTCTCTCCCTCTCTCATCCTCTCCCCCACCCTCTCTTCCTCCCTCATCCTCTCCCCCACCCTCTCTCTCATCCTCTCCCCCTCCCTCTCTCCCTCTCTCATCCTCTCCCCCACCCTCTCTCTCATCCTCGCCCCCACCCTCTCCCTCTCTATCATCCTCTCCCCCTCCCTCTCTCCCTCTCTCATCCTCTCCCCCTCCCTCTCTCCCTCTCTCATCCTCTCCCCCACCATCTCTCCCTCTCTCATCCTCTCCCCCACCATCTCTCCCTCCCTCATCCTCTCCCCCTCCCTCTCTCCCTCTCTCATCCTCTCCCCCTCCCTCTCTCCCTCTCTCATCCTCTCCCCCTCCCTCTCTCCCTCTCTCATCCTCTCCCCCACCCTCTCTCTCATCCTCGCCCCCACCCTCTCCCTCTCTATCATCCTCTCCCCCTCCCTCTCTCCCTCTCTCATCCTCTCCCCCTCCCTCTCTCCCTCTCTCATCCTCTCCCCATCATTCTCCTGGTGGCTGGTAGTGGTTTTCTTTTCCTGCTCTCTGTCCTCTGTCTCTTCAGACTCCTCCTCTGTGTACGTGGTCACATCCCGCTCTTCCTCTGTTTCACCAGTTTCATCTGGGAAATTCTCCTCCTCCTGCCCCTCCACCTCCTCTTCCTCCTCCTGCCCCTCCACCTCCTCCTGCCCCTCTACCTCCTCCTGCCCCTCCACCTCCTCTACCTCCTCCTGCCCCTCCACCTCCTCCTGCCCCTCCACCTCCTCTACCTCCTCCTGCCCCTCCACCTCCTCTACCTCCTCCTGCCCCTCCACCTCCTCCTGCCCCTCCACCTCCTCTACCTCCTCCTGCCCCTCCACCTCCTCCTGCCCCTCCACCTCCTCTACCTCCTCCTGCCCCTCCACCTCCTCCTGCCCCTCCACCTCCTCTTTTTCTTCCTTGTCTCCAGCCTTGGGTGTCTGATGTGGATTGTCATTGACCTGATGGTAATACTCAGAAGAGCTACAGGGTTTTCTATCTTTATCCTGCATCTCCTCAGACTCAGGGCCGTACAGTGGCCTGGTGGCTTTGTATTGTACAGTGGTGCTGCTGTCCCCCTCCAGGCTGTCCCCCTCCAGGCTGTCCCCCTCCAGGCTACCCTCCACATAGGTACCATCCTCACCTTCTACATAGGTGGAATCCTTGGGGCAATAGGGTCCATCCTCACATTCTTCTACGTAGGTTTCATCTTCATGCCTCACATACATTCCGTCTTCATCTTCTATGTAAGTTCGGTTTTCACATTCCACGAAGGTTCCGTCTTGGAGTTTCATGTAGGTTCCGTCTTGAAGTTTCACGTAGGTTCTGTCTTGGTGTTCCACATAGATACCCTCTTGCGGCTCAGGGTAGTACCTCACCTCCATACCCTGGTCTTCCACCTGCAGCACCTGATCAATGTCTTGCTCCACACCTTCCACATCTGAACCCACATTGTCGTACTCTGAGCAGCTGTCCTCCTCCTCCTCCATGCTGTCAGGGGTGGTTCTGTCACCGGGCAGGTTCAGAGAGAGCTTGGAGGAGACACTAGCTGTAGTAGGGACAGGAAGAGGTGAACTGGAGGGACTAATCAGACACGGCTGGTAAGGACTGGCACTGGTAAGGACAGGTGATTGTTTAACAGCCCTGGACTGTCTCTCCTGACTGGATGGGGAGTCAGAGGTGGGCCTGGTGCTGAGGCTCATTGGACTGTCTCTGAGATGCTGCTGTGTCTGTCGGGGCTGGGCCTGGGCCTGGGCGTCCGACTGCCGAGGGTAGTTCTGGGCCTGGGTCATTTTGCTGTAGGCCTGGGTTGGGCGGGCCTGTGTTGGACTAGCAGGGACAGGGACAGGTGCTGCAGGCCCAGGGGTCCTCTCATCATTGTAATTGTCCAGTTCCTCATTGCTGGTGCTCTGCGAGTGCTGAGGAGGGCCTTCACTCTTCAGACTCTGAGTTCCATCGTGTAGTCTTTCAGTTGGGCCTTTGCTGCTCAGAACCCGGGGTTCTTCAATAGTAGGCTCCTCTGTGGATAGGGGGTCAGGGCAGGGTGGAGGGCCCTTACACTTCAAACTCTGTGGTCTTTCTTTCTGAGGTCCTTCATCATGAGGTCCTTCATTAGACTCCTCTGTGGATCCTGTGGGACCCGGGCTGGGCGGAGGGCTGGGGGCCAATATTCTCCTAATAGTCCCTGGCTTCTTCTCTATTGATCCTCCTGGGCACGACGAAGGGCTGGGTCCCAGGATTCTGGTGATCTTCCCTGGTTTCTTCCCATGAGCCATGGCTCAGGCTGGCCTATCCCAACACTATACTCAGTCCTAGAATAACACAGCAATGAACCCGTGGTCAAATTATAATTGGAATTGCATATCGGGTTTACTATGCCTAGGATATAGTTTACTAGTTCTATTTACACAGCTAGACCAAATAAGGGTGTACGGGAACGCATGCAATCCCCAAGTGGGCGAAATCAAATGGTTTATTCTTCTAAAACTGCGTCACTACACATCGATGTTCAATAATACCCGCCAAACACACACATCTAAATGCGAAATGTCCCTGTCCATGGTGTTGAACTGCATGGATGACTGATGCTATTTGTAGTAGGACTTTTTGTTGATCATTATGACGTTGCAAATGCTGTTGCTAGTGTGGATTTTATAAAATCTCACGCGAGATTATTGAATTTGCACACTGCAGATAATCAGATGATAAACGATCACGCCAAACTTTTGCCGCAACTGCAGGGGTAGTGTTGTTAGAAAACTGTTCCTCGAGCACTAGGACAGGGAAACGCACGTATTCGTTCTATCTCCAACCTATTTCTTATATCGGATCCGGGTTTTCACTGCACTCAGCATATTATCCCTGTTTTTCGTAAAACGCAGGGATGGTATTCTCATCCATTCTCTGAAAATCCCGATTCGTCACATTGATCTATAGCCATGTAAATCGCAGACAGACAAACCGTTAAGTTCTTATAAGCACAATTAACATCGACCTTGATTTGAATGATTTCTCATTGAGACTGCATCACGCTGGTTGGGTGTTATAGGCTAATTAGGCTGGTGGTGTGTGCCATGATTCCTATGTGCCATTAGGACCATATCTTTATAATAAGGATCTCAGATATAGATTTGCAAACTGAATATGTTACTGATCTCTTTCTGTTTAAGCTTCCTAATCAAAACAATATAGGCTGATATCCGACTTACCAGCATCGACTGATGATAGGATCTTAGCTCCTTTGAAATTATTGCCTATGTCCCGATCAGAGATTTGCCTTAGAAACCCCGGAATATGGTGAATTTGGAAGCCAGGGGCAAGTAGCCCTGGAACATGTGTAAGGAATACCCCATGCAGGCTCTATTCTCTCCTCAGTACGTGCGGGCAGCACCCCGATGAAATGGTCTGGTCCATCTGATGTCAATAAAAATGATCCTTTGTGCCACATGAGATTATACATACATCCTTGACAGAGTCAAAGTGAGTGGCCTATAGCAACAAAAAAAAAGCACATAGATTTGTTTTATTGGGGTCTTAAAAACACAAGCCATTTTTCCAGGTAGTCAATGCATTGTCTATTCATTTATTTTTTATGTGCAGTTGATGCTGCATTTATTTCTATAGAAGTGGTAGGCTATATACACATCATAGGCCTATTATCTTAATTAATAAGAGTCTTAACAATTCATACTTTAAAGTGTTTTATGTTGTGTTATTATTACTATTTTGTGAAAGCACACAATTACCTCCCTTTTCACCAATATATGAAAATCCACTAAATCTATGAATTTGTCATCTACTACCTGAGTCTACTAAACATCCTTTCTCGATTGCTCTAGCCTTGCGCGCGAACCTGGCTGTTCTGTAACGATAACACGCCGGATACTCAAAGAGCTTCATTTCTCATCTAAAACTCAAAAATAATTATATTATAACGCAATGCATTACAAGTATGACCGTTTCTATATCATAGCTAGCTAACTCAGCCACGCATTGCCCATTCTAGATGAAAGATCTGCGGTGAACGCCACTGGTGACATTGGTGAGTGGATGAGCTACAATGTGAAGGAATTATACGTTTATGATGTGACATTGTACTAAATAATATATGGTGTTAGTGTAGTCTTTATGACAACAATGTTCAGCAAGTAGGTTTCTCTCACTGTCACATTACAGAAATACTCGGAGTATACCAAACATTAGGAACACCTTCCTAATATTGACTTTTTATTTGTGTCGCTTAACTTAACGCGAATGTGCGAATTGAATCTCCGTTTACGTAACGTTAGTACCAGCAACACAAATGACGGGAAATTTCGGTGGTGGTATTCGATAGGTTTTTATAAAAAATTATGAATTTCAGCACCCTGTGGAAGAACGGCAGTTGAACAGGTAAAATTTAGGTACAGGTAACCGTTTTCAGATGTGATTTTTTATTTTTTTTATTTTTACAAGAATCGACTGATGGTGAGTAACTCAGTGTTATTGCTATCAAATCCCGCGACCGGTTATCAAAACTCAACTCTGCCTCGATATAAGAGAACGGAGTTAAGCGTTCCTCAGCTATGTGAACTGTAATCGTTGCCTCTCTCACTTTTCAGATTGGTGGTGGACCTACATTTTCAAGTTACTGTCAAGATAGCTACATAATAGAATATCAGCCCCTGTTTTTGTAGACAAAACGGGAAAACAACAACAGTTGAAACACCATGGCAGAGAAAGGAAACAAACGCAAACAGAGAAGCCTCTCAGTAACAAAGAGAAAAGGAGTCAGTAGTAAAGATGGTAAGAAGAGTGCCAATGCATGTCCTGGTACAGCCTCCATCTCATCATTCTTCAACAACGCCCCGCCACCTAGACTTCCATGTCCTCTGTGTGGTCAGCTTGTGCCACGGTTCAGGATAAACCAACACATTGACTCACAGTGTCAGAACTTTCAGAGGGAAAATGGCGCGTCCATTGATACTGCTTCAGCCTGTAACATTGTTACTACAACAAAGCTGGCGTCGTCTCGCTCTCCTTCCAGGAAGGCCAGTAAGGTCCATGATCCAGACACAGGGCCTTCCTCTGCGAAGGAGGAAAAGCCTCAGCGAGAGGTCAACACCAGCCCGTACTTTAAAAAGTCTGGTGCTGCTTCTTCTCAGCAGGTAAACACCAGAGAGATGAGCAGCAAGACTGTAGTCAGGCCCATTGACATAGGTAGCAGGCTGTCCTCTAAGCTCTCCAGGAGGGGCCTGAAGCAGAGGCTGAAGTCCCCTGAGCACCTACAGTCGCAGGTCGATGACATCATCACCATCCAGGAGTCCCCAGAGAAAGACGGAAGGTCTGAGGAGCTGAGCAGCTCTCAGAAGGAGAACCACCTCCCTCAGGGATTTGGTGACCAGACAACATGCTTAATGGACACAGAGACAACAAATGTCACAGTGGAAAGTCACAGTACTATATCACTGGGCAGACCTCAGGTAGAAAGCAGAGAAGAAACCTTAGAATGTTTAGAATCTGAATCTAAATTAGAATCATTGTCTCCGGTAGTTTCTATGGCCCCGCGACCTCTGTCCTGTGCTCCATCCAGACTGAACAAGAGGAAGAAAGGAGGGAGAGCAGAGGTCTCTGTTAAAACACAGAGGATGTCTACTCGCAGCAAGAAAGGCAGATGTGAGAAGAGAGATGGTGAAGAACCAGATGATGACCTCACTAGAAAACAACTCCTTACGTCAACAACAACAACAGCTGATGGTGATAAGCAACACGGAACAGAAGAATCTTCAACTGGTAACTGTGACACTCTTTTGAAGAGCAGCTCAGAGGTGCCCGAGGAGGAGCGTCAGAGAAGAAAAGTAAAACTAGAGGAAGAAGGAGAAGGAGAAGAATCCACAGTGACCGGTAGCAGTGATCAGCTGACAGAGCCTGACACAGACAGAAGAACTGATGAGCAAGATTCAGAGTCACCACGGTTACCATACTACCTGGGTAACTTCCTGACCGTGCTCGAGGCAGTGCTGGAGAATGAAGATGATAGGATGCTGTTCAATCAACTAGACCTTTCAGCCATACATGGCTTTGAGCGTCTGTCAGGTGTGTAGAATAAAACATGACTGTCTATGACAAATGTTATGTTTTATATAGCTGTTATAAGGGCTTTATGAATGCGTACATAAGGGCTACAGGAAAGTGTTCTGCAAATTTGTTTTTTGAACATACATGATTTATAACACAAGATAATATAAAATCACAATGTACAATAGAATTACATGTAGTAGTACAGGTTTAGCATTTTTACTACTATTTTATCATCAACCAGTCTTGCTAATTTGCCTTTCCTTCCTCTCAGTGACAGGACAGAAGCTGTATGTGAGACTGTTCCAGAGGAAACTGAAGTGGCTCCAGGTCAACAAGCTAAACTATAATGAGATTAGCACTGACCTGGGACCTGTAGCTCAGGAGCTGGTGGATGGAGGTTTCCTACAGACAGGTGAATTGATTGGACTGGAATTGTTTTATGCTACATGCTAACTGTTGAATGGACTTGAATGGTGTTATGCTAACACTAGGCTGATCTAGGACTTGTAGCTCAGGACCTGGTGAAAGGAGGCTTCCTACCAACAGTTGAATGAGTGGACTTCAATGGTATTATGCTAAATGATAATTGTTGAAAGGTCTTGAATGGTATTATGCTAAATGCTAATTGTTGAAAGGTCTTGAATGGTATTATGCTAATTGTTGAAAGGTCTCGAATGGTATTATGCTAAATGCTAATGTAGTGGATGGCTAAGTGCATTGCTACTGCCTTCCGGGGATCTAGAGGTGCTGAAGCCCTGGATGCAGACATGTCTTTACTGAGTCAGTATTGACTGTGCTTCTTGAGTGTGTTGTGTTAATGGTGCGGAGGGTTGAATTTCCACTCTGTCACGCTAACAGTGGGAAGTCACTCAAATGTTCAACCCTAACCAACCCCTACCATCCAATGCCCAACATCCTCAACTGTTTTCCAGACAGTGACCTCCAAGATCTGGAGGAGGTGCTGGACCTGCTGCCCGCTCCGGAGCTCCGTAGCCTGGCTAAGACGTTCCACCTGGGGGGCCCTGGGTCTGGTACCCAGAAACATCAGCTGGTGGAGGGACTCCTGAAGCTGAGCAGACAGAGGTCTCTGTTCGCCCTGGCCCCTGGACAGAACAACATTGGGACTGTCATACTAAAGAGGTGAGAGGGGAGGGGCTCTAGTGACATATTCTAGAGTCATTCACAGCAATATGTCCCACCCTTTTTTCTGCTGGCCTTTTATTATTTTTAATTGAAAGGGATAGACATTAGTGAATGGGAGACAGATGGAATGGGAGACTGACGGAATGGGAGACTGACGGAATGGGAGACTGACGGAATGGGAGACTGACGGAATGGGAGACTGACGGAATGGGAGACTGACGGAATGGGAGACTGATGGAATGGGAGACTGATGGAATGGGAGACTGATGGAATGGGAGACAGATGGAATGGGAGACTGGTGGAATGGGAGACAGACGGAATGGGAGACTGACGGAATGTGAGACAGACGGAATGGGAGACTGATGGAATGGGAGACAGACGGAATGGGAGACAGACGGAATGGGAGACTGATGGAATGGGAGACAGATGGAATGGGAGACTGGCGGAATGGGAGACTGATGGAATGGGAGACTGACGGAATGGGAGACTGATGGAATGGGAGACAGATGGAATGGGAGACTGATGGAATGGGAGACTGGCGGAATGGGAGACTGGCGGAATGGGAGACTGGCGGAATGGGAGACTGACGGAATGGGAGACTGGCGGAATGGGAGACTGACGGAATGGGAGACTGGCGGAATGGGAGACTGGCGGAATGGGAGACTGACGGAATGGGAGACTGGCGGAATGGGAGACTGGCGGAATGGGAGACTGGCGGAATGGGAGACTGGCGGAATGGGAGACTGGCGGAATGGGAGACTGACGGAATGGGAGACTGGCGGAATGGGAGACTGACGGAATGGGAGACTGACGGAATGGGAGACTGACGGAATGGGAGACTGGCGGAATGGGAGACTGGCGGAATGGGAGACTGGCGGAATGGGAGACTGGCGGAATGGGAGACTGACGGAATGGGAGACTGGCGGAATGGGAGACTGGCGGAATGGGAGACTGGCGGAATGGGAGACTGACGGAATGGGAGACTGGCGGAATGGGAGACTGGCGGAATGGGAGACTGGCGGAATGGGAGACTGGCGGAATGGGAGACTGACGGAATGGGAGACTGGCGGAATGGGAGACTGATGGAATGGGATAAAGTGTACAGAAGGGCGTTACATTGGGACAGGCATTCGTTCCTACGCAGGCAGGGGATTGCATATGTGACGAGGTCATCTGCCTTAAACACACAACCGTCCTCAGGCACACTCCTACACTAATAATCTCTCCTCTCCAGGGCAAAGCAGCTAGCTGGTTCCTGTGTTCGTCTGCATCGCGGCCCCAGGGCTGTGTTCTCTCGCGTCCTCCTCCTCTTCTCCCTGACAGACGGTCTGGAGGAGGAGGAGACGGCCGGAGGGGGTCAGGGTCAGCTCTACACCATCCTACTGGTCAACTCTGGCCGACTGGCCTTCCCTGACTACACCATACAGCGCAGAGCCAAACTGTTCCTGGATAGAGAAGATCTTATCAGGTTAGAGTATAGATTTACAGTGGATTTGGGTCAGATCTCATTGGTCAGTGCTGTGGACACTGATTGATCAACCTCAAATGTTTATTGTTTATTTAGGTGTGCGTTCCATAGGCTATCTAAGTGTTATTATAAAATGGGATGTTTGGGTCCTAGATGCTGATTGATTGATAGCAGGGACTTATTCACGACAATCCCCAGGTAATGCCTGTTAACAGTTCAATGCACATCCACTGTCCCACAGCCCAGGCCAGGCAATTCATGAACTTCATGTCACCCGGAAAAAAGTATCTAGACATTATTTTTCGTTTGTATAAACATTGCTGCCCGCCTCTCTGATCTTTGCAACAATTGTGCCATTTTTTTGTTGTTGTTGCCATCTCCACCGTACTCCGCTTCCCGTCGTGCCTAAGAACAGCCCTTAGTCCTTTGTTATTCTTACAATAATCCCTGGGTTTTTTATGCCTTATTGCTTAAAGATCGGAAAGGAGAGAGAGGGAGATGCATGTAGAAGGGGCACACACAGACATGAAAAGCCTAGACACCAGGCGGATATGTAGTCCGTAATCAGCAGCGCTACCATTAGTCCAGACTCTGGCACACATTCTGCCAATATTAACAAGATGGCTCCGAAACGACACAGTCACCCTGTTTCCAGCTCCTAGCCAGCTTTGCAGTATTTCTGTTTTTGTCGTTGTGTTTCTTACATTATTTGCTCAGAACGTTTCTAGTATTATTCTAGTATTATTACCTACAGCCCAAAATAACTTTTTGGACATTAGATTGGCGGTCACACACCAGAAATTTGATTTCCCTGACCTGGATCCATTGTTTTGGATTCTCTGAGGCAAAACGTAGACGCCAGAGAAGTGGGGTCCTAGTCAGTCTCAGGACCCCACCGCTTCCGTGTATATTACTCGCTCACATTCAGTCTCTGAACATTAGGGCGAGGAACTTCATTCCGAGAGACACAAGGGACGGAAAAATCGGTTTTACGGAATCATGGCTCTCTCTGGATAAATTATCCCCATCCACACGGCCAGCGGGATTCTCAGTTCATCGCTCGGACAGCAAGAAAGAACTCTGGGGAAAAACAGGTGGAGGGATATGATTATGATTAACAACTCACGGTGTGATTGTGGTAACGTAAGTCCTTTTGTTCTCCTGATCTGGAATACCTCACCATCAAATGCCGACTGCATTACCTTCCGAGATAACTTTCTTTGGTTATTGTTACTGCCATGTAAATTCCCCCCCCCCCCCCCCAAGCTGACACTGTGACGGCTCTCAAGGGACTGAGGAACTGAGGCTGCAAACTGGAAACCACATATCCTGAGGCCGGGGACTATTGTAGCTGGGGACTTTAATAAAGGAAATCTGAGGAAAACTGTTGTTACTCTCCTTTCAGGGACGACTGCAAGGTCATCCTCTGCCCTCCCTTTGGCAAATCAGACAACGCCTCCACCCTGCTCCTCCCCGCCAATAGGCAGAAACTTAAGCAGGAAGCACCCGTGGTAAGGACCGTTCAACATTGGTCTGACCAATCGGAATCTATGCTTCAAGACTGTTCTGATCACGTGGACTGGGAAAGGTTGCGGTCGTCAAACTTATTCAAACCAAACCGTGGATAGATAGCGCCACAGTTTTTATTTAAATCTGCTTGAAAATCTATGGCAAGACCTGAAAATGGTTGTTCATAACCAATTCGACAGAACTTGAGGAATTCTGAGAAGAATAATAGGTACATTTGCATAATCCAGGTGTGTAAAGCTCTTAGAGACTCACAGGTGTAATCACTGCCAAAGGTGCTTCTAACATTTTTGTTATTTACATTTTTTTTTAACATTTAACCTTTAAGAACAAATTCTTATTTACAATGACGGCCTACACCGGCCAAATCCGGACGACACTGGGCCAATTGTGTGCCGCCCTATGGGACTCCCAATCAGAGCCGGTTGTGATACAGCCTGGATTCGAACCAGGGTGTCTGTAGTGACGTCTCAAGCACTGAGATGCAGTGCCTTAGACCGCAGCACCACTCGGGAGCCCTAACATGTATTGACTCAGTGGGTGGACTACTCATCTAATCAACATATATTTGTGTTAGATGAAATTATTATTATTATTATTTTTTTTATGATAGAATTTTTCTTCCGCTTTGACGTTACAGTATTTTGTGTAGATTGTTGACAATGACAATTAAATCTATTTTAGTCCCACTTTGAAACACAACGAAATGTGTCAAGGGATGTGATTACTTTCTGATGGCACTGTATATACTGTATTCTAGTTATGGCTCGTCCATGCTCAATTGGCGGAACGCGGTCCTGATTCGCACCCAAAACAGGGTCAATACGGACCGCGGGTCCGGATGACAATTATTTTTTTAAATGTACTCACTTCGATCCCTGATATCATATCAGAATTGCAGTAAATTAGCTTTTAAAACAGCAAACAAACAAAAATCTCTGCCCAATGCAAAATGTGTAGAATTGCAGGACATTAACTTTAAAACTGCAAAAATGTTCTCTCCGCCAACAAGAGGAGTGTGAACAGTTTGGGGTTGTGAGGTTTGTTACCGCGTCGGTAATAAGTAAATAGTCAAGGCCCATCCTATATAATTACTGCTGTACATAACTCTTCTTTTCATATATACTGTCCCTTTTGTCTATATACACCATTAACATTTACACTGAGTGTCAAAACATTAGGAACACTTTCCTAATATTGAGTTGCACCCTGTCTTGCCCTTACAACAGCCTCAATTAGTCAGGGCATGGACTCTACAAGGTGTTAAAAGCGTTCCCGCAGGGATGCTGGCCCATGTTGACTCCAATGCTTCCCCACAGTTGTGTCAAGTTGGCTGGATGTCCTTTAGGTTGTGGACCATTCTTGATACACACGGGAAACTGTTGAGCGTGAAAAACCCAGCAGGGTTTCAGTTCATGACACTCAAACCGGTGCATTCTGGCACCTACTACCATACCCCGTTCAAAGGCACTTAAATATTTTGTCTTGCCCATTCACCTTCTGAATGGCACACATACACAATCCATGTCTCAGTAGTCTCAAGGCTTATAAATCCTTCTTTAACCTGTCTCCTCCCCTTTATCTACACTGATTGAAGTGGATTGAACAGGTGGCATCAATGAGGGATCATAACTTTCACCTGGTCAGATGTTCCTAATATTTTGTCCAACTTGGTGTAGATGTATTCATACTCTCACTCTGACTCTGGGTCCTAGACTTGTAATATTTCTGTCTTAATGTCTTTGTTCTTTTTAACTTTTAGATTGCGTGTATTGTTATTGTGTCGCTAGATATTGCTTCATTTTTGGGAGCTGGAAACAACACCGGTGATAACGTCTGCAAAAAAAACCGGTTTACGCGACGGATAAACGTTGATTTGATTGTGTCGTTGGATTCAGCGCCTCTCTGTCCTGTTGTGTCAGGTATGAGGCGGCGATGCGAGCGCTGCAAGAGGTGATTACAGCCATGCAGACAGGCCACTGGGAGGACGCTCTGGCACTGTACACTGCAGCCAAGACGACCTGGCAGGAGATGAGCAAGACGTACGACCTCAGGTGGGGACCACTAGCGGCATATTCATCCCTCTTTGTCAATCTTTGATATGTGGCCATGCGGATCTCACATTGGCCTGCACAGCCAAATGCAACCCCCCTCCACACACACACACACACACACACACACACACACACACACACACACACACACACACACACACAAAATAATCGCTTGATAAGCAACGTTATCGTTGACATTGGTCGACAGCCATTTGCCAGCCAAACCTAAAGTGTGTGTGTGTGTGTGTGTGTGTGTGTGTGTGTGTGTGTGTGTGTGTGTGTGTGTGTGTGTGTGTGTGTGTGTGTGTGTGTGTAGCCACCAGGAAGCGCTGCCAGTGTTCCTGCGCTGTTTCACCACAGGGTGGGCCTACACACGCATCCTGTCCAGGGGAGTAGAAGTACTACAGAGACTACGTTGCTACAAGGTGGATGCAGACACATCGTATACCTCGATACACACTAGGACTGTCCCAGACAAAAAATATATATAATGGTCTGTTCTATCGACCAACGTGTATTGTTCCATATATAGACACATCCTATGTGTTTTAATCAAATCAACTTTATGCACTGACCTTGTCTGATGCTTCAAGTGCACTGTTTGATGAAATAATTAATACACACAGATGACTAGAGGGAATCCGACCGCAATTGATTTGATTGTGCCGGGCCGGACTCAGACTTGCTGCGCTGTGTAAAAAAAAAAAGAAAAAACGACAGCGAGGGACTTGGTGACCCGTTGTCTCTCTGTCCTCCCTGCTGCAGCGACCACTACAGAACATCAACAGTGTTTATCACTCTGTCTCTGCTGCAGCGACCACCACAGAACATCAGCAGTGTTTATCACACTGTCTCTGCTGCAGCGACCACCACAGAACATCAGCAGTGTTTATCACGCTGTCTCTGCTGCAGCGACCACCACAGAACATCAGCAGTGTTTATCACGCTGTCTCTGCTGCAGCGACCACCACAGAACATCAGCAGTGTTTATCACTCTGTCTCTGCTGCAGCGACCACCACAGAACATCAACAGTGTTTATCACTCTGTCTCTGCTGCAGCGACCACCACAGAACATCAGCAGTGTTTATCACGCTGTCTCTGCTGCAGCGACCACCACAGAACATCAGCAGTGTTTATCACGCTGTCTCTGCTGCAGCGACCACCACAGAACATCAGCAGTGTTTATCACGCTGTCTCTGCTGCAGCGACCACCACAGAACATCAGCAGTGTTTATCACACTGTCTCTGCTGCAGCGACCACCACAGAACATCAGCAGTGTTTATCACGCTGTCTCTGCTGCAGCGACCACCACAGAACATCAGCAGTGTTTATCACACTGTCTCTGCTGCAGTGACCACCACAGAACATCAGCAGTGTTTATCACACTGTCTCTGCTGCAGCGACCACCACAGAACATCAACAGTGTTTATCACTCTGTCTCTGCTGCAGCGACCACTACAGAACATCCACAGTGTTTATCACGCTGTCTCTGCTGCAGTGACCACCACAGAACATCAGCAGTGTTTATCACGCTGTCTCTGCTGCAGCGACCACCACAGAACATCCACAGTGTTTATCACGCTGTCCTTGTTGCTGAACTGCAACATAATTACAGCCATTTCTCATTGAAAAGTTCTGTTTACCGAATTCCCTAATTTATTTAGGAAAATATTCCCTCAACCCTGGATCTCTTTATGTGACACGTGTGCATCGAATGCACGTGGCCAATAGGGCCTGACCTTATAGCATATCATAATCACATTAGTAAAGTGGTTATAACAAACTCTGAACACCGGAACACATGTGACAGTAAAATGGATGCAGAGGACGTGACTCGAAACGGGGGAATGTTTTACTGGTTGCTCAGGAGGTAAAGGGGAAGTCAGGTGTGTGGAATACATTTGACTAGTTGTGGAAAGTTCTGGAGATCAAGAAGGTAAGGAGCAAGAGCTGCGTGTGTATTATGTGGCAAACAGGTACTGTTACAGTATACACACACACATTCATACACACACACACATTCATATACCAAGATATACACACACACATTCATATACACACACACATTCATATACCAAGATATACACACGCACATTCATTTTTCAAGATATACACACACATTCATATACCAAGATATACACACACACACACACACACACATTCATATCAAGAAATTTAGAACCAGGAACAGATATAGCCCTTGGTTCTCTCCAGACCTGACTGCCCTTAACCAACACAAAAACATCCTGTGGCGTTCTGCATTAGCATCAAACAGCCCCCGTGATATGCAACTTTTCAGGGAAGTTAGAAACCAATATACACAGGCAGTTAGAAAAGCCAAGACTAGCTTTTTCAAGCAGAAATTTGCTTCCTGCAACACAAACTCAAAAAAGTTCTGGGACACTGTAAAGTCCATGGAGAATAAGAGCACCTCCTCCCAGCTGCCCACTGCACTGAGGATAGGAAACTCTGTAACCACCGATAAATCCACTATAATTGAGAATTTCAATAAGCATTTTTCTACGGCTGGCAATGCTTTCCACCTGGCTACCCCTACTCCGGTCAACAGCACCGGACCCCCCACAGCAACTCGCCCGAGCCTTCCCCATTTCTCCTTCTCCCAAATCCAGTTAGCTGATGTTCTGAAAGAGCTGAAAAATCTGGACCCCTACAAATCAGCCGGGCTAGACAATCTGGACCCTTTCTTTCTAAAATGATCTGCCGAAATTGTTGCAACCCCTATTACTAGCCTGTTCAACCTCACTTTCGTGTTGTCTGAGATTCCCAAAGATTGGAAAGCAGCTGCGGTCATCCCCCTCTTCAAAGGGGGGGGGGGGCACTCTTGACCCAAACTGCTACAGACCTATATCTATCCTGCCCTGCCTTTCTAAAGTCTTCGAAAGCCAAGTCAACAAACAGATTACCGACCATTTCGAATCCCACCGCACCTTCTCCGCTATGCAATCTGGTTTCAGAGCTGGTCATGGGTGCACCTCTGCCACGCTCAAGGTCCTAAATGATATCTTAACCGCCATCGATAAGAAACAATACTGTGCTGCCGTATTCATAGACCTGGCTAAGGCTTTCGAATCTGTCAATCACCACATCCTCATCGGCAGACTCAATAGCCTTGGTTTCTCAAATGATTGCCTCGCCTGGTTCACCAATTACTACTCTGATAGAGTTCAGTGTGTCAAATCGGAGGGCCTGTTGTCCGGGCCTCTGGCAGTCTCTATGGGGGTGCCACAGCGTTCAATTCTTGGGCTGACTCTTTTCTCTGTATACATCAATGATGTCGCTCTTGCTGCTGGTGAGTCTGATCCACCTCTACGCAGACAACACCATTCTGTATACTTCTGGCCCATCTTTGGACACTGTGTTAACTACCCTCCAGACGAGCTTCAATGCCATACAACTCTCCTTCCGTGGCCTCCAACTGCTCTTAAATACAAGTAAAACTAAATGCATGCTCTTCAACCGATCGCTGCCTGCACCTGCCCGCCCGTCCAGCATCACTACTCTGGACGGTTCTGACTTAGAATATGTGGACAACTACAAATACCTAGGTGTCTGGTTAGACTGTAAATTCTCCTTCCAGACTCACATTAAGCATCTCCAATCCAAAGTTAAATCTAGAATTGGCTTCCTATTTCGCAACAAAGCATCTTTCACTCATGCTGCCAAACATACCCTCGTAAAACTGACCATCCTACCAATCCTTGACTTCGGCGATGTCATTTACAAAATAGCCTCCAATACCCTACTCAATAAATTGGATGCAGTCTATCACAGTGCCGTCCGTTTTGTCACCAAAGCCCCATATACTACGCACCACTGCGACCTGTACGCTCTCGTTGGCTGGCCCTCGCTTCATACTCGTCGCCAAACCCACTGGCTCCAGGTCATCTACAAGACCCTGCTAGGTAAAGTTCCCCCTTATCTCAGCTCGCTGGTCACCATAGCAGCACCCACCTGTAGCACGCGCTCCAGCAGGTATATCTCTGGTCACCCCCAAAGCCAATTCCTCCTTTGGCCGTCTCTCCTTCCAGTTCTCTGCTGCCAATGACTGGAACGAACTACAAAAATCTCTAAAACTGGAAACACTTATCTCCCTCACTAGCTTTAAGCACCAGCTGTCAGAGCAGCTCACAGATTACTGCACCTGTACATAGCCTATCTATTAATTTAGCCCAAACAACTACCTCTTCCCCTACTGTATTTATTTATTTATTTTGCTCCTTTGCACCCAATTATTTCTATTTCTACTTTGCACTTTCTTCTACTGCAAATCTACCATTCCAGTGTTTTACTTGCTATATTGTATTTACTTTGCCACCATGGCCTTTTTTTGTCTTTACCTCCCTTATCTCAACTCATTTGCTCACTTTGTATATAGACTTATTTTTCTACTGTATTATTGACTGTATATTTGTTTTACTCCATGTGTAACTCTGTTGTTTTATGTGTCAAACTGCCTGCTTTATCTTGACCAGGTCACAATTGTAAATGAGAACTTGTTCTCAACTTGCCTACCTGGTTAAATAAAGGTTAAATTAATAAAATAAATAAATAAAAAATATACCAAGATATACACACACACATGCATATATTATATATATATATATATCATACATATACACACACACACACACACAGCAGTGTGTAGTGTAATGTATTGATTCAGATTGGTTGTGTTCCAGGAAGCGGTGAAGGAGCTGCGCTCCCTATTGGCCCAGTCAGTCTACTGTCCAGACAGCAGGGGGCGATGGTGGGACAGACTGGCACTCAATCTCCAGCAGCACCTCAAACTACCTGAACAGGTCAGTCAACCTCTAGCCCAACCTCAAACTACATGAACAGGTCAGTCAGCCACTCAACCTCCAGCAGCACCTCAAACTACCTGAACAGGTCAGTCAATCTCAAACTACCTGAACAGGTCAGTCAACCTCAAACTACCTGAACAGATCAGTCAGCCACTCAACCTCCAGCAGCACCTCAAACTACCTGAACAGGTCAGTCAATCTCAAACTACCTGAACAGGTCAGTCAACCACACCGTCTCTTAAGTACTTTGTCCCATGGATCTTCCTGAACTTATGGACTATTGCACTTTGTTAATGTTTGTCTGGATTTCACTTTGCACTGTTGTTATACGTGGTATTTATTAAACGTGTGTCTTTTTGTCTGTGTCCTAGCAGTAATTAGCATGAATTGAATTGAAATTCCCCATGTATCAATCCCAGGCTATCAGGGCCATCAGAGACGGTCTCGCTGACCCCTTGGTGAGGACCGGCCACCAGCTTTCACTCCACCAGAGAGCCAATAGGATGAAGGAATCCCCCAGCTACAAGAATTACCACCCTGTACTCAGTGACCTGCCCACCATCCACATCAACGACGTCACTCATGTGAGTCACTTCTGTCACTGATGAAATATACATTATATTTAGAGATGGATAAATTATAAGCGATGATCGAGATGACAATCTTTGTTATCAAGTTAAGTAAACGCTAATGCAAAAAAAAAAACTAAAACGTTAGATAAGAGGTGGGTCAATTATATTCCCAAAATATAAAGGAGAGTAAACTTGGTTTACTTGAGTTTATGCTTCATTACATCACTGATGATGTCTTTTTGACTTCCTAAACGTCAAGCAGTTTTAAGGGGCTCCCGAGTGGTGCAGCTGTCTAAGGCACTGCTAGAGGCGTCACTACAGACACCCTGGTTTGATTCCAGGATGTATCACAACCAGCCGTGATTGGGAGTCCCATAGGGCGGTGCGCAATTGGCCCAGTGGCGTCCGGGTTAGGGTTTGGCCGGTGTAGGCCGTCCATTCTGAATAAGAATTTGTTCTTAACTGACTTTCCCAGTTTATTTATTTATTTTTTATTTCACCTTTATTTAACCAGGTAGGCTAGTTGAGAACAAGTTAAATGAAGGGTAAATAAAACTAATTAAAAAACAGACTTGTTTTGTGTGTGCTATTGTGTCTGTGTGTTTTTGTTTATGTCTGTGTGTTTGTGTCTACTAGGTCACTATCCGAGGGCAGCTCTTCCCCCACGAGGGGGGGACAGGGAAGAATGTGTTCCTCATGCCTGCTGAGGAGGGGGCAGAGGGAGGATATTCCACTGTCATGTGTTCTGTGGAAGAGCTGTCATTGGCACACTACCGTCGGCAAGGCTTCGACCAAGGTCTTCTGCTTCACTTCTTTTATAGTTTCCTGTTTTTTTTTTTTTTGCTTCTTTTAAATCATCAAGTTTTCATGTTTTAAGTGTATTTGACATATAAACCAGAGCTCTCACAGTAAAAAAAAAAAAAAACGATTGAAAACAGCAAGTTCAGTAAAGTTCTCCTGTTGTCACATGAACCTGTACTTAGAAATGTAATCAAATGTAATTTCTAATTGTATTTGTCACAGACTATTTGCATTGCCCCCCCCCCCTCCTCTTTTACACTGCTGCTACTCTCTGTTATTATCTATGCATAGTCACTTTAATACCTCTACCTACATGAACATATTACCTCAACTAACTGGTGCCCCCGCACATTGACTCTGTGCCGGTACCCCCCTGTATATAGCCTCCACATTGACTCTGTACCGGTACCCCCTGTATATAGCCTCCACATTGACTCTGTACCGGTACCCCCCTGTATATAGCCTCCACATTGACTCTGTGCCGGTACCCCCCTGTATATAGCCTCCACATTGACTCTGTACCGGTACCCCCTGTATATAGCCTCCACATTGACTCTGTACCGGTACCCCCTGTATATAGCCTCCACATTGACTCTGTACCGGTACCCCCTGTATATAGCCTCCACATTGACTCTGTACCAGTACCCCCCTGTATATAGCCTCCACATTGACTCTGTGCCGGTACCCCCTGTATATAGCCTCCACATTGACTCTGTACCGGTACCCCCTGTATATAGCCTCCACATTGACTCTGTACCGGTACCCCCTGTATATAGCCTCCACATTGACTCTGTACCGGTACCCCCTGTATATAGCCTCCACATTGACTCTGTACCGGTACCCCCTGTATATAGCCTCCACATTGACTCTGTACCGGTACCCCCTGTATATAGCCTCCACATTGACTCTGTACCGGTACCCCCTGTATATAGCCTCCACATTGACTCTGGACCGGTACCCCCTGTATATAGCCTCCACATTGACTCTGGACCGGTACCCCCTGTATATAGCCTCCACATTGACTCTGTACCGGTACCCCCTGTATATAGCCTCCACATTGACTCTGTACCGGTACCCCCTGTATATAGCCTCCACATTGACTCTGTACCGGTACCCCCTGTATATAGCCTCCACATTGACTCTGTATCGGTACCCCCTGTATATAGCCTCACTATTGTTATTTTACTGCTGCTCTTTAATTATTTGTTACTTTTATTTCTTATTCTTATATATTTTTTTAACTGCATTGTTAGTTAAGTAAGCATTTCACTGTAAGGTCTTCACCTGTTGTATTTGGCGCATGTGACTAATACAATTTTATTTGGGTGTAGACTTTACCGTGAAATGCTTCCTTACCACATGGATGGAAGTGAAGTTTGACTGAAACTTCTCTTGGTTATCTATAGGGATCCATGGAGAGGGCTCCACGTTTTCCACTCTGTTTGGTCTTCTGTTATGGGACGTCATTTTCACGGAGGGTATTCCAGACGTCTTCCGGAATCCCTACCAGGTTAACATGCTCAACCTGTCCTTTTTTTTGTGGTTCAGTTGGTTGAAGTGTGGCAGTAACGACACCAAGGTTGTCAGTTCAATTCCCACAAGGCTCACGTATACCTTAACCTACATGCCCTCACTGTACTGTCAGACTCTGTGGATAAAAGTGTCTGCTACGAGGCATATATTGATATGTTCTCATCCCTCCTGTTCCTCTCCTAGCCCTGCCCACTGGACCTCTTCACAGACTGTTTCTATGGGAACCGGAGGGAGGCGATAGAGACGCGTGTGCAGGTGCTCTGTGAGGCGTCCATTGAGACGCTGCACAACCTGATGGCCGAGGCCTGGACCAATCAGGAGGGGAGGGTGTGTTCACTGGTCAACTGGGAGCGCTTCGCATCCCTGCAGCGGGCACAGGTAACCACAGTTAAGGCTCACTTCAAAACCGATTGGATGACGCATTGTCGGTACAGACAGTCTTGTTTGTCATTGACTTACCACGTGGACCAGTGTGGTTCAGTTGGTAAAAGTAGCTTCGGTGCTCGCAACGCCAAGGTTGTGGGTTCACTGGCCTCTTTAGTAATGGAACACTAGTCACTCTAATAATGTTTACATATTTTTGCTTTACTCATCTCATATGTGTATATACTGTATTCTTATTCTACTGTATTTTAGTCTATGCCAGTCCGAAATTGCTCATCCTATAATTTATATATCCCTTAATTCCATTATTTTACTTTTAGATTGTGTGAATTGTTAGATATTACTACACTGTTGGAGCTGGAAACACAACCATTTCGCTACATCCGCAATAGCATCTGTGACAAATAACTCCCTTTACTTTAAAGTTGAAAAGCGTCTGCTAAGTTGAATAAATATTGACTTTCAGATTAGTCATTATAAAGCCTATGCTATGATTTCACCTCCATGTATAACGATGTGTTAGTAACATGGTTATTGTGTTATGGTAAATCTCATGTAATTGTAGCCTGGTTAAACTAACCTGCTCTCACATTGAACAAAGTGCTGTTTACCTGGCTACTGTAATGCTACTGAGCTGGTCTAACCCTCTGTGGTCTCCTCTCTTTGCAGAGTCTCGTGTCTTGTCTGGGTGGATCGTTTCTGGGAGGGATGATCACTAGGATGGCCAAGGACTACAGACACTGTCGAGCAGGACTGCCTGACCTAGTGGTGTGGAACACATCCAACAACACCTACAAGGTGAGCTCACAGGACTGTCTAGGCCTGCCTGGGGCTGTGGAATTAAACACATTTATTTGAGATGACTAGAAGGTCTATCTATTTGTCCCATGATGACATGTTGATGAGAGGTAAAGGGGCTTTAGCGACAAACTGTCTCAGAAGCAGCAGATCTACTATTCTATGAATTCTATCATATTCTATTGTTCCAGTTGGTGGAGGTGAAGGGCCCTAGCGACAAACTGTCCCAGAAGCAACAGATCTGGCTGGATGAGCTACAGAGACTGGGGGCCGATGTAGAGGTCTGTCACGTCACTGCCACTGGGGCCAGAGGAGCTTGGCTGGAATAGGACTGATGAGCTTGGCAAACACCTGCTTTGACCTTTGACCGTCTCACTGAAGTACAGAATTGAATGAAATTGATTTGATAAAAATAGCACTTGGTACAGTTTGTTGCAGGACAGACAAGGTTGCGGGGGGATAAAACACAGTGAGCTTTAATGACTGGATTTTATACTATAACTGTCTAATATGTAAATAAAATAATCTCTCTAATCAATGTAATAAATCTGGTTGAATGTGAAAATGTTAACTTTCTTAGTATCTGGTGATGCCGGAAAAGGCTTTTTGTCCTATTTAGTCAGCAATGAGTAGAAGAATGACCTGAACATTACATGATGTACTTGAGTTATACTTTTTGAAACATTACCTGAAATATCTGTTACAATAGTTGGAATGCATTCAGTTGTACACCTGACTAGGTATCCCATTTTCCCAATCTATCGCTCCATAATGATGGGGGAAGGGAGATCCCTACGTCTGACGTCGGGGCGTGAAAGAGAGGGCAGGCGAGGAGGAGAGGAAGCTGCGATAAATACAGGCAGAGCGTCTGAGCCTAAACAAGGACAAAGTGATCACGGTATCAATGCTCTAACAATGGACTTAGCAGATATGCTTGTCGTCAAATTCTTCTGTTTCGTCTACTTAATAAATTACACCCAGGGTGAGTGAGAGAGAGAGAGCATTTGTATTTGTTCTGTTGTCGCGAAGCATTAGCGGGCTACATTCACGAAGGGAAGAGTAGCCAAGCAAGACAGCGTTCGAGCGAATGGCTAGCAGGCTAGGCTAAGAAAGCTAACATAGCGGTCCAAGGCCTGGTCGTTGTGAAGATGCCTTGTGTCCCTTTTTGACAGAAACTCCAAACCACAAAGCTATATAGTTGTCAAAATAGATTTTATGTTAAGCTTGGCGGAAGCTAGTTTTCTTTAAAACGAGAATTTACTATTTATATGGATGGTTACGATAAGACTACTAGCTAACTAGCTTGCGGAGGTGCCATTGTTATGAGAAATTAGGTGGAATCTGTTGTCTTTTGGCACGAACGAGCAAAGCGATTTGGGCAATCTGATTTAGCTTGCAATATTTTCAGTGCTGTCGGTCAGTGTTGTTTTTGCACCACGTCAATACCACATTTGCAATGATGGGCTGTCCCACTTTCTGTCAACGTTAGCTAGCATGCTAGCTAGTTAGCCAGCTAATTTAGCATCGTTTTTAGCAACAACAGTTAGCTAACTAGGGATATTGCTAGGTAATTAGCTAACTATGCCTGTTGACAACTTAATATTTTTTACACGTTTGACCCAAAGGCAATGGCTCCCTAGTAAGAACATATTCGATCTTTGTTAGCTAGCTATTAGCTTTCCGATGGCAGTAGTAGCAAGCGCCAATATATTATGTTGTAGCTATTCGATGAATACAGTAGTAATGGCTGGAATGGAGTATTTGGAAAGGAGTCAAACATGGTTTCAATATCTGGTGATTGTTTTTTTACTGTTCCATTACAATGAGCCCGTCCTATAACACCTCCCACCATCCTCCACTGGTAGAACGATACAATAGTATTAATGTGAATACAGAAATGTCCTTATTTTCATGGACACATTCTGATCGAGTAATCGATACGTTTTCAATGTGTTCTTGTTGACATGATGCTAATCACACATAGAATTGATTGAACAGCTTTGAATGTGTTTCATGGTTCACGTAATACTATATGGGCCAACTGCTGTGGAAAAAGATGAGCAGCAGATAAGATGTAAAATTAATGAAAACTCAAAAGATGAGGTTCACTAGACTGCTGGTGTCTAACAAACAGCATCCAGATTGGTGGTAGTTGGACAAATAAAATCTGAAACGACTCAATACGAAATAGCCTAAGTCTCTTAAAGCTATTACAACCACAATTAAATATTTGAATGGTCAGTTTAATATTTTATCATGCAAATGTAGGGAGCAGAAAATAGAAGATTATTCCCAGGCCTGTAGCGATATAGCAGTGGAGGCTCCGGAGGGGAGGACGGCTATTAATAACGTCTGGAACGGAGTAAATGGAACGGCATCAAACACATGGAAACTATGTATTTGATACCGTTACGCTCAAGTCATTACCATGAGCCCGTCCTCCCCAATTTAGGTGTCATCGACCTCCTATCCTATGTAGTATTTGGCCTACCTACCTTAATGACATCATGAGCTCTAAAATGAATAGCCTACGACAGTAGCTGGGAGCAGGCACAGGAATAAACACCTGCTTCTGTTAGTGACGGCAGACATGGGTTCAAATACTATTCAAATACTTTTCAGCCTTTGCTCTAGCCTGCCTGAGGTGCTAGATGGGTGGTGTTTACACTTTTAGCACTATTTTATTGGTCCATTTAGCCAGGCAATCTCAATCGAGCACAGATAAAGTATTTGGAATGATTTTTAAATAGTGTTTGAGCCCACGTCTGAGTGATACTAATTCAGTTATAATCCATGTTAAAGCCTTTTATGATGACATCCAGTTGATTTATTTATAGGGTTGAGACTGCGATTGCAGTAATCGCCAGGCCTTTTACGGATGTAGACATAGAAATAGATTCTATTCCCGTAATAGATTCTATTTCCGTAATAGATTCACTTTATTTGTTATCGTTTAAGGACAGGCACCACACCCTAATAGATGATGTTTTTGTCAGTTACAGGTGTACTCAGCAGCACCACCTTGTTAATAAATCATTGGGAGAACCGTGAATGTAGACTAGGCTGTCCGCTCAATGAACTACCACTCCTTTGCGACAATATGATGACACTTGCCGTCTTTGATAGTTTTAGTCATTGGGGGGGGGGGGGGGGGAATCCAGACGTTATGGTGGCCTCCACAAATCAGGAATCCTATGTAATTCCAAACAGAATGTGCCTTTTGTTCTGAATGAGTAGAGTATTGTGTTTCCAGGCTTGGCTAGAATAATGTAGGATCATGGATGTTATGAGGGCTAGTGTGCTATCACGTTTTCAGTCTGTTTCAAGTAATAGGCTACTATCTTTATATGGCTTGTTGATTATAGCTAGGCCTCGAAGAAGATAACGAATTATAGAATTGTAGTTTAATATTCAGCTTACAGCCTGTGGTTTGAAGAGGTGTCCTGTGTGGTGTTGTTTTTCTAGTGGGTCTTAGTTCCTCTGTGTTATCATCTCTCCAGGTTATCATTATGGGAACCCCCTGAACAAGTATGTGCGTCACTACGAGGGTCTGTCCTATAACACCTATGAGTTACATGACAAGCACCTGAGAGTCAAGAGGGCCCTCCACCACCAAGACAAATTTCTCCATCTAGACTTCCACGCACACGGAAGGTTAGTGTCCCAGACTTTTTCACTGTGCTTGTGTGTCCGTTTTGTGATTTAGTTTATTTTGTTAAAAAGTCTAAATGAAGTACCAGGAGTGAACCTCATCTTCAAGATGAGTCTTATTCCTCAATAACTGAACCGTGATGTTCCTCAATAACATAGGCATTATTGTTGTTATTATTGTTGATTATTTTCATAGAACATAGCCTAATTATTCATATCCTGTACCTTCAAAACAAGCCTTGCCTGGCTTTGTGGGAGAGCGTAGTGTTCTGTTCTCTCCCAGCGCTGTGCCCAGTCGAGACCCACTCGAGACCATCTGGCTGTTAGTCTGACCTGGGTTCAAATACTATTTAAAATCATTTCAAATAATTTATCTGTGCTTGATTGAGCTTGCCTGGCTTAATGGCTCATTAGAGTAGGCCCCAAATGGCAAACCCTTCTTATCTAGCACTCCTAGGAGGCCAGAGCAAACGCTCAAAGTATTTAAAAAAAACTTCAAATATTATTTGAACTCAGATCTGTTGCTAGCTTGGCAGGAAGGGGACTAGGCCTCTCATTCTGCCAGTGGCAAAGCCTGGTGCTCCCATTGCTCCTAGCCTCAGATGCTACTGCTTAACAGGGATGGAAAAAGAGGCTGTGGAAACAAATAAACACAAAATAAGGAGAGGAGGATGTCTGCAGCTGTCCTGAAAAGCAGAAGTCTCTAAAGCTCTGAGTTCTGGCTTGGAATTAATTTAGCCTAGTACCAGGGCCCAGTTTCCCAAAACCATCTTAAGGCTCTCTCTGGTCACCCCCAAAGCCAATTCCTCCTTTGGCCGTCTCTCCTTCCAGTTCTCTGCTGCCAATGACTGGAACGAACTACAAAAATCTCTAAAACTGGAAACACTTATCTCCCTCACTAGCTTTAAGCACCAGCTGTCAGAGCAGCTCACAGATCACTGCACCTGTACATAGCCCATCTATAATTTAGCACAAACAACTACCTCTTCCCCTACTGTATTTATTTATTTATTTTGCTCCTTTGCACCCCATTATTTCTACTTTGCACTTTCTTCTACTGCAAATCTACCATTCCAGTGTTTTACTTGCTATATTGTATTTACTTCGCCACCATGGCCTTTTTTGCCTTTACCTCCCTTATCTCACCTCATTTGCTCACATTGTATATAGACTTATTTTTCTACTGTATTATTGACTGTAGGTTTGTTTTACTCCAAGTGTAACTCTGTGTTGTTGTATGTTGTCGAACTGCTTTGCTTTATATTGACCAGGTCGCAATTGTAAATGAGAACTTGTTCTCAACTTGCCTACCTGGTTAAATAAAGGTAAAATAAAAAATAAAAGGCTAAGTTCATCGTTAGAACCTTCGTAGGAGCGTCGTTAAATCTCAGAGCGGTGTCCCAAAACCATTGTTGTTAATGTTGAATACGCTCGTAATCTAACGCCTGCCTCGGACCACCCGTAGAACAGCTAAGTGTGTTGTTAGATGCTTTTTTTTTTTGCCCTCCAACGTCACTATATACACTATATACACAAAGATCTCTGCTAAACATAGAATTACATGGTTTATCCATCTCCCTGTGACCGCAGATAACTTCAGAACAGAGTTGACTACAAATACAAAGTTGCCAATGTCTATAAAATAGACAATAGATACAAAGAAGTAACGTATAGAAAGAGGTTTGAAATGAAATCCCCAAATATAAACAGTAGGCTATAAGCCTATATCAATCATATTGAAATACAATTGTTCAATACAATTGAGTTCTATTTCAAATAAAATGTTACTGGTCGCTTTACACACATTATCACAGATGTTATCGCAGGTGCAGCGAAAATGCTTACGTTTCTAGCTCCAAACAATGCAGTAATGCCTAACAATATAAAGCTATATACACAAGTCCCCCCAAAAAAATAAAAACAAAAGAAATGTAAGAAATAACGAGCATTGTCAGAGTCCCTAATATACGCTGACAGACTGACCAGGTGAATCCAGGTGATCGGTGCCTTCAAATCTTTGGTATGACTTACTACCATATATGGATTTATAAAGGCAGGCCTGAGCCGATGACCTCATTTCAAGATGGCTGCTACCTTTTATTCCGGTTAGCGTTGTGAAGCATAAACCAAATTAACCCGGAATATGTTGCTACACACCGAAAGCCGGGACTCCACAGATCACGAGGAGGTCTTATTTGTCTGCCTGTGACCTACCGTTATTGATCACCAGCCCTGAGAGTCAAAATGTTTATTTTACCCTACGTTTTCAACAAACAGCAAACATCTTACAAGGTACGATTTGGTTTGGTCTGTGTTTGAGCTATAGCTACATGGGAGGGGTATTAAATGAATCCTTAGGTTGGTAGGAACAAATCTAGCCTATTATCTGATGTTTGACTTAAGGGCGACATCGAATGTCCACTGAGTGACTATGTCTTTGCGTATCAAAAATATGATTTTGCCTGATTGCATCCGTGTCCCCCAACACCATCACATTGTTTGAGAGAGGTTGGCGTTGTAGAAATGTAGTTTTTATAGTGAACAATAACTTTAAGGCACATCTAGTGTGCAAAAACAGTGCAATTACCACATTCGGACACTTTGGAGAGGCTGAAAGGACAGTTGAATGTACCCTGGATACCTCATAACACCACCACAATGTTAAAGTGAGGTTGATATGGTAGAAATTGTGTTTTTAGACTGAACAAATAGCATTTAGGGATTGCAAATATGTAATAGCACTGGAAGTATCTAATTTACAGACATAGTCCACTTTGGAGACATTTAGGGTCTCTTGGAAATATCCCGTGACCAAACCTGACACCACTTACTAAAAACATCTGCCCATTTCTAGTTGTTAGGTCTATCAATCCCATGTTTTTGTTGTTGATGTTGTTCACATGTTGTGGAAACTGTTGTTTCCAGCTCTGGTCATCAATAATTCACTTATAGCTTGTCAATGAAAGATGGTTATTTTGTGTGTGTGCTTGATCTTGTGTATTTTGAACTATGTCGCTCCTATTTATATTCTGATCATTTCCTCATAATCTCCCAGATGTCTTCTTTCCAAATATATACATATATAAATAATAAATATATAAAATAAATATATATATTTTTGCATGTCAGAAACATGTAATTACACATGAATAGCAGTTACTTTTGGGTATGTCTAAATTTTGCCATTACATTTAAGAGGTTAAAGTAGGATATTTAAGCCTTGAGACAATTGAGACATGGATTGTGTATGTGTGCCATTCAGAGGGTGAATGGGCAAGATAAAAGATTGAAGTGCCTTTTAAACGGGTTATGGTAGTAGATGCCAGGCGCACCGGTTTGAGTGTCATGAACTGCAACGCTGCTGGGTTTTTCACGCTCAACAGTTTCCCGTGTGTATCAAGAATGGTCCACAACCTAAAGGACATCCAGCCAACTTGACACAACTGTGGGGAAGCATTGGAGTCAACATGGACCAGCATCCCTGTGGAACACTTTCAACACCTTGTAGAGTCCATGCCCTGATGAATTGAGGCTGTTCTGAGGGGAAAGGGGGGGTGCAACTCAATATTAGGAAGGTGTTCTTAATTTTTTGTACACTCATTGTAAGTGTGTGTTTGTGTGTGTGTGTGTGTGTGTGTGTGTGTGTGTGTGTATATATATATATATATATATAGTACCAGTCACAAGTTTGTACACACCTACTCATTCAAGGGTTTTTCTTTATTTTTACTGTTTTCTACATTGTAGAATAATAGTGAATACATCAACTATGAAATAACACACATGGAATCATGTAATAACCCAAAAGTGTTAAACAAATCAAAATATATTTTAGATTCTTCAAAGTAGCCACCCTTTGCCTCAATGACAGCTTATCACACTCTTGGCATTCTCCCAACCAGCTTCACCTGGAATGCTTTTCCAACAGTCTTGAAGGAGTTCCCACATATGCTGAGCACTTGTTGACTGCTTTTCCTTCACTCTGCGGTCCAACTCATCCCAAACCATCCCAATTGGGTTGAGGTCGGGGGATTGTAGAGGCCAGGTCTGATGCAGCAGTCCATCACTCTCCTTGGTCAAATAGCCCTTACACATCCTGGAGGTATGTTGGGTCATTGTTCTGTTGAAAAACAAATGATGAGATGGCGTTTTACTGCAGAATGCTGTGGGAGCCATACTAGTTAAGTGTGCCTTTAATTCTCAATAAATCACTGACAGTGTCACCAGCAAAGCACCATCACACCACCACCTCCATGCTTCACAGTGGGAACCACACATGCGGAGATCATCTGTTCACCTATTATGCGTCTCACGAAGACAAGGCGGTTAGAACCAAAAATCTCAAATTTGGACTCATCAGACCAAAGGACAGATTTCCACTGGTCTAATGTCCATTGCTCGTGTTTCTTGGTCCAAGCAAGTCTCTTCTTCTTATTGGTGTCCTTTTAGTAGTGGTTTCTTTGCAGCAATTCGACCATGAAGACGTATCTCAAAGACACACCAACATGCACAGATTGGAGCAGGGGGTGCCACACTGGGATCCCGGTTGGAGCAGGGGGTGCCACACTGGGATCCCGTGGACAAGTTGTTGATGTCTCTGTCCCTTACATTGAAAAACATCCCCACAGCATGATGCTGCCATCACCATGCTTCACCGCAGGGATGGTGCCAGCTTTCCTCCAGACGGGTCTCTTTGATATTCAGGCTATATAGACCTCCTTGTAGGTTTATTTTGGGAGAAGTCACTGATTTTTGGCCAACTCAAAATGATTTTCTTTCACTGTTCTAGTGTTTGAGGAGCCATACAGAATGTAATGAATTTCGTTCTTCAATTATTTACGTTTTTTCCCCCCCCCAACATCGTTTAATATGCAGTAAAACCGTACTGTTTTTAAGATGACCTCATTTCTCTGTTGGTGTTGCAAATAATGTTTACTGCTCTTTCACCGTCTTTCAGGAGAGAAAAAAGAAATGCAAAAAAAAAAAAAAATTTGAATAAATGTTTTTATTTTCAGCTGAGCCAATGCCCTGGTCTTTTATCTCTGCATCTTTCATTTGCATTTTATTTTCTCCTGAGTCCTGAAATATAAAAGCCTAGTTCCATCCAGAGTTTCTTATATTTGTATTTATTATTTAATTTATGTAATCAGGTTGGCCTATGTTATTGAGAACACATGAACACTTTTTTTTTTTTACAATAACAACCTGAGCCATAGTATTGCAATGTTCAGATCATAGAAATATATTCTATAGAACAGACCATTCTATGCTCAATATTTAAATGGTTCAGACCCACTCCCAGGCCTGAAGGCACATGTTCAGTGCCACATGTTTATAACATTAATACAGGGTCACAGGAGTAAGGGGTTTGAGACAAGAGACTGTTATCATCACGGGTAACTGAAACGTTGCATCTCGATGGTGTACTCAGAATGGTAAACAAGTCATTATGAAGGACAGATTTTTCTGAACGTGTCTTCCAAACTTTGCTAGTTCAGATCTGTCTCTCCACAAGCACGAAACACCTCATGTCTTAGTGCTACTATGCCTGTGTCTTTTCTTTGGCTCCGTTCATGGACATATTGTGGACCCCAGGAAGAGTAGCTGCTGCGACAGCTAAAGCATGTGACTAAACATATTTGTGTGTATATATATCACACACACACACACACACATCAGGTGGTTGTTTAATCAACAAGTCAATGTGTTTGTATCTGTCCCTACTCCAAATCAACCATACAGAAATGTGGCATGAATGACTTGGTACTAAACCTCTGTTTCTTGTCTGTCAGACATTTTAACCTGAGGATGAAGAGAGACACCAGTCTCTTTGCTGAGGACCTGAAGGTAGACATGGGAGGACAGGAGGTGAACTATGACACCTCTCATATCTACACTGGAGAAATATATGGTGAGGACCGATGTCACTACAGTGCATTCAGAGAGTATTCACACCCTTTGACCTTTTCCACATTTTGTTGTTACAGCATGAATGAAAAAAAAAATACATCTTCTTCATTGGCCTTCACACAATATGCCTTAATGTCAAAGTGGAATGATGTTTTTTTCAATATTTTTACAAATGAATAAAAAAAGGAAAAGCTGAAGTGTCTTGAGTCAATAAGTATTCAACCCCTTTGTTATGGCAAGCCTAAATAAGTTCAGGAGTAAAAATGTACTTAATAAGTTGCATGATTGAAAAAAAAATTAATAATTTTAGGACTACCTCATCTCTGTACCACTCACATACAATTATATCTGTAAGTTCGCTCAGTCGAGCAGTGAATTTCAAACACCGATTCAACCACAACAATGAGGGAGGTTTTCCCAATGCCTCGCAAAGAAGGACACCAATTTGTAGATCTGTAAACATATTAAAAGCAGACATTGAAGACATTGAATATCCCTTTGAGCATGGTGAAGTTATTAATTACACTTTGAATGGTATAGCAATACACCCAGTTACTGCAAAGATACAGGAGTCCTCCCTAACTCAGTTGCTGGAGAGGAAGGAAACCGCTCAGGGATTTCACCATAAGGTCGA
This sequence comes from Salmo trutta, assembly GCF_901001165.1. Classification (NCBI taxonomy): domain Eukaryota; kingdom Metazoa; phylum Chordata; class Actinopteri; order Salmoniformes; family Salmonidae; genus Salmo; species Salmo trutta. The sequence goes on from NC_042960.1 coordinate 65,383,177, forward strand.
TGGTGAGATTAGATTTGAATGGCTGTGATAGAACTGAGGATGGATCAGCAACATTGTAGTTACTCCACAGTAATAACCTAATTGACAGAGTGAAAAGGAGGCCTGTACAGAATAAAAATATTCCAAAACATGCATCCTGTTTGCAACAAGGCACTAAAGTAATACTGCAAAAAATATTGGCAAAGCAATTCACTTTTTGTCCTGAATACAAAGTGTTATGTTTGGGGCAAATACAATACAAAACATTACATATTTTCAAGCATAGTGGTGGCTGCATCATGTTATGGGTATGCTTGTATTTTTTTTTTTTACATTAATTTATTTAACCTTTATTTAACTATGCAAGTCAGTTAAGAACAAATTCTTATTTTCAATAAAGGCCTAGGAACTGAGGCTTAACTGCCTTGTTCAGGGGCAGAAAGAGAGATTTTTACCTTATCAGCTCCGGGATTCAATCTTGCAACCTTTCAGTTACTAGTCTAGCGCTCTAACCACTAGGCTACCTGCCTCCCTATTTGGTAATCATTAAGGACTGGGAGTTTTTCAGGATAAAAAATACATGGAATATAGCTAAGCACAGGCAGAATACTAGAGGAAAACCTGGTCCAGTCTGCTTTCTACATTAATTCACCTTTCAGCAGGGCAATAATCTAAAACACATCTACACTGCAGTTGCTGACCAAGAAGACAGTGAATGTTCCTGAGTGACTGAGCTACAGTTTTGACTTAAATCTGCTTGAAAATCTATGGCAAGACTTGAAAATGGCTGTCTAGCAATGATCAACAACCAAATTGACAGAGCTTGAAGATTTCGGCAAAGAATAATAGGCAAATATTATACAATCCAGGTGTGCAAAGCTCTTAGATTACTTACCCAGAAAGACTCGTAGCTGTAATTGCTGCCAAAGGGGATTCTAACATGTATTGATTAGCATATATCCCTCCCTATTATAGAGACTCAGTAACTTTATATACACTGCTCAAAAAAATAAAGGGAACACTAAAATAACACATCCTAGATCTGAATGAATGAAATAATCTTATTAAATACTTTTTTCTTTACATAGTTGAATGTGCTGACAACAAAATCACACAAAAATAATCAATGGAAATCCAATTTATCAACCCATGGAGGTCTGGATTTGGAGTCACACTCAAAATTAAAGTGGAAAACCACACTACAGGCTGATCCAACTTTGATGTAATGTCCTTAAAACAAGTCAAAATGAGGCTCAGTAGTGTGTGTGGCCTCCACGTGCCTGTATGACCTCCCTACAACGCCTGGGCATGCTCCTGATGAGGTGGCGGATGGTCTCCTGAGGGATCTCCTCCCAGACCTGGACTAAAGCATCCGCCAACTCCTGGACAGTCTGTGGTGCAACGTGGCGTTGGTGGATGGAGCGAGACATGATGTCCCAGATGTGCTCAATTGGATTCAGGTCTGGGGAACGGGCGGGCCAGTCCATAGCATCAATGCCTTCCTCTTGCAGGAACTGCTGACACACTCCAGCCACATGAGGTCTAGCATTGTCTTGCATTAGGAGGAACCCAGGGCCAACCGCACCAGCATATGGTCTCACAAGGGGTCTGAGGATCTAATCTCGGTACCTAATGGCAGTCAGGCTACCTCTGGCGAGCACATGGAGGGCTGTGCGGCCCCCCAAAGAAATGCCACCCCACACCATGACTGACCCACCGCCAAACCGGTCATGCTGGAGGATGTTGCAGGCAGCAGAACGTTCTCCACGGCGTCTCCAGACTGTCACGTCTGTCACATGTGCTCAGTGTGAACCTGCTTTCATCTGTGAAGAGCACAGGGCGCCAGTGGCGAATTTGCCAATCTTGGTGTTCTCTGGCAAATGCCAAACGTCCTGCACGGTGTTGGGCTGTAAGCACAACCCCCACCTGTGGACATCGGGCCCTCATACCACCCTCATGGAGTCTGTTTCTGACAGTTTGAGCAGACACATGCACATTTGTGGCCTGCTGGAGGTCATTTTGCAGGGCTCTGGCAGTGCTCCTCCTTGCACAAAGGCGGAGGTAGCGGTCCTGCTGCTCGGTTGTTGCCCTCCTACAGCCTCCTCCACGTCTCCTGATGTACTGGCCTGTCTCCTGGTAGTGCCTCCATGCTCTGGACACTACGCTGACAGACACAGCAAACCTTCTTGCCACAGCTCGCATTGATGTGCCATCCTGGATGAGCTGCACTACCTGAGCCACTTGTGTGGGTTGTAGACTCCGTCTCATGCTACCACTAGAGTGAAAGCACCGCCAGCGTTCAAAAGTGACCAAAACATCAGCCAGGAAGCATAGGAACTGAGAAGTGGTCTGTGGTTACCACCCGCAGAACCACTCCTTTATTGGGGGTGTCTTGCTAATTGCCTATAATTTCCACCTGTTGTCTATTCCATTTGCACAACAGCATGTGACATTTATTGTCAATCAGTGTTGCTTCCTAAGTGGACAATTTGATGTCACAGAAGTGTGATTGACTTGGAGTTACATTGTGTTGTTTAAGTGTTCCCTTTATTTTTTTGAGCAGTATATATCCCTCCCTATTTCTGAATACTTATGTAAATTAGATATTTCTGTTTTAGATTTTCAAAAAAATGTGCAAAATTGTCTAATACCTTGTTTTCACTTTGTCGTTATAGGCTATTATGTGTAAACGGGTGAGAATGGTTTATATATGTTTTATCCATTTTGAATTCAGGCTGTAAAAAAAAAAGTATATTAGGTCATGTGGTGTGAAATACTTTTTGAAGGCTGTGTGTGTGTGTGTGTGTGTGTGTGTGTGTGTGTGTGTGTGTGTGTCCATTCTATGAGTTCATCTGTATGTGGTCTGTTAGCTGTGTGTTGCAATCAACTTGTATTTTGTGCAAGAGAAATTCCCTTTGGAGGACACAGTTCCATGCATCTATCTAAAACCCCCCCCCAAAAAATTGCCTGAGTGAGGTTGCGGTAGTTTTAAAAAATAACTTATTGGCCAAGTCCGGGTATTCTGTCTCTCTCTCCCTTCCCTGTTTTCAGTTCAGTTTCTTCCATTTGGATCCCCAACAGGGGTTGAAACCGAACATATTTTAAACAGGGAAGGGAGAGAGAGACAGAATACCCGGACTTGGCCAATAAGTTATTTTAAAATATTTTCGGTTCCAACCAGCGAAATTTAAGTTCTGAACTGGTTCAAACCTCCAAAAAACGGACAGTTTATATTGTTTCTTTCTGTTCCTTTTTAAACCTCTGAAATGAAATTACTTTACCAATCAGTACAGATAGAGAAGCTTGCTATGGAACGGGCAAGCTATTTACATGCATTGGACAGACAAGTGTAGGGCGCGAGATACGACTGACATTTTTGCGGGTGTGTAGAGAGAGAGAGAGGGCGAAAGAGGCTTGGCTTGAAGCGCTGGGCATCTTGTTGTTATGACATGGAATTATCTGAATTAGACCCATGGAATTATACCTACAGAGGAGCGGCTTCTATGAAAGAATTTGTAATGTTTTTTGATCTTTAAAGACATTCTAAGAGCACTGACCCTTAACGTTGGACCAGAGCTAGCTAGCTATCAAGCTTGTGTGTGAAAATCGGCACCAGAATTTTTAATAAAAACACATTTGACCTTTTTGTAGTTAATACAAACGTGATAACTATAGTATCCTTAATTAGCATTGAAAAGGTTAGTTCATTTTTCTCTCATGAAAAATCTCTGCCTAATTTCTGAATCACGCTTGTAATGTCAGTAGTCAACTAGACTATGCTTCAGAGAGAGGGGGAGGGGCAGGTAGCCTACACATACACACATACTGGTAAAGATTTCCTGCTGCAGGCAGACACTGGAAGAAGTTTCTGAGTGACAGAGTGAGGGCTTTGCATAGGCGCTTTGTTGCATTTTTTGTTCTGTTGGACTGAGGAAAAACAATACCCTGAATGTAAAATGACATTAATAACCAGTTCCCACGCTTTTTAAAATAATGGTTCTTTTCCGGAACAGTATAGATCACTTTCATTCCTGGTTCTGATTCTGTTCCTCAAATGTTTATTTTCCGGCTTCCTGCTTTCTCACCCCCCCTCTCCATAGGTGAGAAAGGAACCCTGAGCCATGGGTCTGTGGTGGATGGGAAGTTTGAGGGCTTCATCCAGACGTACCAGGGGACGTTCTACGTAGAGCCAGCTGAGAGATACCTGAAGGACCGGGACGTTCCCTTCCATTCAGTTATCTACCACGAGGACGACATCAGTAAGTACTGTAGTATGTGTGTGTACTGGAGTATACAGCTCCTTTCACTATAAAAAAAAAACACAAACACGCTTTGATGTACCCTCTTGTCATCTTTTAATTGTGTGAGAGTGTTTGTTGGTTTTCCATTTGGAGGATAGAGACCGGCTCAGTGCTGGCCCCTATCATTCTCTTAGGCACCGCAGCTCAATAAAACAAACGGAGATGCTTCTGTGGTGTGTCTGATATTACCTGATATATTAAGGTACAAGTCCTCATCCAGTCATCTGTAGTGTAGACTAATCATTCCTTATGTTACCTGATATATTGAGGTACAAGTCCTCATCCAGTCATCTGTAGTGCAGACTAATCATTCCTTATGTTACCTGATATATTGAGGTACAAGTCCTCATCCAGTCATCTGTAGTGTAGACTAATCATTCCTTATGTTACCTGATATATTGAGGTACAAGTCCTCATCCAGTCATCTGTAGTGCAGACTAATCATTCCTTATGTTACCTGATATATTGAGGTATAAGTCCTCATCCAGTCATCTGTAGTGCAGACTAATCATTCCTTATGTTACCTGATATATTGAGGTACAAGTCCTCATCCAGTCATCTGTAGTGTAGACTAATCATTCCTTATGTTACCTGATATATTGAGGTACAAGTCCTCATCCAGTCATCTGTAGTGCAGACTAATCATTCCTTATGTTACCTGATATATTGAGGTACAAGTCCTCATCCAGTCATCTGTAGTGCAGACTAATCATGCAACTGCTAGGACGCGCACCATATAGACCAAGGTGAAGATTAAGAGAGTGTTAACTGTGAGTAGCTCTCTGGTGTCTATAGAATAGCTCTCTGGTGTCTATAGAGTAGCTCTCTGGTGTCTATAGAGTAGCTCTCTGGTGTCTATAGAGTAGCTCTCTGGTGTCTATAGAGTAGCTCTCTGGTGTCTATAGAGTAGCTCTCTGGTGGCTATAGAGTAGCTCTCTGGTGTCTATAGAGAAGCTCTCTGGTGACTATAGAGTATAGAGTAGCTCTCTGGTGACTATAGAGTAGCTCTCTGGTGACTATAGAGTAGCTCTCTGGTGACTATAGAGTAGCTCTCAGGTGACTATAGAGTAGCTCTCTGGTGACTATAGAGTAGCTCTCAGGTGACTATAGAGTAGCTCTCAGGTGACTATAGAGTAGCTCCCAGGTGACTATAGAGTAGCTCCCAGGTGACTATAGAGTAGCTCTCTGGTGACTATAGAGTAGCTCTCAGGTGACTATAGAGTAGCTCCCAGGTGACTATAGAGTAGCTCTCTGGTGACTATAGAGTAGCTCTCTGGTGACTATAGAGTAGCTCTCTGGTGGCTATAGAGTAGCTCTCTGGTGACTATAGAGTAGCTCTCTGGTGACTATAGAGTAGCTCTCTGGTGACATCCAAGAGGATGAAGTGGGAAGTCGTGAAGGTGACAAATGTTACCTCAGGTAATCTAAACGTGTGTCTCTCTCCCTTTAGATTACCCACACAAGTATGGTCCAGAGGGGGGCTGTGCCGACCACTCAGTGTTTGAGAGGATGAAGAAATACCAGGCCACTGCCATGGAGGAGCCAAACAAGGTGAGTTAACAGACTGGGGGTGTGTCTGAAATGGCACCATAATTCCCTATATAGGGCACTACTTTGGACCAGGGTTCTATGGCACTACTGTATATACATTGAGTGTACCAAACATTAGGAACACCTGCTCTTTCTCTGACAGATTGACCAGGTGAAAGCTTGATGTCACCTATTAAATCCACTTCAATCAGTGTAGATGAAGGGGAGGAGACGGGTTATAGAAGGATTTATAATCCTTGAGACAATGGAGACATTTTATTTTTCCTTTATTTAACTTGGCGAGAGAGAGAGATGGGAGGAGAGAGAGAGAGATGGGAGGAGAGAGAGAGAGGAGAGAGGGGGGAGGAGAGAGAGGAGAGAGACAGAGAGAGAGATGGGAGGAGAGAGAGAGAGGAGAGAGACAGAGAGATGGGAGGAGAGAGAGAGAGAGGAGAGAGACAGAGAGAGATGGGAGGAGAGAGAGAGGAGAGAGACAGAGAGAGAGATGGGAGGAGAGAGAGAGAGGAGAGAGACAGAGAGAGAGATGGGAGGAGAGAGAGAGAGGAGAGAGACAGAGAGAGAGATGGGAGGAGAGAGAGAGAGGAGAGAGACAGAGAGAGAGATGGGAGGAGAGAGAGAGAGGAGAGAGACAGAGAGAGAGATGGGAGGAGAGAGAGAGAGGAGAGAGACAGAGAGAGAGATGGGAGGAGAGAGAGAGAGAGGAGAGAGACAGAGAGAGAGATGGGAGGAGAGAGAGAGAGAGGAGAGAGACAGAGAGAGAGATGGGAGGAGAGAGAGAGGAGAGAGACAGAGAGAGAGATGGGAGGAGAGAGAGAGAGGAGAGAGACAGAGAGAGAGATGGGAGGAGAGAGAGAGAGGAGAGAGACAGAGAGAGAGATGGGAGGAGAGAGAGAGAGGAGAGAGAGAGAGAGGGGGGAGAGAAAATGACAGAAAACTCTCCAAAAACTCCAACATACAACCAACGACACTGGGCGATAAGCAATCTCACAGTGCAAACAATTAATATTAGCCCAGGGCACTCCAACATCAGCCATCTAGTTATACATTAACTAGACCAATCAGAGGAGCATCTGACTAAGGCAAACGGGCCTGTAATTGGCATGACTATATTGGAGGCCGGCCAGAAGAGTCACTCTAGTAGTTGTAAATCGGTGACCTTTTAACCCCAAACTGCTTTCCACTCTCATCCAGCTCAGTTGGGGCAAAGAATGTCAAGCCTTAAGGTTATATTGTTAACCTTTATTTAACTAGGCAAGTCAGTTAAGAACAAATTCTTATTTACACAATGACAGCCTAGGAACAGTGGGTTAACTGCCTTGTTCAGGGGCAGAATGACAGATTTTTACCTCGTCAGCTCGGGGGATATGATCTTGCAACCTTCCGGTTACTAGTCCAACTCAATATTAGGAAAGTGTTTGCGATACTCTGTGTGTATGTAACTATGTGATGATACTCCATGTAAGTATCTTTAGCTCAGTGGATACTAACATACTACATCTTGCATCAGATATTCGACTCAACATCTCATCAGTGCTTCAGGCCCAAGAAAATGTATAATACTATGAAACTATAAGATTAGGGATTTCTTATCCTCGTGGGGAGCTGTTGGTACAATACAGTCTTTAATAATACAGTCTTTAATAATACAGTCTTTAATAATACAGTCTACAATAATACAGTCTTTAATAATACAGTCTTTAATAATACAGTCTACAATAATACAGTCTTCAATAATACAGTCTACAATAATACAGTCTTTAATAATACAGTCTTTAATAATACAGTCTACAATAATACAGTCTTTAATAATACAGTCTTTAATAATACAGTCTACAATAATACAGTCTACAATAATACAGTCTTTAATAATACAGTCTACAATAATACAGTCTACAATAATACAGTCTACAATAATACAGTCTTTAATAAAACAGTCTACAATAATACAGTCTACAATAATACAGTCTACAATAATACAGTCTTTAATAAAACAGTCTACAATAATACAGTCTTTAATACTGTCCTTCTCCCCCCCCCCCCCCCCTCGCTCCACCCCTCTTCCTCTCCTCCCCTGCACCTCTCCTCCTCCCAGAAGCTCCATGCAGAGGAGGCGTCCAGTGACCCGGTGCTGCTGAGGAAGAGGAGGACGGCTCAGATAGAGAAGAACACCTGTCAACTCTTCATCCAGACAGACCACCTCTTCTTCAAGTACTACAAGACCAGGGAGGCTGTCATCGCACAGGTACTGGATGATACACACACACACACACACACACACACACACACACACACACACACACACACACACAGTATTCCTCAATAGCACCAAGTGTATTATTTGTGTGATACCGGGTTCTTTGGGGATGGGGAAACATGTCAACAATGTTTAGAACTGTGTGTCAAGATTCCATTCTAGAATAATGATGTGAATTCTGATGCATCTTGTTGTTGTTGTTCCAGATCTCTAGTCACATCAAGGCTATTGATGCCATCTACCAGGGAACAGACTTCATGGGTATCCGGAACATCAGCTTTATGGTCAAGAGGATACGGGTGAGACCCTAGACAGTTGTTTTACCTGGCAACGTTCAGTCAATCAATCACCACCGGTTCCCACTTCCTGTTGTACTGTTGGTTGTCTGTCGTGATGTCACTTCCTGTTACCGCATCCTGTTTGTCACTTCCTGTTGTACATCCTGTTACCACTTCTTATTGTCTGGTGTGACGTCACTTCCTGTTATATGTCTAACATGTGGCCACTTCCTGCTCCAGATCAACACCACTACAGATGAGAGGGACCGGTCCAACCCTTTCCGTTTCGCTAACATCGGCGTGGAGAAGTTCCTGGAGCTGAACTCTGAGCAGAACCATGACGACTACTGTCTGGCCTACGTCTTCACTGACAGAGACTTTGATGATGGTGTGCTGGGTCTGGCCTGGGTTGGAGCTCCTGCAGGTACTGACACACAATTACTGGTCCTGTCTGGCTCATTTGGGAAGACCATGGCGCTCCAAAACCATTTGTGATGCATTATGGGTCTTGAAGGGATGGACCGACCCTCACTAATACCTGTCTGTCTCTCCACAGGGAGTTCTGGAGAGATGGACCGTCCCCTCACTAATACCCGTCTGTGTGTCCACAGGGAGTTCTGGAGAGATGGACCGTCCCCTCACTAATACCTGTCTGTCCACAGGGAGTTCTGGAGAGATGGACCGTCCCCTCACTAATACCTGTCTGTCTGTCCACAGGGAGTTCTGGAGAGATGGACCGTCCCCTCACTAATACCTGTCTGTCTGTCCACAGGGAGTTCTGGAGAGATGGACCGTCCCCTCACTAATACCTGTCTGTCTCTCCACAGGGAGTTCTGGAGGGATGGACCGTCCCCTCACTAATACCTGTCTGTCTCTCCACAGGGAGTTCTGGAGAGATGGACCGTCCCCTCACTAATACCTGTCTGTGTGTCCACAGGGAGTTCTGGAGAGATGGACCGTCCCCTCACTAATACCTGTCTGTCTCTCCACAGGGAGTTCTGGAGAGATGGACCGTCCCCTCACTAATACCTGTCTGTCCACAGGGAGTTCTGGAGAG